>NC_090923.1:354698393-355001424 GCF_040938575.1 Ambystoma mexicanum | reverse complement strand
CATTGGTGTTAACATCTGCTGTCGGTTCCGAATATAAGAGCTTAATCCATGATCTAAAATTCACTCCAAATCCCAAGTTCTCGAGGACTAAAAACAAGAAATCCCATTCCACCGATCAAAAGCCTTCTCCGCGTCCAATGAAAAAACGTCTGCATCATCTGACTCATCCGTAGCCTTATTAATTGTATGGAATAAACGCCTGATGTTACCTGAAGTTTTTCTCCCTTTTACAAAACCTGACTGATTTTCATTAATCAATTTCGGTAAAAGATCCTCCAATCTAAAGGCCAAGATCTTAGCCAAAATTTTGTTGTCCCTGTTAATGAGACTAAATGGTCAATAACACCCAGGAAGCGTCTCATCCTCTCCTTTCTTTGGAAAGACAGAAATCATAGCATGTCTAGTCGAAATCGGTAGTAGGCCATTAGCCAAAGAGGACACAAACATATCCCTAAGTAAATTCAGGGCCGAATCCGGTAATATCTTGTAGAATTCTACTGGAAAGCCGCCTGGCCCAGGCGACTTTCCAACATTTAATTTGTGAATCGCCTTCTTAATCTCATCCAATGTCAAATCTCCTTCAAGTAATTGCGAGTCATATTCAGGAACTCTAGCAAGGTTCGCTCTCTCAAGAAAGGCAACACTCTCGGTCGACACATCAACTTCACTCTTATATAAATGCACATAATAATCACAAAAAAACACTGTTAATCTCATTTGGCAGAAATGTGATCCGTCCATCCTCATCTTGAATAGATGCAATTGACTGTTCAGATTCCCTCATCCTCAACCTATATGCTAACCATTTATCACACTTCTCACCTTTCTCAAAATACTCACATTTCAGGTTATAATATTTTGTTTCCATCCTTTCCTCAATTATACCACTTAGTTCCATTTTTAGTTTTTTCAATTCAGTAAGATCGTCTTTGTTAAACGGGTCAGCCATGACCACCTTAGATAAATCATAAATCCTCATTTCAAGTTCCTTCTGCCTACTGTCACCTTTCTTTTTCAATCCACTCGTCAAGTTATTCAAATAACCCCTCATAGTGTATTTCAAGGCTTCCCATACTACCTCTGGCCTCAAATCGCCAGTGTGATTGACTGAAACAAAAAAATCAATTTCTGCCCTCAACTTCTCCACCTCATTCTCCATTTTTAAAAACGTATTATCCATTCTCCAAGTATATTGTCTCTGAACAGGACCACCCAAGTTAATACACATCACCACGTGTGCATGGTCTGTCAGCAGAATTGTGCCTATTTCACTAGAATTATAATTCTTCGTCATCAGTCCAGCTGTCAGCAACATATACAATCTAGAGAAAACTGAATGTGCACCCGAGTAAAAACTGTACTCCCTAGCATGTGGATGTTCCAACCTTCAACAATCCTGCAAAGCATGTTCCTCCAGCAAGGATTTTAAGAGAAACATAGTGGCGATCACAATGTTTATAGTTCCCAGACACACTTCTATCCAAATCTCTATTCAAAACAGTGTTGAAGTCTCCACCAAGAATGATATTTTCCGTACCCAAATCTTGAAGCGTCTGAGCCACCTCCCTAATGAACCATCATCTACTGATGGGGCATAAATATTACATAACGTCACAAAACAACCCTGAATATTGACCAGCAAAGCCACCATCCTGCCTTCATCATCTGATATTTCCTGCACAATCTTCAATGTAGTATTCCTTCTAATCAAAATTGCCACTCCTCTTGACCTTGTGGAAAAACATGAGCTAAAGACCCTTCCAACCCAACCTTTATTAAGGGTACTAACTTCATCTTTTAACAGATGAGTCTCCTGAATAAAACAAATGTCGCTCTTCAGCCCATTTAATTGATTCATGATTTTCAGTCTCTTCTTTGTATTATTTAGTCCATTTACATTCCACGTAAGTAAACGCAGATCATTAGCCATTCTCTCTGACCCACTATCAATGCCAAAATCACCAAATATAGGAGCCACTACCGCACCCGAAGATCTTAAAAGGCAATTATAAGACGTGAACAAAGTCCCCCCCCCCTCTGAAACAGAAACAAGTCAGCAACAGCAGATAAATACTATACACTAGATATAACATTCTAAATAGTCCCGTGTCCTGGACACCCCTCCTATAAGCCTATGAACATTCCCTATAAAAATAATCCCCCCAAAATACTCCAATGAGTCAAACGCCACCTAATGTAAAATAAATCCAACCTTGACATTCTACTCAACATTCGTTTAAATCAGGCTAGACAGTACAGTCACCACATCGCCAAAATCATTTCACTCAGTAACTAATCATTCATCTCACACCACTGATCTCATCTCCATCAACAAGCATGCTCATCATAAAATCCTCCATAGACCACCCACAATAATGATAAATCATGTCTAAGCACCACAGCAATAATCAGCTCTAGTCACTTCCTATACCAAGCCCATGTAAGCAAAACATCAAATACCCCTATAATTTAAATATGCACATATATGCAATATTCAATGAATACAGCGTTTCTCAAACGCCAAGTAATTTGTAATTCAGGTCAGACACATGCCTCCCATAATGGAAAAATCCGATGCACTTATATGAACCCTTTAAATGCCAGCGACAAGCCGGCTCGTCGGTAAAAACCGCTCCAGGTTGCCACCGACGAGCCGGCTCGTCGGTGGCACTTAAGGGGTTAATGAGGGGGGAAATGCTGGCGGGTTTGGGCGGTGAATACCGCGATTTAAAAAAAAAACCATTGGCACTGGGGGGGAACCTCAATGGCACTTAAGAGGTTAACATCTTAAAGTACCTGCAATCATTCCTGATATCCTCCACAAAGCATGTAAACACCTTTCTCCCACCATGCGATGTGGCGAATAGTACACCACTACATAGCTCATCTAAATATTGAAGTTATAATCTAGTCATAATTAAGCAGGGACACATCAGTTTGAGGAAATAGTACTAATTACCACAACAACCAACACAATTTAGTTACCTCACATCAGTACCAAACATACCCAATAGTAATCCAATCTCTCAATATCTTCCACCCCCATGTCCAGCATATTATCATCATTGAGGACATTAGGCTCCCAAGCGCATACCTAACATAGAATATGCACAGGAACAATCTACATAGGGATTATGGGTGATGCCTTGCAGACTGTACATGTTCAGGTGATGGGCAATATGATTAAAAAAATAAATAAAATATAACAATAATTGAAACTAAATAGATCCAATTGCCCTTCACACATAAATCATAGCCATACCTAGCATGGGCCCACCCCCGTTATAGAACAAAGCGCAATCCCAGAATCAGAACTCAAAAGCAATAGAAATAAATAGGTATGGTAAGCAAAGCACATGTATGGAAAGAGTATTCAATTCTGGATACTAAGAAACTGTATGGTGTATCCAGAAAATTGAATTAAAAAAAAATATATTTATATTTGGCAAATACGTATCTTGTCACCAGTAAACCAGAGACACCCCTCAAAATTCCCTCATATTTCAAAATGAAATCGCCACATACATTAGACAGGAACAGTCAGTACCTGGAAAGAAAGCGTGTCAATAACCAACATTAAAATGATCAACAGGATACTAATAAAGTCCCAATATGCAAGACCTAGGGTAAACATAACTAAAATATTTCCCAGACGTACGGGAACAGTATAGAACATGTACCTGGGTTCATTCTAAATGTTAACATTTCCCGTTAATCCTCAAACATAGACCCCGGAATTTAGAATAAAAGACCAGGTTTCCCATCTAGTAATCTAACAAACACCGCCCCAACTCCAGCACATAATAAACGTCACCACTGAATACAAAATCCTGTAATGGAAGTCCATTAACTGAAAGCAAGCCATTAGAAAGACCATTATCAGGTTAGTAATGGTGGTGACAGAGTCATGTTCATAAAGGCTTCGCTCACATTCACCTGGACAGGAATCGATGTCTCAATGCCGTAATGTACCCATACCCATCATCAATACACATAGCCCATACCTACCATTCAGTCACTAATGCGGGGTCAAGTTTAAAAACACAAGGTTCCACGACGCTGTTGGTATGCTACCAGACCTAACTGCATAACCTACATGAGTAATATTCTGCATCCAACATTAAAGCAGACATCCCATTTGGTGACACACAGTGACACATCTGCCATACTGCTCCAGCTGTTCAATTAAAACAATTGCATTTACAGGTGGCAGAATCAATCCCTCATGGCCATTAAATGTACTGAGCTTCGTTTATGGGAATCCGGATGGCGCCTGGGATGGCTTAAAATAATCCTGTAGACACTGACAGTCTTGGAAAACCCAAAGGTTGAGCTGCCACTGCACGTCCGGCCCAAGCAGACGGAAGAACATACCAAAATGAGGCACACAGTTCCCTAACTTCTTAATGCAAGGAGGCCTAACATACATTCCGTTTCCAGTTCAAGCAACTGTATATGTAATGTTTGGACCAGATATCACATTTTCATGCCTTTGATGTGTGCCAACAACATCCCACCAGTAGTATCTGCCTCCAACATGTTAACACACAGCTGGACAGCGGGCAAAACGCAGCCATTAGGAGACACAAGCCAGATGTCAGCTATGCAGTTTCCTGTCATCTGATTACTGAACGATGAAAGGCAGTGACTCCCACCCGGTTGCATAGACACACCTGGAGGCCATTCCGCTTAACTTTTATGGAGAAATACAACACCCGATACACTGATGGAAGGACCATACTGTCAGGATTGTGGGCGGTATTGCCAGAGGAGTGGCTGCATCTTTGTAGCACCGCATGTCATAACGTAATTTACCCCAATTAAGACGGACATGGTGAAGTCCATAAATCACCACTTAGCCAGATCGCTGAGGACAGAGCATGGTGGCATCAGAACTGCTAACATGAAATGCATGCCTTAGAGAAACTGCCGGAGAACAATAGCGGAAAGTTCCCATAATGTAATGCGGCACAGGAAAGACAGTTAACAGTTGTGCAATGGCGCGCTGCGGTTTGAAGGGCCATTGAGACACGATCTCAGCATCTGAAAAGGCCAGCACAAACTCCACCCTTTTGTGAGAAGAGGCCGTGGTGGGCATTAATGACCGTGTCTGACATAGTCTGCATGGTAGGGCGTCATCACATCCCCAGGATCCATGCATTTGCTCCTTCCGCCACAGGCTCTAACATGACACCTTCTTCCTGACCTCAGACTAACAATCCACACAAACCACTGTCGCCATTGCATGCTTAGAGCTCAGCGGTACATGCGGACTAGAATGCAAGCATATTTACCAAGATTTCTCAGAGAGGTGCACGGAATCTTCCCAGACAATGCAGAGAAACAAGAGGGCTATCTGATAGAGGCCTTGGGAGTTTCCAAGTAAGGGCCCATACGTCATATTCCAGTTCTTTGGTCTTTTCTGCGCAGGACTGCCGCTTTCTGAATGTAACTCACGCCATGACTTAGCGAGTTCCAATCTGCTGAATGTATGCGGCTTCCAACACGAAATAAGCAAGGGAGTGACACGAAGGTAAGACTAGAATCATTTGGACTCACCAGTATAACGTGGCACACCTCTTCTCAGCTGCCTGAACCCACTGCACGAGATCCATGAAATGCGTTGCACTTCCTGATAATGACACGGACAAAACGCAGCCGTGTCATGACTGCTTCCCGGATCTTCGCACGCATGAGGTGCGTTAAGAGGTGCTTTCCTCAAATTGCAGGCCATATCACGGAGCATTGAGAGATGAATGCTGCAAAGTGAGTAATCATTTAAAAGTGCTGAAAATTCTAAATCATCAACTGAAGTGAGGCGGCGGTGCCATTTTAAGCAATGTGGTACAATGTAAAAAAAATTTTAAAAAGTCAATGTAAAATAGGCAGCATTTGAAACCATAAAACTCACGCTGTATTAACTATTAGTGCATTTACCCCTCAACGGTTCCAGCCATTTCAATGCCTCATTAGGGTCCGAGGTTGATTTTTCACCTTCAGGCAAAGCCAATGTCAGCAAATTCACCCTGTTAAGGACAGCCTTAACACCCACCAGCCTTGCCAAATCTTTCGCCTCTTTAAAGGACTTTCTAATCAGCCGAGTCTCTCTCGGGTAGTCAGGATATATAAATATTTGATGACCCTTGAAGTATGCGTTTCCTTTCCTCCTCGCTGCTCCTAGGATAGCTTCTTTTGTCCTGGTGTTCATCATGGTAATCAGAATTTGTCTTGCCTTTGGTCCAGCGCTCTTCCCCACTCTATAAAGATTGTCCACATACCCTGGGGTTATCTGGTCACAACCATAGCTAAATTTCAGTATTTCCATCACCAGCTGTATCAGATCTTCATTAGGATTTTCTTCCACTCCAACAAGCCTCAGATTTTTATTTCTGATCCTCAAGTCCAGTTCCAATCCCTTTTCTCTACCTTTTTGAACCTCCTCTTTTAAAGTGTTGTAAGCCCTGAAGCTCCCTGTAATTTCCGAGGACATAGATGTAGATCCATTCTCCAGGACTGTATTCCTACTATCCAATTGGGATACCTTCATAGACAAATCATCCATTGAGGTCTTAACATCCCCCACATCTTGGACCACTTTTCCCAAGTCCTGAGCCATTTTGAGCAACAAAGAATAAATATCCTGAGTGCTAGTTACTTCACTCATCTCTGATGTTGGCTTCGATTTCTTATTCCCAGAGTTGATAGACGTTCCATCTAGGTCATTAAGTATTATGGAAAAAGAAAATCTTCCACTGCTTACTTTTATTTATTGATTTTATTGTATCCATTTATCAAGCGCACTCTAACCCGAAAGCATAGAGGCATTTCCTTAAATGTATTGGCACCCTGGAAAGGCGTGCTGGCCAGTCAGTATGCTCGGAACCTGGGCTGTATTGTATGGTACAAGCCCGTGTTCAGGACTTCTGGGAATACAGACTTTGTGGACAGCACTGCACAATGCCGGACCACGCAGAAAAGGTACCTTTTTGTTTTTTAAAGCCACCATTAGTAACTGTGTATGTAACTTATTTCTAGACTCTCACTCAAGCAAACTCTGACTCCACAGGCCATGTTTGCCCTACCATGACCATGATCATTCCCCTCCTCCCTTTTTTTCTGAAGAGTTTGGCTGATGTTTCTCCTCCAAGATCCAATAACTCCAAAATAGGAAACACGCTCCTTTCGCTCCCTCCTCATACTTCTTTCTATTCACCACCTCCATCCAGGTCATTGCGCTTTGAAACACTTGTGTATATGCGTGTTATAAATGCCATATCAAATCATATCCCAGTTGACCTGGTGGCTATCCTCCAATCAGCCAAACCAACCTGA
Source organism: Ambystoma mexicanum (assembly GCF_040938575.1). Taxonomy (NCBI): domain Eukaryota; kingdom Metazoa; phylum Chordata; class Amphibia; order Caudata; family Ambystomatidae; genus Ambystoma; species Ambystoma mexicanum. The sequence goes on along the minus strand of NC_090923.1, from coordinate 354,994,092 downwards.
ACCTCTGTTGATCCTTTTGCATCACAGACACTTAAGAACATGTCACTTCTGACCTGCTTATTTATCCTGCTTGATTTTAAGGGAGCTACCATTAGATACATCCTAAAGAAACCAAACACTGATCCATGAAACCTAGTTAATTATGCTCGTCTTCCTCCTCCCTCGCTGCCCCAAGGTGTTCGAGAGGATGGTAAATATTCATATCACCATCTAGCTGGATGCCAACAAAGTAATTCACCTGCTTGATTCTCTGTTCCACAACAAACATTCAACAGAAACATTGCTTGATTATGTCTTCAATTTCCTTGAGGCTCTGCACTGATCTTATCTCAATTCTATTCCCATCCCTCTGGATGTTTCCATATCCAATAGTTGTGTCATTGTTGATTATCCCTCTCTTATGCAGACTCTCTCATCCTGGCTTCATAGGTACTGTCTGTGATTGTGGCACATCCTTGTTAGTGAACCACTGCTTCTGTTTGAACACACAATCACCAAACTCATCTCTTCTTTTAGTTCTCCTACCATCTGTTTGCGGATGACAATCAAATCTGTCTCTTCTTCCCTTCTTCTTCTTTCAGCCCAGAGCCTTTGTTTAACATCAGCAACTGTCTCCCTGTCATCCAGAAGTGATTGGTCTCTCAGCCTCTACGGCTGCTCTCCATTTTCTTCTCCCATATTTTTGACCCATTATTCCAGCAACCCATCTCACAAGACTCACAACATGATGGTTCTCTTTTACAGTGATATTACATTTCCACAAAGTATAAACTCCACAGTTACAGCTGACAGAATCAACCTCATAAACATCTTGAAAATCCCTCACATGACGGTTACATCCAATTCAACATGCCTAAGAGTAAAAGGAAACATACAGGATTGTATAGGGTCTTGCTTGCCCTTAGACTAGCCATTTTAGGGTGAGAAAGGAACGAGGTTGTCATTACAGAAACTGGTTGTCATCGGAGCCACCAATCTTCACACTAAAGTAATAAAAGATGGATAAATGATCCAGGAGGGTGTAATACCACACTGGGAGCTGCTAGGTGTGTACATTAGGGCACATGATATATGTTTGCACTGCTTGCATGACTCTTAGTGCTGATTGCGTGCTTTGATCTGTAAGAAACGTGGAATGTTTTTAACGTGAATCATTTTAAAAAGAGCTGATTTACAATGTCAGGACAATACAATAATTTGCTTTTTTTAACGGTTGCTGCTCCCTCAATACATCTGTTATTTTTCTCTGGTAGGGCAGCTGTCAGCAATGGCTGACATGGCCTAGAAAATGTCACCTGGCTATGCATCCCACACGCATGTAGAAAAAGACACAGACATAGAGTGAGTCAGACGGTTAGTCAATATATTTCTCTTGGGATAGCTCTGCATCGGGAACTGAACATGTACACAGCCATCCTTACCATGAACCTTATATGAGTGGAAAGAAACCAGTGTTTCATAATGGCCTTTGTAAATTCTACCAGATAATAATATCAATTTCTTTTCTAGGTTTTGATAATGTGTTTTGCTCAATAAGGCACGTGTAGTGTTCTTAATATTTGTAAAGTACGTTCTCAACGTGATCATTAGAAATGAACATGGTAAAAGGTTAAAAAGAGCCAGTTTATGATTTTAGCACAAACCCTTCCTCCTCCTCTAGCAGGATTTCCCTCTGGTCGCGCAGCTCTCAGCAACGTCTGGGGTTGCTCTAGCAAACACATACCTGACAACGTGACACTTACCCACCTAGAAAGAGTCAGGGACATAGAGTGAGAGAGAGAAGAGCGAGACAGGCAGTCAGAGAGAGAGAAAGAGAGTGATGGAGAAAGAGCAAGAGAGGGAGCGATAGATTGGTTTATGAGATGGCAGGTACAGCTATTTCAATCATATTTTTGAATGCACTGACATACTTGCCCTTCTGGATACTTCTGAGTACTTGAGTACGGTGAAGAGTGCAATGTGGGTTACCTTAGATATTTTATAAATTGGTTAAATAGATATGATTTTTGGTGAACTAGTTGGTACGATGGCAGATGTGGGTTGTTTATTTTCAGCTGTGGTGATGCAGAGAACCTTCCCAAGATTTTCCAAAACTGGATTGTTATTTCTCATAGAGCTGTACTCAAATAACTGGTCGCAGGTAGATAGTGGTATCCCCTATAACTAGGCTGCTTGATCATTTCATTTTCTAGGTTTTTGCTCAGTTACAAGAACTTTGAGATTAGAAGTGTTTTTACAGACGGGTGCGATGGCTGCATGCTTGGGGGGCTCGTTCAGTTCCCTTAAGGTAACTTGCATTCATGATGTCCAATAATAGTATCCACATCTGCCATATAGAAGAGGTGACAGCATCTGCCCATTGTATGTAAATGTAAGAAGGAAGCAGCTGATCTGACAAAGACAACCGAAAGGTATTTGATAGCAGAGTAGGGATGGTTATTTTCACAACAGCATTCAGGACACTGTTGACCCTAATACATAACCAATGATAGGACAGAGTGATGATCGGGCACTGGCTGCAGCAGCAGCAGTCCTCACCTTTCCCCAGAAGCTCAATGTCTCCAGAGCTCTGGTTCTCTCTAGGCTTCACTAGTGTAACAGCCTCTTCATCAATTTGCCTCTCTCCTCCCTTCGTCCTCTTCAACCACTCCTGAATAGGGCTGCAAGAATTATCCTTGGCCTCATGCACAGGGACCACATCTCTCCAGCCCTAAAATCGCTCCACTGGCTCCCTGCGGCTACAAGGATCAAATTCAAGACCCTCTGCATCATCCACAAGGCTTTCTGGGTCCTGGGACACTGCTAGATCCAACTTTCCCTCCCTAATACCCTCCTGCTAGAGTCCTTCAGTCCTCTTGCTTCAACTCTCTGCAGATCAGACGTTTCTCCAAGCAGGGACTGGGTGGTATATCTCTTTCTTCCGCAGGAGCCTCCCTCTGCAACAGCCTTCCTGCCCCCCTCAGACTTGAGCTGGATCTCCTTAAGTCCTGAAACCTCTCAAGACTCTCTCTGCTATCTCTATCACTGCGATTGGCGCCTGGTCCTTTATGTGCCTTACAGGGACAAGGCCCTCCTCATCCAGCCCTCCCCTGCACCCCTTATCTGCACTTACCATTGGGCACCCTTCCCCACTAGCCTGAATCTGGTCCCCCTATCCTTGCAGTAGCAGACCTTTACCCCTACTTCCGCTGGCACGTGCCCTCCTGGGCTACCCTCAGCACTTGCCATGCCCAAGGGGCCGCATACCTCTGGCACTCCACTCCCCCTGTTCCTTCTGTCCTGCCCCTTCCCCCTATACGTATTGTCTCTGCACTATCATGGGCCAAATGTCACAAGGCCTAGTAGGACCATTTATTGTTGTTTCTTCCTTGCCCCCCCAACATTTTTTGTCTTGTGGCGCCTTGAAACACTTGTGAGCAGGTGCCATACAAATGTTCAATAAATAAAATAAATAAATAAATGAGGGATAGAAGCTGATATTATTAATGCAGTGAAAGCAAGCAGCGGCAACAACAGGAGCATTGTCAGAGGTAACCAATTGTTCATTGAAAGCGCAGCAAAGCCTGTTCTGATTTTGTATATGTTTTTGTTCTTCTAGCTCATTTATTTAAACATGTATTTAGCTTGACTTATGCTGTAAAATATATTATGCTTTCCTTTCACATGAGTTCCTTTCCCCATCCTGACTTGTGCTGTAAGCCATGACTAGTGGCCCATTAATGTGTTCAAGTACATTCAGCCATACCCACTGACCATGGGCGAAGGCCATGCTTTGTGCTGGTTACTGTTGTAATGTAATTAGTGATGTAATTAGTGATGTCATCTGTGATATCATCATTGTGGTCATAGGCTGCGCAACAGGGAGCGCAAAGTTAAGGTTGCTTTAGCTGAATTCCAGGGGTTTTGTTGCATCAAGTTCTCACCATAACATCCCTGCAACTAAAGTTTTTCCTTGAATTTAAAGATTTTTATATCATACTATCTACATTTTCTTTGTTAATATCACTAATACCATTTTTTAAAAACATTATACTGTATTTACATTAAAGAAAAAGAAAACTTCAAAACAATATATATAGAAAGAGGTGTCATTCAAAATGACTTACCTAATTTTGTCAATGGGTAACTCATTTTGCCTGCTCCGTCACCATAACAGCTGTGAAAGGCAATGCAATATATTTCATAATAGAAATATAAAGACGATTACTGAAGTTTCTTTTTCATAATAGTACTGTATGAATACTGAATGTATTCCGAGCACTCAACCAGTTAAGGTTGTGAATATTACTCATTAAGTAGAGGGAAAACAACTTCTACTCTCTAAACTAAATTCTAGCCATACATCTTACTTTTACATATAAACTGTTTTCTATTTTTAAGATACTAATAATCTAAAACAATACTATTAAAAGTAATGACTTCATTGTATATTTCCTAAATAACATCTGTACTATGTACAATAAGTATTGCTAAAACATTAATTTTCTATACGTGATTGTAGCTTTCACCCCCGTGGTTTGGGTCTGATATGGGAGGAAACGGCCTGCCAAACCTCTCCAAGGTAATCCTGAGCATATCAAGGGCCTTGGTAAGATCTGTGTACGGTTACCGGCCAAGTCAGCCCCCTGCCAGGGAGGTGATAGCCATTCAAACCCCGGGGTTTATCAGGGGTGCAAATGGCTTTTTTCACCCCCAAGAGATTTGCACTGCTTGCAAAGCCAATCTACAGAGGGGAAAAAAAGAAAATGGGCGTCACCATATGGAAAAGGGACTAAGTCTACGGGGATGTCCGGGATACTGGATGAACACTAGGACCAGGGCACATATCTCCAGCCCAGCAGGTAAGTAGGGATGGACAGAGGGGGTGGGAGAGATGATTGGGGGATTATGGGGGAGAGTAGGGTAGGGAGGCAACAGGCAGAGGCTCCCTGTTATCTCCGTAGATTAAAAAAGTAAAAAATAAATGGTGCCACCCAGCAAAGGGGCTCAGGTGGCTGGGATAGCAGGCAAGGAATGTTTATTCTCGCCGTGGTTCCAGCCACCTGATTGTCTGAGAGCACTTCCCCAGGTATAAATCTCCTTAATAAAGTGCAGCAATCACACTAAGCACTCAGGTAACTACAAACTTGGTTTTGCATCAACAAATTCTAAATAGATTTGCAGCAATTTCATGGTTTGTGCACCTGCAAAGGTACTTCTCTACATTCTATTTACAAAACAAAATACACAATAAGAGTATCATAAAATAAATAATTATATACACAAAGCCGATGTTTCATTTTTGTACAACCATTGTTTTATTTTAATGTACAGTGCAGTTTATGCTACCTTAACCAGGAACCGAGACATATAATCTAACTATATCATCAGTTTTATAACATTTTTATACAGACATGCCAACATTGTGCAATTAGTTTGAGTGTAAATAATTATAATGTCTAGTCATATCCTTATTTGAAATAATAGGCAGACAACAAAACGTTCTCTGAGTGTAAATACATGAATACTTACTACAAGTTATAATTTGAATACTTCTTGAAAAATCTGTGTGTCCTTGTTTTGGCCAGCTACACACATAAGAAGTTAATAATGACAATTTCTAATCTCACTTCAACTTTTTCTTGAAAATTCTACTGTTCTTTAATACTTCTATTTGTACAGAGGTTTGATTATATTTGTAGAATACCATACTCAAGTTGTGAACCAAATGATAAACTACTTTTTTGAAGCACTTCAGAATACCACAAACTGATGTGTAACTATGCAGTGTTCCACAAATGGGTTAAGTCAAAGGAACATCTGAAATGGACATCACAACTAGTAGTTAACTTGATTTTTAAGTTAAAGAAAGACCTAAAAACAAAATGTAAATACGTGTTTCTACAACACTAGGGTCCCAACATGCACTGTGCAATCCATTCTTCTCTAATAACTGGAAGTTCTCTTTCAAATATTCTAATAATCTCTAAATTATCATTAAAAAATGTCTCTTAAAATCTGTGTGCATACTTTTTCGGCCACCTACACACGTAAGAAGTGTATACCAATTTTGTTTAATCTATTCTAGAAAAATGTATTTATATTCCTTTAAAAATATTTTATTTTCAAATTTTATTTTAAAAAGAAATGTAATCACAGAACACATTCCCAGACCTTTGTAGAAACTACCACACTTGAAATGGAGGTACTTCAGAGAATCATCCAAATAGCCTAAAGTAGGCTGATTTCCTTTTTAATTTAATTACAATACTTATTGTAAAGTTTGTGTGCATCCTTTTGTTGGCCACCTCCACACATAAGAAGTAAATGACAATATACCTAGATCTTCTCATAAAATTCTAATTAGTGGTCAGAACCAATTTCTTTTTGAAACTCTGTATACTTTTCATTCTTTTTGTTGTACCACCTACTGTTTACTTGTTTCAGATGTAAACAGTTATCGACATCTACACTCCCTTGCACTCAGAATAAGTGTAAATGGAACCACTTATATAACTCGGTACTAATAGGGAACATTTGAACATATTATAATAAACAGTGTTTTACACAATAAAACAGAAATAGAAGCTTGCAGAATCCTGATGTTTTTTGAAAATTATATTATCTTGGCAATCTAGTATATACCTTTATTTCATAGTTATTTTATATTGCGACCTAGTAAATATCTATCGTTTAGTTTCCATAAAAAAAGTATTGCCTATTCTCCCATTTCCAACATCCATTTTGCAGGTTTATATTCACAAGGAATGGTGATGTTGCACATATACGCAAAATGGCTGCCTGATAGCCGAGCTCCTCTCCGGCAAATATCCTAATGAACTCAAGATCCAGCTTCAGCGCCACCCAAGACACCCACACAACTTGCACAGGCTGCCGAAATCATGGAGCATCTCCTGCAAAAATCCTTAACAAAATCGGACCACCCCTCCCGAGATAAACAGCGACCACTTTTTGGCGCTCCGGAGAGGCGATCCAAAAACAGGAACCACGCTGCAGCCACGGGAGCCTGAGGTCCTTACAGTTTGGCTGGGCCACGAAGGTGGCAGAGCTGTCTTTCCCGCCTGGTTGTATCCCTCGCCTCTATCCTCAGCAGTCTGATCAACTGCCCGACCTGGCTGGAGCCTCGGATCCTTGGCTCTGAAATAAGCGCGGTGGCCTGAGAAGCGATCCTGGAAACTGGCGGAAGACATTGGGAAAAAAGGACAGCAGACACGCTGCAACCCCACATACCCGCCCCGCTGACGGCCGGACGAGACACCTGCTGGGCGTTGTGGCAAGCTGACTGGTTGCCCACAGCATGCAGACTCAGGTCTTTCCCGTGCCCCCTGCTCTGGAGTTGCCCTGATGGATCGGTGACATCCGAACGCTAGACCTCTGAGGATGGCCCGGCGAGGTGGCCTGAAGGGAAGTCTTGGAATTGACCAGTGAGGACTGGTGGATGACTGGAAGGGCAGGCATTGTGCCCGATAGACTGACCATACTACGAGACCCGTGAGACCAGACACCGCTCACCACAACTGCACCACTTAACAAGATAAGTGCACATTAAACCCTGGCCCACCCACCCATCGCCCATATATTGTATTGCCTGATACTATGCCCCACCCTAACTCAGATGCAGGGGTAGCACAGGGGGGAGGTTGGATAGTCGAGTGTGGTACAACTTGGCAGTCTGCGCACCGGGGCCCTAACCTCGGCCCCCCATCTAGAAAAATCTGCTTAACCCTGCAGTGAATGGCTGCCGTGATGACTGCTTGTCACGAAGTCCAGAATCCAAGGCGCAGGAGCGACGTAGTACCAACCACCCCCACTTTGGTCGTGGAGCCCGCAAGTCAGAGCTTACACGGGCTTCCTGGACCAGAGCAGGGAAGGAGGGTTAGGGTCTCGATGGTTGGATAGGTAGGGGGGAATTAGGTAAACCGGATTGAGGGTGAGGTAGAGGTTATGGATGGGAATGGGGTACTTTGCAGGGAAAGATTGGTTGCTGCGCACTTTTGTTCTAGTGTCCTCAGCCCTTACTAACTACTTATACATAAGCACCAGTTTGCACATAAGAACATTCTAACACTGCCTATCCCTAAGTCATCAGATCAGTACAGGAGTTAGCATGCAACTTAGCTCTGGTCTTCTGTGTCTTGTCCATGAAGAGCAGTCACGTCCTTGGCACGTCTGGAGGGTTGTTTTCAAAAGGTCCAAGCTAAAAGAAATTAACAAGCATTAAAACATGCCCTCTGTCATAGTCTGCATTCACCTCATGCAGCCTCACTCACACTGACACACACTCTGCAATGCCCCTGCAGACCCCTGCAAATGTGACAAAATGCACAAACGGTCTTCCTGCAGACCCTCGTGAGCAATATGTGCTTTAAACTGTGGTAGGATCTCCGGTGCTGTGTTTTCGCCTCACGGGTCTGCTAAGGTCTCCAAGAGGCGGAATCACTCCAAACGGCAAAATCACCCGTGCACAGGTTAATTTATTCCCAAAGAATGCCGCCGGCGGATCGAGCGCCGAAGTTAAGCCACTTCGTAATTCGTAGCGGTGCTGGGGCTCTGGGGTGGCAAGCTGACGCCCCCTGCACCTCCCCCTCGATCCCCTTGGGCCCTTAGCAAGAGGAATACTTATCTCGTGTGGGCGAGGGGCCGGGCTGCTGCTCGGGTGGGGCTGGGCCCCTCGCGTGTAGTTTTGCTGGAGCTCCGGTCCAGACGTCTTGTCGGCATGGAGTCTCAAGCGCAAGCCCCGTGCTTGGGGCTCTGCGCATGCGCGATGAGGCGGCCGCGCCCTTCCTGGTCCCTGATTGGCCCAAAACGTCCCTGGGCATGTTGGGGATTGTAGTCCTTCGGCGCCGGCTGCTGGGAAACGCAGTCTTTAGTCCCTTTCTCCTGCACATGGGGCAAAGCAGCCTTTTGTATGGTTGCATCTTTGTTTGTCTCTGCCCTCCAGTGCCCACAACAGTACCCACAACACCCCTGCACCTAGCCTGTCCTTGTCTCTGCCTACCTGAGTCCCTGACAGTACTCCCCCTCCCACAGAAGGCAGTTGTTCCGGGTTTACTAGGATAATTCCTGTGAAAAGCACGCAGCAACCTGGGGGCATGTACATGCTGGGAGGGTTCCCAAGTGCGTTCCTCAGGGCCATACCCCACCCAGTCAATGAGGTAAAACACTTGGCCCTTTTTATCTTGTTTGGAGTTCAATATTGCTCGAACCTCGTACTCAGGTTCCCCTTGCACCATAACGGGAGGTGGTTTTCTAGCAATTGTCCCATGTGGAGCGGGTTTCAGGAGGGAAGTGTGGAAAGTGGGATGTACCTTCATTTGGGGAGGTAAGGTCAATTTTGCTGCAACAGGGTTCACAATTTTAACTATTGGGAATGGACCCAAATATCGGGGTTGTAATTTCCTGGGCCCTTCCATGCGAAGGTTGCGAGTGGATAACCACACTCTATCTCCCACACTGTAAAGTGGGCTGGGTCGACGACGCTTATCCGCATAGCGCTTATATGCGTCCTTGGCCTTTGTGAGATTCTCCTGCACCTCCTTCCAAACCTGCTCTATGCCCAACCGTTGTCCAGCCAACGTAGGCAATTCAAATCCTGAAGCTGGAATGGCCACTGGGAGGATCCGTGGATGTCGCCCATAAAGGCAGTAGAACGGAGTCTTTTTGGTGGATGCATGTGTGGCGTTATTATATGCCAATTCTGCCAACCAAGTATGCTGGACCCAGGTTGTCTCCCTACTTGTGGCAAAACACCGTAAATACTGCTCCAGGCATTGATTCACGCGTTCTGTCTGGCCATCAGTCTCGGGATGGTATCCGGACGACAAGCGGACTTCCATTCCCAGAATCTTGCAAAACTCACGCCAGAAGCGAGAGGTGAACTGTGGACCCCTATCCGTGACCACACAATAGGGAAGGCCATGAAGGCGGACTATATTTTGCAGAACTAATTCGGCAATTGCACCAGCAGTCGGGACTCCCTTACATGGGATGAAGTGGGCCATTTTCGAAAAGGTATCCACTATTACCAATACAGAAGTGTATTCCTGAACCTCGGGAAGATCCACAATTAGGTCCATGGTGATCGTATGCCATGGTATCGAAGGAGTCGGTAGAGGATGAAGGAGCCCAGCGGGTTTTTGGTGACTAGCTTTATTTCGAGCACACACCTCGCATTGAGACACATACTGCAGAACGTCGTGCCGCCACTTGGGCCACCAGAAATGTCTAGCCACCAACTCCTGAGTTTTTGACTTTCCCGGGTGTCCTGCCAATGACGAATCGTGGCACCATGATAAGGCCTTTTCCCGTAGTTGCTTGGTGGGCAAGTACAAGGCTGACCCATGATAGGGGAGTCCCTCAACGAATGTATTCTGAGGATCTTGTTTGCACCACTGATGGACGTCCTGCATAGTGAGGTCTTTTAATACGGCCTCAAAGAAATCAGAAGTAGCTCCAACAATACGTGTTGGGGGAATAATAGGTTGTGGTGTAATGCCTGCCTCTCGCTCTGCTGACTCGGGATATCGTGACAATATATCTGCCTTTCGATTGTTGGCTCCGGGTCTATATGTTATGATGAAATCAAACTCGGCAAAGTATTGAGCCCATCGCAACTGGCGCGGGCTCAACGTCTTGGCGGTTCTTATAAACTGGAGGTTACGATGGTCCGTTATGATCGTGGTGGTATGACGTGCCCCCATCAGGTAGTGTCGCCACTCACCAAGAGCTGCCTTAATTGCCAACAATTCCCGATCGGCAATGATATAGTTCTGTTCAGCTGGGAGTAGTTTCCTTGAGAAGTAGGCCACGGGATGTAGCAGGCCTGTCTGAGGGTCCCGCTGGGACAGGATAGCACCTAGAGCGTAGCTAGAGGCGTCCGTTTCCACTACAAATGGTCTGGACAAATCCGGGTGTTTCAGTACCGGGGCGTCGGTGAAGGCCTTTTTGAGCTGTTGAAACCCCTGGTCGGCCGATGTGTCCCATACAAAAGGGCAGCCCTTACAGAGAAGCTTCGTGATTGGAGTGACCAATGCAGAAAAGTTCTTTACGAAGCGTCTGTAGAAGTTCGCAAACCCCAGGAATGACTGAATCTCTTTCACACTGGTAGGGGGAGCCCAATCCAAGATTGCCTGCACCTTTTTCTTGTCCATTTGTACGCCGGTTGGGGTCAGGAAGTAGCCTAGAAATTCCACGGTGGTACAATGGAACTCACACTTCTCCAGTTTTGCATAAAGGTGGTATTCTCGCAGCTTTTGCAAAACTGCGCGTACATGTTGGACATGTTCTTGGAGATTTTGAGAATATATTAGAATGTCATCTATGTACACTACCGCACATACGTCTAAATATTCTCTAAGGACCTCATCCAGGAAATGTTGGAAGGCAGCGGGGGCATTACAGAGACCGAATGGCATAACCTGATATTCGTACAATCCGAACTTGGTCCGGAAGGCGGTTTTCCATTCGTCTCCCTCGCGCACCCGCACAAGATGGTAAGCGCCTCGAAGGTCCAACTTGGTGTAGATTGTCGCGTCCCTAACTTGATCCAAAAGAACTGGGATGAGAGGAAGCGGATAACGGTTCTTAATGGTTATCTGGTTCACTCTGCGGTAATCTATGCAAGTCCGGAGCTCTCCAGACTTCTTCGGTACGAAGAACAAAGGGGAGGACACTGGCGAATTAGAGTGGCGAATAAATCCATTCTTTAAATTCGCAGCTATGTACTCTTGGAGGTGATTGTTTTCTGCCTCCGTTAGGGCATATATACGACTACACGGTAGAGTAGCCCCAGGCTCCAGATCAATCATCTCTGAACATTCCCTTGGCTGTGGATCAACCTGGGCAATAAGGTCTTTGATGTCATCCTTCAAACCTTGATAAAAGAGGGACATCCGTTTATCACGGGGCCAGTCGGCTTCAGCTACCAGCCGATTGAAATGAGTGACGTATGTCACTAGTTCCTTAGACCCCTGCTTGAGGCTTAACAGTTCCCGATCCTTGCAAAGGGTGGCAGCTCGCCGGTTAAATATTTTCTCAAACTCCGCCAGGAAGTCATCCCAGTCATAAAGAACGGCATGGTCCTTTTGGACTAATGGATTTGCCCATGCCGCAGCGTCCCCCGTGAGATACGATATTACAAACGCCGTTCGGGACTGAACGGACCGAAAGGCTGCAGTTTTAGTCAGGAAATGGAGACGGCACTGAGTAATAAAAGTGGTAAACTTTTGTGGGTCTCCAGCGTAGCGCTCAGGGGGTGCCAATGGAACTATTGCCTCCGGGCTCACGTGTACCTGCACCGGAGTAGGTGGTTGGCCAGATAAGGGCGCTGTCTGAGCTGCTAAACTGCGCACCTGTGCGGACAGTGTGGCATAGTCCTGTCTAGACGCTGCCAGTTCACCTTGTAAGTCTTGCAGGGCTTTGGCTATTTCTTCCATGGTTTCAATGGGGGCTGGCCACGTCACTCGGGCGCCTGAATACTACGTGGGCTTGCGTTTCTGTCACGAAGTCCAGAATCCAAGGCGCAGGAGCGACGTAGTACCAACCACCCCCACTTTGGTCGTGGAGCCCGCAAGTCAGAGCTTACACGGGCTTCCTGGACCAGAGCAGGGAAGGAGGGTTAGGGTCTCGATGGTTGGATAGGTAGGGGGGAATTAGGTAAACCGGATTGAGGGTGAGGTAGAGGTTATGGATGGGAATGGGGTACTTTGCAGGGAAAGATTGGTTGCTGCGCACTTTTGTTCTAGTGTCCTCAGCCCTTACTAACTACTTATACATAAGCACCAGTTTGCACATAAGAACATTCTAACACTGCCTATCCCTAAGTCATCAGATCAGTACAGGAGTTAGCATGCAACTTAGCTCTGGTCTTCTGTGTCTTGTCCATGAAGAGCAGTCACGTCCTTGGCACGTCTGGAGGGTTGTTTTCAAAAGGTCCAAGCTAAAAGAAATTAACAAGCATTAAAACATGCCCTCTGTCATAGTCTGCATTCACCTCATGCAGCCTCACTCACACTGACACACACTCTGCAATGCCCCTGCAGACCCCTGCAAATGTGACAAAATGCACAAACGGTCTTCCTGCAGACCCTCGTGAGCAATATGTGCTTTAAACTGTGGTAGGATCTCCGGTGCTGTGTTTTCGCCTCACGGGTCTGCTAAGGTCTCCAAGAGGCGGAATCACTCCAAACGGCAAAATCACCCGTGCACAGGTTAATTTATTCCCAAAGAATGCCGCCGGCGGATCGAGCGCCGAAGTTAAGCCACTTCGTAATTCGTAGCGGTGCTGGGGCTCTGGGGTGGCAAGCTGACGCCCCCTGCACCTCCCCCTCGATCCCCTTGGGCCCTTAGCAAGAGGAATACTTATCTCGTGTGGGCGAGGGGCCGGGCTGCTGCTCGGGTGGGGCTGGGCCCCTCGCGTGTAGTTTTGCTGGAGCTCCGGTCCAGACGTCTTGTCGGCATGGAGTCTCAAGCGCAAGCCCCGTGCTTGGGGCTCTGCGCATGCGCGATGAGGCGGCCGCGCCCTTCCTGGTCCCTGATTGGCCCAAAACGTCCCTGGGCATGCTGGGGATTGTAGTCCTTCGGCGCCGGCTGCTGGGAAACGCAGTCTTTAGTCCCTTTCTCCTGCACATGGGGCAAAGCAGCCTTTTGTATGGTTGCATCTTTGTTTGTCTCTCCCCTCCAGTGCCCACAACAGTACCCACAACACCCCTGCACCTAGCCTGTCCTTGTCTCTGCCTACCTGAGTCCCTGACACTGCTAGTGCCCACGAATAACCCCCCCCACCGCCAGACTGAAATGTATGTGATGAAAACACATGAAATACCAGTGAGTTAACGTCAGGCGCCCCTAACACTCTGCATCCACGGCGAGCACTGCAAAGGAGGCGGTCACACCCCAGGTACCAGTCACCAACATCTGCGGCTGGCTGTGTCATGTTCCCATGAGAAACGAGGGGTACAGCAATACGTGAGAGGACATAGTCCATGCTAGGAGATAAGTGGGCCCCAGATACTGCGAACTGCACGGAAGACTACATGGCCAACAAAACCATACGTATTTCAATACTCTGTACAAACCTGAGTGAGAAACAAACTGTACACGGGGGATACACTGTGAGTTCTGAATCAGTCACACACACGTTCTGATCCTGTGGATACAAAGGCCACATACATCAAAGCCCAAGTTGGGTGTCCCGACATATTGTTCAATCCAACCTACCCGGGACTGCACCAGGATCAAACGTATGGACTCAAACCTGTGCCGTCGGTCGGACGATATTGGCCACGCAGGCAGCCGCTAGATGCCTATAACTAATCTCTGGGCAATGCCAAGGGGAACTTACTCCAAGAAGAAGTAAACCAGCCCAATGGATTCCTTCACAAGCACCCAGACCCTGGTCAATGTGCCTACCCCACTACCCGACCTCCCACAACCTCATCAGAGAATACCAAATTCGATCACCTCCTTGCCACTTTACAGAATGGTTTTATGTCAGTTAACGTCAAATTAGATTACATTGTCACAACCATTGGCTCACTCAAGGCCCGAGTAGACAAGGAAAGTGCAAGGATCACAGAGGCGGAGAGCAGGATCAGTACCAACAAAGACTTGATTGGGCAAAATACAAGACATATCACTCTTTTGAAGGGCGAAATGACCCAACTACATGGCAAATGCGACAATTTGGAATCCAGAGCTCGCTGCAACAACATCCGTATATTGGGAATAGCCGAATCCTTCTGTAAAGGTCCCATGGAGACTCAAGTCAAGATTCTATTGAAGACCCTGAGACAACTCCTTTACGGAACACTTCCTAGTAGAGAGAGCACATCGCACATTGGCCCTTATGCCTAAACCAGGGGCTCCTCCCTACACCGTCATTGCCAAACTATTAAACTACAGGGACAGAGACACAGCTCTTCGTCTGGCAAGGGAGATGGGACCACTCTTTCATAGCGGTGACAACATTCATATTTACCCTGACTTTGCTGCAGGAGTGCAAGCGCAAAGGAGGTCGTATGACCCCTTCAAGAAACAACTCAGGCTGAGCAAAGTCCCATATGCACTGATATTCCTGGCAAAACTGCGCATACAGCATGGTGGCCGTGCGCATTAGTTTGAACATCCAACCGCGGCCACGGATTATATCGAAGCCACAATTCCACTTCCACCACAGGGGAGAGATCCAGACCAAAAACGATCTCCTACAACCGGTCATAGACAGGAGAAGCCCTGATGACTTAATGTCTGTACGAAAATATCCTTTTAAAAGTTTGATGTAGGAGATGTGGTTGTCTGGGTGGCACTGACCTATGTTTATTGGTTGTTTGCCGGATGAGCTGGGTTCAGCTTTACCAGTCCTGGGCTGCAACGCATGCACCTCCGGAAAGTTCCACGAGTTAATGAGAAGGGTTCATCATCATTTTGGGGTTGATGGTGTGGGTGGTGTTGGGGGTGGGGTGTGGAAAAGGGTCCCTCTTGATGCCTTCCCGAGAATTGTTGGGGATGTTAAACGGTTAAAATCAGAGAGTCATGTTACACTGGGTACGGCCGATTGGGCGAGAGCGCATCGATGCACAGAAAACAGAACTAAGGTAGTAGACGTTTATGACGCAGGCTGATGGGGGATTGACGATCAAACTGCTCTCCTGTAATGTTGGGGGCTTAACAACCCTATCAAGGCCCGGAAAACTGCCGCTTATGGGGTTAGGCACAACCACAGATCCTCCTCTTACAGGAGACACATGCTCTTTGACAGGTTTGCCCTAGCTTTCTTTCACGCTGGGGGCCACTTAGGTACTATGCAGAATACTCAGCCCAGTCTAGGGGAGTGCTCACATTGATTCACTCAAAACTGGGCTGCCGGTACCTCGACAGTAAGGTAGATGCCCAAGGTAGATACGCATTGGTCTGGGGAGAGGTTGCGGGTCGACAAATTGTAATGGTCAATACCTACGGACCGAATATTGATGATCCTGAATTTTACAGGGCTATACACGATATGCTGGTCATAGCTGATGATGCGCTAGTAATATGGGGGGGGGCTTCAACACAATCCTTGACATATCTCTGGACTGATCTTCGGTTGCCCCTCGGAATCCTACAAGAGCTGCACTTTTCCTAAAACATATAATGCAACAAACATCTATAATTGCCATATGGTGAGAATTACACCCACAGGAAAAACGGGTTACCTACTACTCCTCTGTGCATGACTCAGAGTCACGCATTGACTACTGGCTCATAAATTCAGCCTCTCAGATGCAGTGTCCAACTGCAAGATTCACCCCGTACCCTCTCAGATCACTCTCCAATATCACTTGCTCTTATCTTGCGAGACGCAGCATCACACACCAAATGCTGGAGGATGCCCCCTCCATACTCAGGGAAGCCCATACATGCGAATCACTTCACATTTCAATAGAAGAATTCTTCGAATTAAATGAGGGTCCATGGACAATCACGCTACACTATTGGAGACGTTCAAAGTGTGGGTGCGGGGAGCCATTATAGCAAAATCCACAAGACTGTTAAAATCTGTTAGGAAAGAACTGAGTATAGTAGAAGCGAAGTTGAAACTGCTTGAAATTGAATACAGCACTACACACAGTAAAGAGTCCCTCTCAGATATACATGCAAAACTGAACAAGTTCAACAGACTTGCAGATCGGGAGATCCTATATATGACCACCCCGGCCCAGGCCCAGAGATAAGGGGAAAGCAATAAAGCTGGTAAGCTTTTAGCTAATATACTTAAAGCAGAAGGCCATCATACCCCCATCACCAATATCCAAACGCAAACAGGGACGATGGTGAACCGAGACCAGGACATTAATGCCACATTTGCAGAATTCTATAAAACCCTCTATTCCAATCATTACATTAAATCTAAGGAAGAGACAACCAACTACTTACATGAGCTAGACCTCCCAACCCTAACCCCTGATTCACGCATGGCACTGGATATTCCCATTACACTAGAGGAAATTATCAATGTAATAAAAGCACTAACCTCCGGCAGAACCCCCAGGTTGGATGGCCTGGGAGCTGAGCTATATAAAGAATTCCAGGATAAACTGGCCCCAGTATTACTGAGGGTTTGGGAAGAGGCAATGGATCGGGGAATACTCCCCGAATCTATGCGCAAGGCAGTTATTATGGTGCTCCTTAAACCCTGCCGCCTGCACAAGACATGGCCTCTTATAGGCCCCTCTCCCTAATCAACACGGATGCAAAATATTTTGCTAAAATCCTGGCAACCAGACTCCTACTGTTCATGCCCATCTTGGTCCACGCCAACCAAGCTGGCTTTATTCCCACTAGGTCACAGCTCTAAATCTACAACAACTTTTTGAAGTAATGGCGCAAATAAACCCAAAGGCAACTGCTGCCATACCACTACTAGATGCCGAAAAAGCCTTTGATTCTGTGTCCTGGTCGTACCTATTCTTAGTACTGGAGCGGTTCGGTCTAGGTCAATACTTTGTTAAATGTGTCCGCCTGCTCTATACAAACCCGGGAGCGAAAGCTCTAACAAACAATGTGTCATAATTTGCATCTGCAACTTTAATCTGTTGCATTGTACTTACAAGAGATGAAAATGTATCCAAAGGCATTGAATTACCAAGTAAGCCTCTGATGGAGTTGAAATTGGAATCAATGGAGGTAAGTCATAGTTCTAACCGCATAAGTTGGTCTACACAAAATGTAGAGAAGACATCTAACAATATTAACATTGCTGGTCTTGATCTGTATGACAGGATGGAGCAAATCAATATAGATGAGAGTGAGGAATAGATATCAAACTTAACTCATAAGGCTGCACTACGTAAGTCCATTTATATATATATATATAGTTTATGATAATCCAGTTACTCTAAATATGATAGAACCATAAGGGATAAGAAGAGAGATATGAGGCGCCAAATGCATGCTGCCAAATGTGAGGTTGCTATTGCTACTATCTTGAAGCTTATTAGAAATATCAAGAATAGATGTAGAGCGTGGGTTCGTTGGTGGCGATTGTCTATTAAAAATGTTGTGTGGTAGAGAATGATCAAGGTCCTGAACTCCAGGAATATGAGAAACATCTGGAAGCATTTATGCGAGGCAAAGAAAAAGAAAAAGGATTGGATTATAAATCCGGTAAAAGAGGCTCAATGGACTAATTATGTTAAAGCAATGACATCAAATGATAAACACGACCACTAAGAATTCTGAAAGGTATGCGCGACTGTACAGTAAATTAGCAGCTGATTGCTTGGATTACAAGTATCGGCCAACACACGTACATAAGACGCCGAAAAGTACTATAGCTTTAAGAATCACAAACGCCAAAAAGGGACTAACCAAGTGACGCTCACACGCGCCAAGCACTTCCCTATAAAAACATAGAACAACCAAAATGGCGACCTATACGCCGTTGATAGGTTACACCCACTACCAAGATGCACTCCAATTGAATGGAGGTGAGTTGGATAGGATTCATATACTACGGCATGCTAGGATAGAGTATCTCCAACACGTGGATGTAGTCACAGATATACTATGCGTTTCCTGGTTGCGTTCAGCGCATGTTTGCACAGACGAACAGCCAGCACGGTCTAACATCACGGCTGCTTTGCAATTTGGAGAGGCTGCCCGCTCGCGCATTTAATGATTACAAAACAGCTATATATGAAAACAGCCTTTAACCTTTAGAACCTGGCTGCACAGATGAACAGCCGAGCCTCGTTTAATATTACGACCGCCGTCCGACTAATGCAATGTTTAGTTTAATTTTGCTAAAGGGCGGCACAGCAACGATATGCACTATAAGGGCGGAATTACTCATCCTAGTATGAATAATGAAACTAGGCACTACAAGTGCAGAATAAGGGATCACTTTTAAAACGTGTGAATGTACACATTACTTTAACACTGCTTGATATAGGTGTCTTTTATAAACGGCATCTTATCCAGAGCATTCACTAAAATATTCTCCCAAATAGGTGTTGAAAAGTGACCTGTAGAGCTAGCAGCGGTCAGGAGCCACATCCAACTGGGTTTAACCACAGTAGCCAACACGCAGCCGGAACACCAACTGGGATGAGTAGCAGATAAAAATCGCCCCTTTTCTAAGACATCATACAGCATTGCTTGAGTAATCTCTCATGGGATACTAAGCATTCATGTGTTTTTATGCATAAATATGACCCCACCGGTGGAATGCAACCAGAACCAACATATTGCAATAGGCCACCCACATACCCTGACATATGAAGAGGTAAGCGACTTCCTTTCATTGACATACACCATGAGGAAATGAAACTTGTAGACAAACTGTATATTGATAGATCCCCTTTTATATGTATTCCCTTCTAGGGAAGAGAAGTCTGAAGAACTTGCAGTCCCAGAGTCAGAATTAAGACGCCCTCCACACAGTGATTGAAGGAGCACAAGACAACTATTGACAAGATTGTCTTTTTTATAAAAACCATTCCCTGTATTATTAAAAGCTATAGGGAAGTCCTGAAGAAAGCGGAGAGCGTGTCCGTATCCGTTGAAACTGGTAGACGACAAGAAGAGGCTTGGCCTGACGCACCAATCCCCAGAACCCATATATAACATAAAATGGGCCTGTAGTACGACTAAGTCATTTTATCATTCTTTCAGTGCCTAAAGCATTAAGAATTGGACACTGAGAGATCTATGGAAAAATTATTTTCCATATGAGTTTAATGAGCATTTTGTTTTAATTCACTGTGATAAGACATACTATATGGAAACAACAATATTAAAATGTATTCTCATTGATTTCCATGATCAGTGTGCACTTCGTTTTTAGCATTTGAGGAAAGTAATGAGAGAGGATAGGGCGAGCTCTCCTCTATCCCCTAACCTTTGTAGGCGATGCAGCAGCGCACTACTAGGGCAAGAACACTTCTTTGAGGGACAGAGAGAGCTCTTTACAGGGACATGTAGCTATCTATAGGGAACTCAGTTTAAGGAATAATTTTGAATAAAGATATTCTGTCTTTTTTGTGTTACAAGAGTATGGGTGGAGACAGGATTGCCAACCCAGTGACTTTAGTTGTGGATAACTATCAAATGATTCTCAACAAACTGGTTCACAATGTCTGCCTAGTGCGTAGAGAGCATTACTAACCATTGACAAGATGGAAATTATGTATGCAATTAGCAAATTAAAATCATCAAAATTCCCTGGTCCGAATGGTTTAGCCAGTGTTGTGTTAAAATGCAAACCTGAGGCTTGGGCTATGGTGCTGGAAAGTATAGTGCTTAAAGTATTCGATAGCGGTAAAATACCAACGTCATGGAAACATTCCATACTAATTCCCGTATATAAAAAAGTGGATTGCACAATAACTGCAAACTACAGGCTGCTAGTGATGCTTGATACCACTTCTAAACTGTTTTCATCTTTTTTACTTGATGAACTGCCGAGATGGACAGAATCTTCAGGGGATGGTAGACACATTTCAAACTGGGGTCCGACCAGGGTCCTTGATAGCTGATAATTTAAGATTGTTGGATTACTGTCACCTGAGGCCAAATTTAAAGGCGGCCCTGTAGTTTACTATCTGTTTATTGACTTTCAATCAGCTTTTGACTCGATGTCCGGGTCTAAACTTTGGGAAAACCTTGAAGGTTATGGTTGCCCTGCCTATCTACTGCATTAATTGAGGCTTTTTCACAAACATAATATAGTCTGTGTCAGGTTGAACAGTGAGGGTATCTTAACACAGCCCATTAATAGTACGAGAGGGGTAAAGCAAGGCTGCATCCTGGCCCGCTTACTATTCAACCTGTACTTAGCTGACGTGCTGGTCCAATTGAGCTTGGTAAAAGTGTGCCCTCCCAAGATTTAGTCTGAGCATATTAGATGCTTAGCCTATGCAGACGAACTAGTGGTCTTCGATCATACTTTCTCAGGCTTAATGAAAGCTGCCAATGAATTGCGGAATTAAGCAGATGATAACCTGCTAACTATGAACAAAAGGAAAACACAGACAGTTCTCTTTAAACACAGTAAAGTAATTGAACCTAGGTTATTCATAAAGGGGATTTTCATTGAATATACAGATTACTACAGGTATTTGGGGGTTAAATTTGAATTGAATCATAAATGGGGTTTGAAGAGTGCATATCTTCATGGGTAATAAAGGTATCTCAATTAACTGCACTTATAGCCAGTTTTACAAATGGAACAGGTTGGTATAGTTTGGAGGGCACTCCACGCCTCTATAAGCAATGTTTGTGCCCTGCCATAACATTTTTTTGATTTAAATCAAAAAAATGAAACCATGATCTTTGTGGACCTAAATTCTTCATGCACCTGCGCTGGAAAACGAAAGAGGAAACCTCTGTATACTGATAAGCACACGCGCTGAACGAGTAGAAACTAATAACCAACTTCTCATGACACATCCAACAGGCACCACGAGCACAGGCCTTTTTAAGTTTCTACCGACTGGCTGCTAGTGCACCCCAAAACCTGAGACTGAAGGCGCAGCAACACACGGTTCCTGGTTCTCCTAACAAATTGTTAACCTGCCCTCAGGAGTCTCTTTTGCCAATTCAGCTGCCAAATGTTTTTCTTGACATAGTTCTTTTTCAAGTAACTCTAAGCATTGTTCAACTTTTGGATATCTAATTAAGTCTTTTTTTTCAAAAAATAATTTTTCAAAAGTTTCATGGGAAGAAGAACTGCAAAGGGCAAAAATAAAATAATTCATTTTTCTCTGCAGTTTGGCGAGACAGTTTCATGTAGTTGATGAGACTTGGCTATTCATGTCTCACTAGGCAACCGGTATCCTCTCTACCTAGAACAAACACGGCCAAATAACCTGTTCTCTGGGTATGTTCCCACATGGGAGGGTTGACAACCAGTGGTCGAAGTGGATGGGAGCGGTTGGGAGCGGTGCTCCTCTACTTTTTAAAATAAAATGTTACTGTTCATATACTTTTATTTAAAAAAGAAACCATTCTGGAATGGTTTTGCTTTAAAAGAAAAGTGTAGGAAGAAGTTGAAACTTGCAGTTTCAGTGCACTGCACTGAATGTTCCCTTAAATAGCATGTACATGTGTTTGCAGCTTTGTAGGGGTCGTCATGATGGGGTTTTTGAGGAGCGAGGGGAATGCCAGTAGGAAACAGAGTTCCACGACTTCTTTTCGCACACTTCGACCACTGTCGACAACCACATTTTAGCTCACTGTATCTTTCACAGAGGGGAACTACCCATTTGCAGATCAGTCTGGTCCCACCGACTTGGGCAGTCCAGCACCGAAATGCTAGGCAAATCTCATCTGAACAAGAGCACCAACAGCAACCCCAGACATGGCATTTGACCATTGTTCGTTCTCAGTAGAGGGGCTCTCACACTCCTTAGTCATTTAGTAAAACTTGGGGTTTCACCCTAAGTAACCCAGGGCCATCCATACGTGGACCCCTTGCTCACTGTGCTTAGAAAGGCACAGCTTCACCTCACTCAAGAGTCCCGAATAGGCTGAAACACGTGTTTGGGGTTACTGATGGTACTCTTGGTCAGAGGAGATTTGCCTATCATTTCGGTGCTGGACTGCCCTTGTGGGTGGGACAAAAACTGATATGCAAATGCATACTTCTCCTCTGTGAAGGGTGTAGTGAGCTAGAACATGGTTATAGACCCTCCTGACTGGGAGGCGTTCCATAGAACATGGTATTTGATCAATTTTCGTTCTCAGCAGAGGGGTCCCACACTCCTTTGTAAAACAGCAAAAAAGTTGTTTAAGTAGTATTATAGTTCTTTCATATATGTTAAAAGTGGAATATTAATGACATATTGAATATTGAATGCGGAAACAACATGAAGCATCTACTTTTATAAAAAAACGTTTACATTCAGTTAAGTTGCTCCAATGAAAACCTTTGAAATTCAATGACAAATCTTTGTTAAAGGGACATCATGGTTAAGTTGCTCTAATAAAAGCCTGTGGAATTCAGTGAAAAAAACATTGTAAAAGGGACGCTATGGTTGCAGCACTAAATATACAAACCAAATAAATTCACCTTTTATGGTAAGCCAGGCAGCCACAAATCGTGCACCGCCATTCAATGCTCAGACTAAAATCCAGTACAACAAAGATGACATCACATATCCTAGTAAGTTGTTTTTGTTCAGTGACAGTAAGCAGTATAAACACTGGACTTCACCTGAATGTACTGCACTGAAAGCATGATGCACATACTAGGGTACTCCCTCCATGCAAGCATTGGCAAAGCCTTAGGGAAGATGTTGCATCTGTGTGTAATCATAAGCGGTGGCTTCAGCGTCAAAGGGAGCAACAGACCTGTGATGAATTAGGGAGGTCGACCCTTTACAAGTGTCGGCCAGTTGATTACTAGGACATCAACATGTCACACCATGTGCCAACTATAAAGGGACTTTATCCTGTCTATAGCGGGACTAGGATAACTTTTGTTTTTCTTTTTTTAATGTCTTTCTTTCTTTACTTTATTTGTTTTAGTTGTTAAAAATACATCTTTTCAAATATAAACCAAATATATTAAAGCAATCAGAATACAAGTTTTACAAGCAGAAAATACAATTCTTAAAAAACAAAGAAAGCCAGTATCATTTAAAACCCACACAATTCATCAAAGTACATTTCTCATGTTAACTCACATGAAGCCTCTTTTAGCAATCCTAGGTATGTAGGGAAAATGTAAAGATTAGCCACTATACTGTATTCAGTGTACAAACCTCCAGAGGCCTCTATGTTTTCAAGAGACATAGTTTCTGCTTCACAAATTAAAACCAAGTCCATACAATTCATATTCTTTTTTTTGTTTTCCCCCCAACTTTATTTAACATATCTACACAAAATTATAAAACAGAAAAACATACATGTGAGAATAGATTAGCAGAAAGTTCCATAGAATCAATTATTACATAACATGTACCATTACCAATTGCCATATTACAAAACCAAAAGATACCCACCCCCACATATCACTTCACCTACAAGCCATAGAAGAGACAACACAGTAGACAAGACAAACACCCTCCCACCACCCAACCCCTGATATCATTGTCATACCTATAGAGCAAGTCCTACACTTCAATCAAACAAACCATTAAACGATCCCCCCATGTCATCATATTCAACCTTCCTATCACGCTTCAGAGCCTGTGTCTTTTCGTACCATGAAAGAGTTCGCATATCTGAAATCCAATTTTCATAGTGTGGTTTTTTTCTAGGTTTCCACACCTTCATTATATGCTTGATACCCACCAACAATGCTCAGTCAATCCAATCCAGTGAATCACATATATTTCCACTTCTACAGTCAAGTGAGAGAAATATTACTGACTTAAAGGTTCGAGGGAATAAATCATTCACCACCAAATCGACCCGATCCAAAACATCCTTCCAAAAATCTAACACTCTACTACACTCCCAAAGGTCCCTCTCAAGCAGTTACACCCCCAGCACAAGTCTGTAACTGCCAATCCTCTCTTATTCATTCTCACAGGAGTCCAATAAATACGTCCTAAAATGCGCTGATGAATGTATCTCAGGTTTAGATCAACTTTGGCTTTCACCGCTACTCTCCAAGCATAATTCCACGATTCCTCAGTCAAATCCATATCCATTTCTGACTCTGATTCCATTCTCAGCTTACCCCAAAAGTCTCCCATACATTTCTGTAGAGGCATCAACTTAATAAAGGTCAAAACTGGCCCTGGTGGTGTGGTAAATAATTCCCAGATTTGAGGTCTACAACTCAAAGGACCATTCAACATCTGTAATCTCTCCCTCAGTAACTGCTCCAGAGACCTGTATCTCCTGAACTCCCTATTGTTCAAGCCATAACAACTAACCAGATCCTCGAACAGAACCATCATTCCACCCCTCCAAACATCTTCTATCTTTAAAATACCTTTGTTAGCCCAGCCTCTCCAATTAAGCATTTTATTTTCAATTTGCAAACCCGGTTTCAGCCGAATTGATGCAGAATCATAAAAAAATAAACACTGTCCACACCCTTCAATCCAAGAAACAATAGCAGATCGTGAGACTACCATTGTTTCCAATTTCTTCCCAGTTGTTGGTATTCTTCCATAGGAATATAAACATCCACAGAAAAAGGATATACAGGGTAATTCATAGAAATTCGCATAAAAGTTGCGCACGCGGCTGGCGCACAGCGTGTGCTAAAATCAATTTCCGCGCACAGCGTATTCATGGATTTTCGCATCCAAAACCAGCCGTGGCGCAGCGTGACGCAGCGACCCTGCAGCAGCGCCAGTTACGCCCCCAACAATGCCCTCGCGCAAGGAAAAGCCTTCAAAATCCCCAAATAATAGCAAAGGGCTGCGCCAACCCTGGACCAGTTCACAGGGCTGGCAAACAGCAAACGCCAAGTGGGGAACGTGTATTTCAGTGGTTCGCGGGAAGTTCCACAGGCGATTGCCTGTGTACGTGTGCATCAGGGGTGCGTGGGAAGTAACACACGCAAAAGCAGCAGGGTACATGTATTCCAGGGGTGCGCGGGAAGTATCACACGCAAAAGCAGCAGGGTACGTGTATTTCAGGGGTGCGCGGGAAGTATCACACGCGATTCCATCAGGGTACGTGTATTCCAGGGGTGCGCAGGAAGTATCACACGCAAAAACAGCGGGGTACGTGTATTCCAGGGGTGCACGGGAAGTATCACACGCAAAAGCAGCAGGGTATGTGTATCTCAGGGGTGCGCGGGAAGCATCACACGCAAAAAAAGCAGGGTATGTGTATTTCAGGGGTGGCGGGAAGTATCACACGCAAAAACAGCAGGGTACGTGTATTTCAGGGGTGCGCGGGAAGTATCGCACGAGATCCCATCAGGGTACTTGTATTCCAGGGGTGCGCGGGAAGTATCACATGCAAAAACAGCAGGGTACGTGTATTCCAGGGGTGCACAGGAAGTATCACACGCGATTCCATCAGGGTACGTGTATTACAGGGGTGCGCGGGGAGCACCACACGTGAATTGCACGTGTGGGTCCTCCCAGGTGTTCCCTCTACACCCTCCACGGCCCCTGCAGGTGGCCCACACCACAGGGGCCTACCCTGCACATGTCCTGCAGGCACCCAATCCACCATGGCCATGCCCCCCAGCCAACCCACATGTCACCTTGCACTACTGCCCACCAACGCATGTCCCCCTGCACCTCTAGCCACCCGGGGCAGCCTCCACCAGGCCCCCACTCATGTCCAACTCAGGTCTCATGGCACCTCCACCCCCCAGCCACCAGGGGCAGCCTCCACCAGGCCCCCACTCATGTCTCCCATCACCCCACCCCCCAGCAGTGCAGGGGCAGCCTCCACCAGGCCCCCACCCATGTCTACCACCACCCCCACCCCCCGCCACCAGGGGCAGCCTCCACCAGGCTCCCACTCATGTCTCCCATCACCCCCACCCCCCAGCAATGCAGGGGCAGCCTCCACCAGGCCCCCACTCATGTCCAACTCATGTCTCCCTGCACCTCCACCCCCCAGCCACCAGGGGCAGCCTCCACCAGCCCCCACTCATGTCTCCCATCACCCCCACCCCCCAGCAGTGCAGGGGCAGCCTCCAACAGGCCCCCACCCATGTCTACCACCACCCCACCCCCCAGCCACCAGTGGCAGCCTCCACCAGGCCCCCACCCATGTCTACCACCACCCCCACCCCCCAGCCACCAGGGACAGCCTCCAGCAGGCTCCCACTCATGTCCCCCTGCACCCCCACTCCCCAGCCACCAGGGGCAGCCTCCACCAGGCCCCCACTCATGTCTACCACCACCCCCACCCCCCAGCAGTGCAGGGGCAGCCTCCACCAGGCTCCCACACATGTCCCCCTGCACCCCCACCCCCCAGCCACCAGGGGCAGCCTCCACCAGGCCCCCACCCATGTCTACCACCACCCCCACCCCCCAGCCACCAGGGGCAGCCTCCACCAGGCCCCCACACATGTCCCCCTGCACCCCCACCCCCCAGCACCAGGGGCAGCCTCCACCAGTCCCCCACTCATGTCTCCCATCACCCCCACCCCCCAGCAGTGCAGGGGCAGCCTCCACCAGGCCCCCACCCATGTCTACCACCACCCCCACCCCCCAGCCACCAGGGGCAGCCTCCACCAGGCTCCCACACATGTCCCCCTGCACCCCCACCCCCCAGCCACCAGGGGCAGCCGGCCCCCACTCATGTCTACCACCACCCCACCCCCCAGCAGTGCAGGGGCAGCCTCCACCAAGCTCCCACACATGTCCCCCTGCACCCAACCCCCAGCCACGAGGGGCAGCCTCCACCAGGCTCCCACACATGTACCCCTGCACCCCCACCCCCCAGCCACCAGGGGCAGCCTCCACCAGGCCCCCACTCATGTCTACCACTACCCCCACCCCCCAGCAGTGCAGGGGCAGCCTCCACCAGGCCCCCACTCATGTCTCCCATCACCCCCACCCCCCAGCCACCAGGGGCAGCCTCCACCAGGCCCCCACTCATGTCCAACTCATGTCTCCCTGCACCTCCACCCCCCAGCCACCAGGGGCAGCCTCCACCAGGCCCCCACTCATGTCTCCCATCACCCACACCCCCCAGCAGTGCAGGGGCAGCCTCCACCAGGCCCCCATCCATGTCTACTACCACCCCCACCCCCAGCCACCAGGGGCCGCCTCCACCAGGCTCCCACTCATGTCTCCCATCAACCCAATCCCCCAGCAGTGCAGTGGCAGCCTCCACCAGGCCCCCACTAATGACCAACTCATGTGTCCCTGCACCGCCACCCCCCAGCCGACAGGGGCAGCCTCCACCAGGCCCCCACTCATGTCTCCCATCACCCCCACCCCCCAGCAGTGCAGGGGCAGCCTCCACCAGGCCCCCACTCATGTCTCCCATCACCCCCACCCCCCAGCAGTGAAGGGGCAGCCTCCACCAGGCCCCCACTCATGTCCAACTCATGTCTCCCTGCACCTCCACCCCCCAGCGACCAGGGGCAGCCTCCACCAGGCTCCCAGTCATGTCTCCCATCACCCCCACCCCCCAGCAGTGCAGGGGCAGCCTCCACCAGGCCCCCACTCATGTCCAACTCATGTCTCCCTGCACCTCCACCCCCCAGCCACCAGGGGCAGCCTCCACCAGGCCCCACTCATGTCTCCCATCACCCCCACCCCCCAGCAGTGCAGGGGCAGCCTCCACCAGGCCCCCACCCATGTCTACCACCACCCCCACCCCCCAGCCACCAGGGGCAGCCTCCACCAGGCCCCCACTCATGTCTCCCATCACCCTCACCCCCCAGCAGTGCGGGGGCAGCCTCCACCAGGCCCCCACCCATGTCTACCACCACCCCCACCCCCCAGCCACCAGGGGCAGCCTCCACCAGGCTCCCACACATGTCCCCCTGCACCCCCACCCCCCAGCCACCAGGGGCAGCCTCCACCAGGCCCCCACTCATGTCTACCACCACCCCCACCCCCCAGTAGTGCAGGGGCAGCCTCCACCAGGCTCCCACACATGACCCCCTGCACCCCCACCCACCGGCCACAAGGAGCAGCCTCCACCAGGCCCCCACCCATGTCTACCACCACCCCCACCCCCCAGCCACCAGGGGCAGCCTCCACCAGGCTCCCACACATGTCCCCCTGCACCCACACCCCCCAGCAGTGCAGGGGCAGCCTCCACCAGGCCCCCACACATGTCCCCCTGCACCCCCACCCCCCAGCCACCAGGGGCTGCCTCCCCCAGGCCCCCACTCATGTCTCCCATCACCCCCACCCCCCAGCAGTGCAGGGGCAGCCTCCACCAGGCCCCCACCCATGTCTACCGCCACCCCGACCCCCAAGCCACCAGGGGCAGCCTCCACCAGGCTCCCACACATGTCCCCCTGCACCCCCACCCCCCAGCCACCAGGGGCAGCCTCCACCAGGCCCCTACTCATGTCTACCACCACCCCCACCCCCCAGCAGTGCAGGGGCAGCCTCCACCAGGCTCCCACACATGTCTCCCATCACCCCACCCCCCAGCCACCAGGGGCAGCCTCCACCAGGCCCCCACTCATGTCTACCATCACCCCCACCCCCCAGCAGTGCAGGGGCAGCCTCCACCAGGCCCCCACTCATGTCCAACTCATGTCTCCCTGCACCTCCACCCCCCAGCCTCCAGGGGCAGCCTCCACCATGCCCCCACTCATGTCTCCCATCACCCCCACCCCCCAGCAGTGCAGGGGCAGCCTCCACCAGGCCCGCACTCATGTCTCCCATCACCCCCACCCCCCAGCAGTGCAGGGGCAGCCTCCACCAGGCCCCCACCCATGTCTACTACCACCCCTACCCCCCAGCCACCAGGGGCAGCCTCCACCAGGCTCCCACTCATGCCTCCCATCACCCCAACCCCCCAGCAGTGCAGGGGCAGCCTCCACCAGGCCCCCACTCATGTCCAACTCATGTCTCCCTGCACCTCCACCCCCCAGCCACCAGGGGGAGCCTCCACCAGGCCCCCACTCATGTCTCCCATCACCCCCACCCCCCAGCAGTGCAGGGGCAGCCTCCACCAGGCCCCCACTCATGTCTCCCATCACCCCCACCCCCCAGCAGTGAAGGGGCAGCCTCAACCAGGCCCCCACTCCTGTCCAAATCATGTCTCCCTGCACCCCCACCCCCCAGCCACCAGGGGCAGCCTCCACCCGGCCCCCACTCATGTCTACCACCACCCCCACCCCCTAGCAGTGCAGGGGCAGCCTCCACCAGGCTCCCACACATGTCCCCCTGCACCCCCACCCACCAGCCACCAGGGGCAGCCTCCACCAGGCCCCCACCCATGTCTACCACCACCCCCACCCCCCAACCACCAGGGGCAGCCTCCACCAGGCTCCCACACATGTCCCCCTGCACCCCCACCCCCCAGCAGTGCAGGGGCAGCCTCCACCAGGCCCCCACACATGTCCCCCTGCACCCCCACCCCCAGCCACCAGGGGCAGCCTCCCCCATGCCCCCACTCATGTCGCCCATCACCCCCACCACCCAGCAGTGCAGGGGCAGCCTCCACCAGGCCCCCACCCATGTCTACCACCACCCCCACCCCCCAGCCACCAGCTGCAGCCTCCACCAGGCTCCCACACATGTCCCCCTGCACCCCCACCCCCCAGCCACCAGGGGCAGCCTCCACCAGGCCCCCACTCATGTCTACCACCACCCCCACCCCCCAGCAGTGCAGGGGCAGCCTCCACCAGGCTCCCACACATGTCCCCCTGCATCCCCACCCCCCAGCCACCAGGGGCAGCCTCCACCAGGCTCCCACACATGTCCCCCTGCACCCCCACCCCCCAGCCACCAGGGGCAGCCTCCACCAGGCCCCCACTCATGTCTACCACCACCCCCACCCCCCAGCAGTGCAGGGGCAGCCTCCACCAGGCCCCCACTCATGTCTCCCATCACCCCATCCCCCAGACACCAGGGGCAGCCTCCACCAAGCCCCCACTCATGTCTCCCATCACTCCCACCCCCCAGCAGTGCAGGGGCAGCCTCCACCAGGCCCCCACCCATGTCTACTACCACCCCCACCCCCCAGCCACCAGGGGCAGCCTCCACCAGGCTCCCACTCATGCCTCCCATCACCCCAACCCCCCAGCAGTGCAGGGGCAGCCTCCACCAGGCCCCCACTCATGTCCAACTCATGTCTCCCTGCACCTCCACCCCCCAGCCACCAGGGGGAGCCTCCA
The DNA here is from genome assembly GCF_040938575.1 of Ambystoma mexicanum. Lineage (NCBI taxonomy): Eukaryota > Metazoa > Chordata > Amphibia > Caudata > Ambystomatidae > Ambystoma > Ambystoma mexicanum. Next base: position 354,963,371 of record NC_090923.1, on the reverse strand, counting down.
CCAGGCCCCCACTCATGTCTCCCATCACCCCCACCCCCCAGCAGTGCAGGGGCAGCCTCCACCAGGCCCCCACTCATGTCTCCCATCACCCCCACCCCCCAGCAGTGAAGGGGCAGCCTCAACCAGGCCCCCACTCCTGTCCAAATCATGTCTCCCTGCACCCCCACCCCCCAGCCACCAGGGGCAGCCTCCACCAGGCCCCCACTCATGTCTACCACCACCCCCACCCCCTAGCAGTGCAGGGGCAGCCTCCACCAGGCTCCCACACATGTCGCCCTGCACCCCCACCCCCCAGCAGTGCAGGGGCAGCCTCCACCAGGCCCCCACACATGTCCCCCTGCACCCCCACCCCCAGCCACCAGGCGCAGCCTCCCCCAGGCCCCCACTCATGTCGCCCATCACCCCCACCACCCAGCAGTGCAGGGGCAGCCTCCACCAGGCCCCCACCCATGTCTACCACCACCCCCACCCCCCAGCCACCAGGGGCAGCCTCCACCAGGCTCCCACACATGTCCCCCTGCACCCCCACCCCCCAGCCACCAGGGGCAGCCTCCACCAGGCCCCCACTCATGTCTACCACCACCCCCACCCCCCAGCAGTGCAGGGGCAGCCTCCACCAGGCTCCCACACATGTCCCCCTGCATCCCCACCCCCCAGCCACCAGGGGCAGCCTCCACCAGGCTCCCACACATGTCCCCCTGCACCCCCACCCCCCAGCCACCAGGGGCAGCCTCCACCAGGCCCCCACTCATGTCTACCACCACCCCCACCCCCCAGCAGTGCTGAGGCAGCCTCCACCAGGCCCCCACTCATGTCTCCCATCACCCCTCCCCCAGACACCAGGGGCAGCCTCCACCAAGCCCCCACTCATGTCTCCCATCAGCCCCAGCCCCCAGCAGTGCAGGGGCAGCCTCCACCAGGCCCCCACTCATGTCCAACTCATGTCTCCCTGCACCTCCACCCCCCAGCCACCAGGGGCAGCCTCCACCAGGCCCCCACTCATGTCTCCCATCACCCCCAGCCCCCAGCAGTGCAGGGGCAGCCTCCACCAGGCCCCCACCCATGTCTACCAATACCCCCACCCCCCAGCCACCAGGGCCTGGTTCCACCAGGCTCCCACTCATGTCTCCCATCACCCCCACCCCCCAGCAGTGCAGGGGCAGCCTCCACCAGACCCCCACTCATGTCCAACTCATGTCTCCCTGCACCTCCACCCCCAGCTACCAGGGGCAGCCTCCACCAGGCCCCCACTCATGTCTTCCATCACCCCCACCCCCCAGCAGTGCAGGGGCAGCCTCCACCAGGCCCCCACTCATGTCTCCCATCACCCCCACCCCCCAGCAGTGCAGTGGCAGCCTCCACCAGGCCCCCACTCATGTCTCTCATCACCCCCACCCCCCAGCAGTGCAGGGGCAGCCTCCACCAGGCCCCCACTCATGTCCAACTCATGTCTCCCTGCACCTCCACCCCCAGCCACCAGGGGCAGCCTCCACCAGGCTCCCACTCATGTCTCCCATCACCCCCACCCCCCAGCAGTGCAGGGGCAGCCTCCACCAGGCCCCCACTCATGTCCAACTCATGTCTCCCTGCACCTCCACCCCCCAGCCACCAGGGGCAGCCTCCACCAGGCCCCCACTCATGTCTCCCATCACCCCCACTCCCCAGCAGTGCAGGGGCAGCCTCCACCAGGCCCCCACCCATGTCTACCACCACCCCCACCCCCGAGCCACCAGGGGCAGCCTCCACCAGGCCCCCACCCATGTCTACCACAACCCCCACACCCCAGCCACCAAGGGCAGCCTCCACCAGGCTCCCACACATGTCCCCCTGCACCCCCACCCCCAGCCACCAGGGGCAGCCTCCACCAGGCCCCCGCTCATGTCTCCCATCACCCCCACCCCCCAGCAGTGCAGGGGCAGCCTCCACCCGGCCCCCACCCATGTCTACCACCACCCCCACCCCCCAGCCACCAGGGGCAGCCTCCACCAGGCTCCCACTCATGTCTCCCATCACCCCCACCCCCCAGCAGTGCAGGGGCAGCCTCCACCAGGCCCCCACTCATGTCCAACTCATGTCTCCCTGCACCTCCATCCCCCAGCCTCCAGGGGCAGCCTCCACCAGGCCCCCACTCATGTCTCCCATCACCCCCACCCCCCAGCAGTGCAGGGGCAGCTTCCACCAGGCCCCCACTCATGTCTCCCATCACCCCCAACCCCCAGCAGTGCAGGGGCACCCTCCACCAGGCCCCACTCATGTCTACCACCACCCCCACCCCCCAGCAGTGCAGGGGCAGCCTCCACCAAGCCCCCGCTCCTGTCTACCACCACCCCCACCCCCACCCCTCAACAGTGCAGGGGCAGCCTCCACCAGGCCCCCATCCATGTCTACCACCACCCCCACACCCCAGCAGTGCAGGGGCAGCCTCCACCAGGCCCCCACTCATGTCTACCACCACCCCCACCCCCCAGCAGTGCAGGGGCAGCCTCCACCAGGCTCCTACACATGTGCCCCTGCACCCCCACCCCCCAGCCACCAGGGGCAGCCTCCACCAGGCTCCCACACATGTCCCCCTGTACCCCCACCCCCCAGCCACCAGGGGCAGCCTCCACCAGGCCTCCACTCATGTCTACCACCACCCCCACCCCCCAGCAGTGCAGGGGCAACCTCCACCAGGCCCCCACTCATGTCTACCACCACCCCCACCCCCCAGCAGTGCAGGGGCAGCCTCCACCAGGCCCCCACTCATGTCTACCACCACCCCCACCCCCCAGCAGTGCAGGGGCAGCCTCCACCAGGCCCCCACCCATGTCTACCACAACCCCCACCCCCCAGCCACCAGGGGCAGCCTCCACCAGGCTCCCACACATGTCCCCCTGCACCCCCACCCCCCAGCAGTGCAGGGGCAGCCTCCACCAGGCTCCCACCCATGTCTCCCATCACCCCCACCCCCCTTCCACCAGGGGCAGCCTCCACCAGGCCCCCACTCATGTCTACCACCACCGCCACCCCCCTGCAGTGCACGGGCAGCCTCCACCAGGCTCCCACACATGTCCCCCTGCACCCCCTTCCCCCAGCAGTGCAGGGGCAGCCTCCACCAGGCCCCCACTCACGTCTCCCAGCCAACATGTCACCCCAATGTAGATCCCTGGCCCTTATGGTCAGCCTCCAAATGGCAAACACCCACCCGAGTATTGCATCCACCCACTTAGAAATTGCAAAAACATGACAGAAGCCCAATTGCAAGTTTTGAAATGAACACATGTCCCTCACATACACCCAATGGGTGTCAGTGAATGTCAAAACCCATATCATGATATGCATGAAACCAATGAGATGATACTACACATTGAACTTTGAAGAAAAAATATGTATTAAAAGCAACATAAATTTAATCAAAAATAAACAAACAATAATAGAAATTTAACAAAAAAAAAACAGCAGGTCCGTGAAAAAATGCTAAACCACAAATCATAATGCAAACGAAAGGTGTCCAAAGTCACAAATTAAAATCGAAAACCATTGCTCCATGGCGTAATCATAATAAAAATTGAAATTCCAAAAGTCAACTATGTACAGATAACTATCCAGGGTCCATGATCCCAAACGAAGAAATGAAACCTATCTAATAACACTACCTAAAAAAAATAACTATATACAAAAATGTGGCCCATTGTCCAAAAGGTCCAAAAATAAGGCCAAACCAAAGGAAACCTAACACTAACTATATAACTATTTACAAGGGCAGCGGGCTAGTCCGACGGCTCACTTCGGGATGTTCCGGGCCAGGGCATCATCGAACTCCTGCTCAATGTCCCGGAGGCGCTCCTCCTCCATGGCCCCGAGGGTCCGCAGGGCCGTCCACATGTTCCCCCCAAACTCCCTGCGGATTGCCTCGAGGCACTCGGCACGCCTCAGGGCCTTCTGCATGGAGTTCTCCGCCCTGACCATCGTGAGCCGTGCCTCTTCCGCCCGCTGCCGCTCCGCATCTATGGCGTGGCCCAACCGCTGCCACACGGAAGACACTTCCCGTCCTGGGTCCTCCTGCCCTCCGGCCGATGCCTGCCCCTCCGATGTGGAAGGCCCCGAGCCATCATGGCTCCCACCACGTTGCTGCTGCTGCTGCTGCGCCTCTGCCCGTGCACTGCCTCCTGCTGCCTGCACATCCTCCGCTGGCTGGGGTGCAGTCGTTGATGTGGCCACCCCTGCTGGACGTCCGACTCCCGACTGTGGCAGGGATGCCTCCTCCACCAGCCTGGCCGCACCGTCAGAGGCAGCTCCACAGGGCACCCAGGTGACTGATGGGAGGGAAGATGGCACGGAGGATGACTGGCGCATAGGGGGTTCAGTTGAGGAGGGGGTCTGAGCAAGCCCCATCAAACGGAGGAATCCGGCCTTGGGTGACCTGTCCCAGTAGGCCAACGCGGTCAACGAGCCATTTGAGATGACGTGCAGTCTCCTCATGAAAAGACTGCAGGTCACCTCGCATGGCCCGTTGACGCAACGCCACACCAGTCAGGACAGGCTCAACCCGGACCCGGATAGCCACGTCCGCAGGCAGAGGAAGGCCAGTTGTCGTGAGCTCATCCCCTGCCTGAAAACGGGTCTGGACGTAGGCATCCCTGCTGGTGCAAGATGATGCAGTGACGGGATCAGGGACAGGATAGCACACAGGCACCTCCGCGGCGACCTGTGCTGCCTCCTGTCCCTGGTCCTGCACTGCACCACTAGCACCAGTGGAATCCCCACCTCCAAACCCCGTCTCTGTTGCTTGCACGGCCTTCTCCTCCACCAAACCCCCCACCAACCTGGATGACTCCGTGCCATCTTCCCCCGTTGGGCCCTGTGGGGTCCCAGCTGCCCCTTCTGCTGCCGAGGAGCCCAACTCCGACCTCTGCCACTTGGACCTCACCCCGGCAGCTGCGGCCTGGGACGCGGCACCGGACTCCTCACTCCCCGACGAGATCACAACATGGGAGGGGAGCCGGGCCTTGCGTCTCCGGCTGGCGGTGCGATCCCCGCCGCTGTGCTCCACAGCACCTTCTCCGCCCTCTTCATCAGTTGATGTTGCAGACAGGGAGAAATTAAACACAGGCATCAGGGCACTGTACAATGGACACATATACACATGACAGTTGCACATGAGTGGCATTGTCAAACCTCAGACATGGCATCACAATCGGCAACATACATGTCATTTCAACTTGCACACATGAGCCATACCACAGCCACATCCCAACTGCCAGCACCATCCATACATATACAACAGCATGAGCAGGCAAAGGTGAGCCAGACATCACATGCAACACAGGGAGTGCACTACACATGCACGCACACCACCACACTTGCATGCATGCGTACACCTCAGCCAACTGTCGCAGTGTTCCGATGGGCATCCATGTCACATCTGCCAATCAGGCTTCCACATTCCGCTGTCACATGCATCCATGTTGCATCACTGTTGCACCTTGTCAAATACACACACATGCACATGTACACAGTGCTGATACATGCAGCTGAAAACAACATACATGCGTGACATCACGAACATGCCCACTTACATACACATTCATCCAAACATGTGTGCCCACACAACTGCATTTGGCATGCAAGCCTACACACACAAGCACCATCCATGTCTCACACATGACAGCCCACCCATACTCGGCCCCATACAAACAGATGTGCAACCGGCACACTACTGGCACATCACCACACGCACAGTTTACAATCATGATGCATGTACACTTACCGCTCGACTCCAGACAGGTCTGCCTCTCAAGGACCTGGACGTGGAGCGCTGGGGATATGCGTTCCAGGACCCTCATCTGATCTTCCGACAAGTGGCCCCGGCGCCCCTTAGCATCCACTGCCTTCAAGAGGCGCCGGGCCTTGTTCAGGGTCCTGGACCTGAAGTCCTCCCAGCGCTTCTTGACATGTTGGAAGTCGCGGACTGCCACCCCCTCCGCGTTGATGGCAGACACGATGTCCGTCCAGATCCGAGTCCGTCCTTCCTTGTCGGCGCGCACACTTCCGTAGAGGGCATCATACTGCCCCAGGACTTGCTCCACCAGGACACCAACTTCCCTGGCACTGAAGCTGGTGCCCCTCTGCCTCTCTGGCCAGGGGTTGTCAGTGGTGCCAGATGTTGCAGTGCCCGACATGACAACCCCAGAGGCAGGAGTGGGTGGGCAACTGGGTCCTGGGGCTGGGCTGTGGAGCGATGGAATCCCAGTCGGGAGTCTTCGGTTCCAGCAGGGTTGGTCACAGCAACAGCACCCCTGGCTGATGTGCAGGCAGCAAATGGCAGGGCACGTGGGCAGCAGGCAGTCAGGCAGCATCAGATGGCAGGTGGGAGCGTGCTCGAGGCTCTGGGGGGCAGTAATTCGGCCTTCTGGGCAGGAGCATGGTCTTCCGTGTGCTTACGCGTGGCCAGCTTGATACAGAGTGATTTGGCACGTGAAAATCCTGCACGTCTGCGTGTGAATCGAGGAAAGGGCCTTAGCGCGTATGCACGTAGCACGCATATGTGATTTCATTGGACCAAAGGCCCTTAGCGCGTAAGCGCGTCTGTGACGTGACGCGCGCTGGTGTTTCCCTCATTACACGTGATGACAGAGCACACGTGGATTTCCACCAATCGCGTGTGGAACTTCCTGCGCACCCCAGAAATACACGTACCCAGGCCAATCGCGTGTATGCTCACTTCCCTCCGATTACACGCGATGAAACTCGGACGTGCAGTTTTACCACGTGTGCTTGCATATGCGATTTCATTGGCCCAAAGGCCACCATGCGCAGCTGTGACATCACGCGCATGGCCGCAGAGAATGATGCGTGTAAAAATGAAGAGATACACATCCGAGTATCAAAGCGTGTAATTGGTGGAAATGGCCTCATCGCGTATGCGCGTCTGTGACGTGTGTATAAAAGGTACGTGTAGAACGCCATTTCCTTGTACGTGCTTTTCGTGGAGAGCGAGTGGGTGAAATCTGTACTTCTTGTCGTTTCACACGCGATTTACTTCACAGCGTTTCCAGTTCGTACTGCCTGTTACCTCTGACAGCTTTTTCTCTTTTCCTCTTTTTCCTGGGCCTGTTTCCTCAAACAGCGTTCCCTTCTACTGTTGTCCTGTCTCCTCAGACAGCGTACAATTCTTCTTTTGGCGGGGGTGTTGCCAACGCGCACACGCGCATATTTTTCACGCTTTTGTTCCTGGCAGACAGTGAGTCGCGCACGTTTTTAACATCTGTGCTTGCCCCTTGTGTCGCGTACCCCTTCAGAGGTCATTCTAGGCTGCATGTGACACGCATACGTTCATTCTTGTGTTTCTGGGTGCCACAGCGTAGTGCAGGTTTATTTTTCCACGCACGTGGTCTAGGAGGGGTTGCGTGCACCTTACTTCGCTTTTTTGGGGTGCCTGTGCGTTGCGTGACCCGTCATCTTTCCCCAGGGGTGGCATACAGCCTTGCTAGAGCACTAGGGTACGATTACCATCTGGTACCCAACCCCTTTGACCCCCAATTGCCCAGGACAATAGTTCACATCGACTCCCATACGCACAATAACATCAGTGCCATGGCTGGGAGGCGACCAAGCCGTAAGGGTGGCAAAGGTGGCCGAGCCCCAAGTGGTGGCCGTGGTGGATCCAGTAGGGGACGTGGCCGTGACTTGCAGGGTGCCCCTATCCCCCCATGTGTGGAGAAGCAGTCAGGGACACCCATGCCCCCCCCCCTGGTTGAGGTTACCGTGGCTGACACCATCCATGCTCAGCCCTTGTTGGACCAGCCCACTGTGGAACCAGACCTGGCACAGGGTGACTCCATGGCTGACTTCCAGGTCAGCAGGTCTAGGCCATGTGCGCCGGTGAACGTTGGTGTCATCAGGCCACATGGATCAGTGGCAGCTAGGTCATCTGCTGCCCCGCGTAGGCAGGCTGGGGAGGCTGCAGGGGCAGCTGCGGCTCCATCCACCCCACCTCTCACACACCCATCCAGGAAAGTGTCGGTCCAAGTCCATCATGCTGACATTCCCCCGGACACCATCACACTTGAGCTAATGCCTGCACCAACTCCCATGCTGAGTGTGCAATCCCACGCTCCTGCCCCTAGTGTCCGGAGCGACGTAGGACACTCAGGATCCCCACCACCTTCCAAGCGGAAGAGGAAGAATGCTCGTCCAGTAGAGGCTGATGCCCCAGACACGGCTACACAGTCCGGCCCGTCAAGGAAGCCCAGCCTCAATGAGGCCGAACTGAATGCACTTGTAGAGTATGTGTCCGCACATGACCGCGAAATGGTGATTGTCGCAGGATCCAAGACCACACCTGCACAACGTCAGGCACAATGGCAGACCATTGCGGACATCATAAGTGCCCTTGGAATTGTGAGGCGCACAGCTAATGAATGCTACAAGCGCTGGAATGACCTGAAGCGCAGGGCAAACATAAGCTGGCCTCAAGTCATGCCACAACTCTAGTGACTGGAGGTGGGTCTCCATCAGACGACATAGAACTCACTCCACATGAGCAGGTTGCCGGGACCTACATCACGGAGGAACAGATCCAAGGCGTGGGAGAAATGGCAGATTACGAGGCATCGTCCGGTGAGTGCACATGCATGTGTGTGTCATCCATGTGCATGGTGTGTGTGGGAGGGCTTCTGTTTGGGTGCCAGGGGAGGGTGTGTGTGCCTGAGTGGTTCGGCTCACCCATGTGCCTCTTCCTATACATTCTTGGTACCAGCATTTGGGTATAGCAGCATCCCTTCGGCCAACATTAGACATCCAGCCCAACACCACGCCAGTTGCCCTTGGAGTGTCATCTTGCCACAACACTGTTGCTTATTTACCTCTGTTTATTCAGGCAGATTGTTTGCATACCACCACTTTTACTCGGGATTTCTCAGTCCTATTGTCACATGTCTGACATGGCTATGGTACAGTGGACTGGCTCAGTTTCGTGGACATGATTAGTTTAGACATGTCCCTGTGCTATAGGACCATTTTTGACTGGCAGCTGCAGGTTAAACATTTGAACCATTACAATGAAAATAATCAATTATATGAGCAAAATGGACTGAATGAACAATTGGTGACCTCCTCTCCCTCTTCACTTCATGGCTAGGGTACATGCCATCTGTGTGATGGCATGTGTATTTGACCTGCCAATCACTGGCCAATGTGTGATGCCGCTGCTAGGCAGCATGCAGCAAATGTGTTCATCTTCCATCTTGGTGTGCTATCTGCCTCCCCATCACACGCAGTGACGGTGCATGCATGGGAGTGTTTTAGTCATGTGGGACATGTGTCAATCAAGTACTGTTTCTGTAGCCTCTCAGCCCTAATTGTGTGCCATAGTGCTAATGCCTGTTTCCATTTGTTTTCTTTTATGTCTTTGCAGGGGAAGACGCACTTGATACTGCTGGGGTTGTGGAGATGGTGCAGACCCAGGAGGGGTCTGAGGGCCAACCGACCACCAGTGAGGGACGTGGTGTGGTGGTGGGTGAGAACCCACAACTGCTGCAGATCGTGCTCTTAAGGGGTGTCTCTGGCTGCACCTCCCCCGAGCTGTATTCAGGTGTCGATTCGGATGATGAGACCTACGTGCCGTCGCAGGTGAGTGTTCCTGGGAAGGATTCTGTTCTGTCCGACCCACCTGCACCAGGGTTAGAACCCTCAATGGGGATGTCAGTGTTGGCAGGTACGCCTTTGGTGGTTACGGATGCAGGGTCACACTCCGCAACATCTGATCCTGTTCCTGGGCCAGCAGATCAGAGGGGGAATGCAGTCCTGCAGCCTCAGGAAGTGCCGGCACAGCAAGGCGCAGTTCGCCTTGCCTCAGACAGGTGTGGTGCCCGCCGGCGTGGTGGCCGTACGCCACCTGGCAATACCGCATGGGAGCAATCCATTTACGGTATGGCAACCCAACAGGCAGCATCATCAGAGATGATGGCTCAGGCCATGGATAGGGTGGCCACTTCCATTGTCCCCTCCGAAAGGCTGATGGAGCGACTACAGCAGGCAACCGACTCTATCTGCCAGTCACACAGGGAGGACATGTTGGCGTCCGACAGGGACAGGCGGGCGCCACTGGCGACTCTGCAGGAAGCCATCTCCATAGAGTCCCAGGGCCTCAGGGAAGCCCTGAGGCTGGAACTCCTTCACCTCAGGACGACTCTTGTTGAGCTTGAGGCTTCAACAAACCGAAGGACAGAACAGCAGCTGGAGCGTCTCACCCGTACGCTCTCAGCTGAGATGCAGGCAACTAGGGCGGAGGTCCGGGCATCCCGTGAGTTGTTGCATGGGGACCTCAGCACACTTATCCTCCAGAACGAGACCTACCACACCCGCATGCTTGCAGCCATGGAGGAACAGACTAGGGCTTTGCGTGGGCTGCCTCCCATAGTGCCACCACCTCCTGATGCAGCTGCAGAGGGTGAGGACAGCGACAGCAGTGATACTCCTACAATAGGGTAGCCGTGTAGGCCATGAGCCCATGGAGGTGTTTTTTTTCGCAAGATCCACACAGGTGGGTTTTGGTGTGCACCCTGTTCTCGGACCTTCTGGGTGGCCTCCCCAACCCCCCCCCCCCGGGCCCATTAATGGCCATTTTTGATATTTTTTTTTTTTTTTGGGACAGTGTGTTGCCTTGTGTGGCTCCCGTGGGCATACGCTGCATTGTGGCTGGGCACATGCAGGTTTGTCATGGATTTGGTTCAGATGCTTGGGTTTTTGTCACACACACCCCTCCTGCTTCCCGTTTCCATGGGCTTGCAAAGGGTGTGCCCAAGTGACATTGACGTACATGGTGACATTGGACTCCCATGAGCTGTGTGGGCAGTCTGTAGTCAATACTGTGTATACATTCATAGTGCATATTGTTGTTGTATTGTACACTGCATGGTGTATTGATAGGTGCCTCTGCATCCATCTCATCCTCCATATTTGCAGGTAAATTCCTCATGTCTTCACAATGCGGTCCACCTTGGAACTGGAGTCCATGTTGTAAGCAGTGCACCTACACTCTTGCATGGCGCTAACACTGTATACTTGGAAGTGTTCGGAGGGCTGTCATCATCAGGTGGTGAGGCTAGCTAATTTTTAAGTCTGTAATGCCATGTTTAAGGTAGGTTGGAGGTTGTGTAGGTGATTGGTATTCTTGGTAAGTATTTGGTAATGTGGGTTGTAGGTCCTGCATTACTGTGAGCATTTCATGTGTGGACATGTTTCCATTAGGGACACTGTAGCTGCTGACACTTGGGGCATGTTGTGGGGATAAATTTCTTTCCTCTCACATTGCATGACATGCCATGGTGTGTTATGTGGCCGTGCCGGGGAGGGGGTGGGTGACGTGGCACTGTTTTCATGTAGTATATTGCAAGTGGGTATTCATTTCTGCAGCATGGAAGTGTCTTTTGATGACACTGCATTGATGGTGTTTGTGTAGGTAGGAATGCACACATTGTGACACTTCCACATGGACAATCTCAGGCTGCTATGGTTCTGACAGTTGACAGTCCCTTTGTTCGTCTTAATTGTCAGGTCGAGTCATCATTGCTTATCAGATGGTATGTGCCAGGCCTGTGTGCACTCCACTGGGGTGTGATTTCTATGTGAAGTAATTAGCCACCAGCTGCGTACGGGCTGCCTCACCCCGTGCCCTCTCCCCTCCCATGCGCAGCGGCCGTGCATGTGGTTGGGGATGTGGGGGCACCACCATGTCCACAGCCAGGCCCCGGCGTGTTGCAACATTGTGCAGGACACATGCTGCCATTATGATCCTGCACACTACTGGGGGCGCATATAACAGATGCCCGCCAGAATGGTCAAGGGAGCGAAAGCGTGACTTGAGCACTCCGAATGTGCGCTCCACTATGCCCCGGGTTGCAATATGTGCTGTGTTGTATCTTACCTCTGGAGGCGTGATGGGGTACCGAATTGGCGTCATCATGTGGGTGCTCAGAGGGTAAGCACTGTCCCCTGGTGAGGAGGTGATGGGTATCATTAGTGGGGTAGTGACATAACTCTGCATCTGACATGCATGCATGTGCAGTGGCATTCATACTCACCAAGCAGCCATGTATCGCCATGCCGCCCAGCTTCTAGGTCCCGGCTTAGGGTAGACATTCGGTAAATGAAGCTGTCGTGGGTGGACCCTGGATAGTTGGCATATACTGAGGTGATGATTCCCTTAGCATTACATACTACCTGCACGTTGATGGAATGCCAGTGCTTGCAGTTCCTATAGATGTGCTCAGATGCCCTGGGGGGACGTAGTGCCACATGGGTGCAGTCAATGGCACCTAGCACTTTTGGAAATTGTGCCACACCGTAGAAATCGAGGATGGCAGCCTGCCTTTCTGCAGGTGTCCTGGGCAGGTATATGTGCCTACGGACTGATGGGCGTGCAGTGATGATGTTCAAGACCTGGTGTAGGCAGCGTGACTGCGTGGCCTGTGACACCCCACCCACTATGCCACTTGTCCGCTGAAATGATCCTGTGGCCAAGAAGTGCAGTACATTGAGGACCTTCTCCAGGGCGCTGAGTGCTTGGGAGCACAGGGTGGGTGATGTGAGGTCATCCTCCCACTCACTGACCAGGTCCAGTATTATGTGTGGGGGAAACCTGTACCTCCCATACACCTGGTCATCAGGCATCCCAAAAAGGCTGGTTCTGGGAGTGAAAATTTGGGCCCTCACTATCCTCCTCCTCCTCCTTTGGTAACCCACGGCCACTGCTGCTAGGAATGGTATATTCATCCTGGCATATGAGCTTGTTTGTTGTTTGCACGCACTTTTATGCTGCGCGGGTCGACGTACGCCTGCTTCATGCTGGCGTACGTGTCTCAGGATTGGCCCCATTTATTTTTCGGCACGTCGTAGGCGAACGTGTGAATCTTCCCGCCCACCCCAGGAATACATGTAGCACGCTCTCCCAGGCCCAGTCGCGGGTAAATATTCCCGCCCACCCCTGGAATACATGTACCCCACTCTCACAGGCCCAGTAGCGTGTGGAAGTTCACGCGCACCCCGTAGTACACGTACCCAGGCCAATCGCGTTTGAAAGTTCACGTGCACCCCGAAGTACACATACCCAGGCCAATCGCGTGTGGGACTTCCCGCGCACCCCGAAGTACATGTACCCAGGCTAATCGCGTGTGGGACTTCCCGCGCATCCCGAAGTACACGTACCCAGGCTAATCACGTGTGGGACTTCCCGCGCACCCCGAAGCACACGTACCCAGGCCAATCGCGTGTGGAACTTCCCGCGCACCCCGTAGTACACGTACCCAGGCCAATCGCGTGTGGAACTTCCAGCGCACCCCGAAGTACACATACCCAGGCAAATCGCATGGCTGGGGGGTGGGGGTGCAGGGGGACATGAGTGGGGGCCTGGTGGAGGCTGTCCCTGGTGGCTGGGGGGTGGGGGTGGTGAGAGACATGAGTGGGGGCCTGGTGGAGGCTGCCCCTGCACTGCTGGGGGGTGGGGGTGGTGTTAGACATGGGTGGGGGCCTGGTGGAGGCTGCCCCTGGTGGCTGGGGGGTGGGGGTGGTGGGAGACATGGGTGGGGGCCTGATGGAGGCTGCCCCTGGTGGCTGGGGGGTGGGGGGGGTGGGAGACATGAGTGGGGGCCTGGTGGAGGCTGCCCCTGGTGGCTGGGGGGTGGGGGTGGTGGGAGACATGAGTGGGTGCCTGGTGGAGGCTGCCCCTGCACTGCTGGGGGGTGGGAGTGCAGGGAGACATGAGTGGGGGCCTGGTGGAGGCTGCCCCTGGTGGCTGGGGGGTGGGGGTGGTGGTAGACATGGGTGGGGGCCTGGTGGAGGCTGCCCATGCACTGCTGGGGGCTGGGGGTGATGGGAGACTTGAGTGGGGACCTGGTGAAGGCTGCCCCTGGTGGCTGGGGGGAGGGGGTGGTGGGAGACATGAGTGGGGACCTGGTGGAGGCTGCCCCTGCACTGCTGGGGGGTGGGGGTGGTGGTAGACATGGGTGGGGGCCTGGTGGAGGCTGCCCATGCACTGCTGGGGGGTGTAGGTGATGAGAGAAATGAGTGGGCACCTGGTGAAGGCTGCCCCTGGTGGCTGGGGGGAGGGGGTGGTGGGAGACATGAGTGGGGGCCTGGTGGAGGCTGCCCCTGCACTGCTGGGGGTGGGGGTGCAGGGAGACATGAGTGGGGGCCTGGTGGAGGCTGCCCCTGCACTGCTGGGGGGTGGGGGTGCAGGGAGACATGAGTGGGGGCCTGGTGGAGGCTGCCCCTGGTGGCTGGGGGGTGGGGGTGATGGGAGACATGAGTGGGGGCCTGGTGGAGGCTTCCCCTGGTGGCTGGGGGGGGGGGGGGATGGGAGACATGAGTGGGGGCCTGGTGGAGGCTGCCCCTGCACTGCTGGGGGTGGGGGTGCAGGGAGACATGAGTGGGGGCCTGGTGGAGGCTTCCCCTGCACTGCTGGGGGGTGGGGGTGCAGGGGGACATGCGTGGGGGCCTGGTGGAGGCTGCCCCTGGTGGCTGGGGGGTGGGGGTGATGGGAGACATGAGTGGGGGCCTGGTGGAGGCTGCCCCTGGTGACTGGGGGGTGGGGGTGATGGGAGACATGAGTGGGGGCCTGGTGGAGGCTGCACCTGGGCTGCTGGGGGTGGGGGTGGTGGTAGACATGGGTGGGGGCCTGGTGGAGGCTGCCCCTGCACTGCTGGGGGGTGGGGGTGATGGGAGACATGAGTGGGGGCCTGGTGGAGGCTGCCCCTGCACTGCTGGGGGGTGGGGGTGCAGGGAGACATGAGTGGGGGCCTGGTGGAGGCTGCCCCTGGTGGCTGGGGGATGGGGGTGGTGGGAGACATGAGTGGGGGCCTGGTGGAGGCTGCCCCTGCACTGCTGGGGGGTGGGGGTGGTGGTAGACATGGGTGGTGGCCTGGTGGAGGCTGCCCCTGGTGGCTGGGGGATGGGGGTGGTGGGAGACATGAGTGGGGGCCTGGTGGAGGCTGCCCATGCACTGCTGGGGGGTGGGGGTGCAGGGAGACATGAGTGGGGGTCTGGTGGAGGCTGCCCCTGGTGGCTGGGGGGTGGGGGTGATGGGAGACATGAGTGGGGGCCTGGTGGAGGCTGCCCCTGGTGGCTGGGGGGTGTGGGGGTGATGGGAGACATGAGTGGGGGCCTGGTGGAGGCTGCCCCTGCACTGCTGGGGGGTGGGGGTGCAGGGAGACATGAGTGGGGGCCTGGTGGAGGCTGCACCTGCGCTGCTGGGGGGTGGGGGTGGTGGTAGACATGGGTGGGGGCCTGGTGGAGGCTGCCCCTGCACTGCTGGGGGGTGGGGGTGATGTGAGACATGAGTGGGGGCCTGGTGGAGGCTGCCCCTGCACTGCTGGGGGGTGGGGGTGCAGGGAGACATGAGTGGGGGCCTGGTGGAGGCTGCCCCTGGTGGCTGGGGGGTGGGGGTGGTGGGAGACATGAGTGGGGGCCTGGTGGAGGCTGCCCCTGCACTGCTGGGGGGTGGGGGTGGTGGTAGACATGGGTGGGGGCCTGGTGGAGGCTGCCCCTGGTGGCTGGGGGGTGGGGGTGGTGGGAGACATGAGTGGGGGCCTGGTGGAGGCTGCCCCTGCACTGCTGGGGGGTGGGGGTGCAGGGAGACATGAGTGGGAGCCTGGTGGAGGCAGCCCCTGTGCTGCTGGGGGGTGGGGGTGATGGGAGACATGAGTGGGTGCCTGGTGGAGGCTGCCCCTGCACTGCTGGGGGGTGGGGGTAATAGGGGACATGAGTGGGGGCCTGGTGGAGGCTGCCCCTGCACTGCTGGGGGGTGGGGGTGCAGGGAGACATGAGTGGGGTTCTGGTGGAGGCTGCCCTGGTGGCTGGGGGGTGGGGGTGATGGGAGACATGAGTGGGGGCCTGGTGGAGGCTGCCCCTGCACTGCTGGGGGGTGGGGGTAATAGGGGACATGAGTGGGGGCCTGGTGGAGGCTGCTCCTGGTGGCTGGGGGGTAGGGGTGATGGGAGACATGAGTGGGGGCCTGGTGGAGGCTGCCCCTGCACTGCTGGGGGGTGATGGGAGACATGAGTGGGGGCCTGGTGGAGGCTGCCCCTGCACTGCTGGGGGGTGGGGGTGCAGAGAGACATGAGTGGGGGCCTGGTGGAGGCTGCCCCTGCACTGCTGGGGGGTGGGGGTGCAGAGAGACATGAGTGGGGGCCTGGTGGAGGCTGCCCCTGGTGGCTGGGGGGTGGGGGTGGTGGGAGACATGAGTGGGGGCCTGGTGGAGGCTGCCCCTGCACTGCTGGGGGGTGGGGTGCAGGGAGACATGAGTAGGGACCTGCTGGAGGCTTCCCCTGGTGGCTGGGAGGTGGGGGTGGTGGGAGACATGAGTGGGGGCCTGGTGGAGGGGGTGGGGGTGGTGGTAGACATGGGTGGGGGCCTGGTGGAGGCTGCCCCTGCACTGCTGGGGGGTGGGGTGATGGGAGACATGAGTGGGGACCTGGTGGAGGCTGCCCCTGGTGGCTGGGGGGTGGGGGTGATGGGAGACATGAGTGGGGACCTGGTGGAGGCTGCCCCTGGTGGCTGGGGGCTGGGGGTGATGGGAGACATGAGTGGGGGCCTGGTGGAGGCTGCCCCTGCACTGCTGGGAGGTGGGGGTGCAGGGAGACATGAGTGGGGGCCTGGTGGAGGCTGCCCCTGGTGGCTGGGGGGTGGGGGTGATGGGAGACAGGAGTGGGGGCCTGGTGGAGGCTGCCCCTGCACTGCTGGGGGGTGGGGGTGCAGGGAGACATGAGTGGGGCCTGGTGGAGGCTGCCCCTGCGCTGCTGGGGGGTGGGGGTGGTGGTAGACATGGGTGGGGGCCTGGTGGAGGCTGCCCCTGCACTGCTGGGGGGTGGGGGTGACGGGAGACATGTGTTGGTGATCAGTAGTGCAAGGTGACATGTGGGTTGGCTGGTGGGCATGGCCATGGTGGATGGGTTGCCTCTGGGACATGAGCAGGGGTGCAGGGTAGTAGCCTGTGGTGTGGGCTGCCTGCAGGGGCCGTGGAGGGTGTAGAGGGAACACCTGTGAGGACCCACATGGCCAAATCACGTGTAGCATTCCCCGGCACCACCGAAATACACGTACCCTGCAGAAATTGCGTGTGAATCTTCTGCGCACCTCGGAATACACGTACCCAGGCCAACTGTGTGTGGAACTTCCCACGCACCCCGAAGTACAGGTACCCAGGCCAATCGCGTGTGGAACTTCCCGCGCACCCCCACCTTCCCAGGCCAATCGCGTGTGGAACTTCCCGCGCACCCCGTAGTACACGTACCCAGGCCAATCGCGTGTGGAACTTCCCGCGCACCCCGAAGTACACGTACCCAGGCCAATCGCGTGTGGAAGTTCCCGCGCACCCCCACCTACCCAGGCCAATCACGTGTGGAACTTCCCGCGCACCCCGAAGTACACGTACCTAGGCCAATCGCGTGTGGGACTTCCCGCGCACCCCCACCTACCCAGGCCATTCGCGTGTGGAGCTTCCTGTGCACCCCGTAGTACACGTACCCAGGCTAATTGCGTGTGGAACTTCCCGCACACCCCGAAGTACACGTACCCAGGCCCATCGCGTGTGGAACTTCCCGCGCACCCCGAAGTACACGTACCCAGGCCAATCGCGTTTGGAACTTCCCGCGCACCCCCACCTACCCAGGCCAATCGCGTGTGGAACTTCCCGCGCACCCCGTAGTACACGTACCCAGGCTAATCGCGTGTGGAACTTCCCGCGCACCCCGAAGTACACATACCCAGGCTAATCGCGTGTGGAACTTCCCGCGCACCCAGGAACATGCGCACACGCTAGTTTTCACACAGCGGGTGTCCGTGTTTGTCGGTGCCCCTTTGCACCTCATTTGTCCTAGAGGGCCACTGTATGGCCCATTCATCATGGCTGGATATGGGTGCTTTTTATTAGCGCACATTTTTGCGCACATTTTTTTCAGTCGCAGGTGCACTACCGCCTGCTTTCTTGTGGCGTACTTGTTTGGCCCTGTGCGCGTCTTTGACCGTGCGCTGGTTTGCCCTATTCGATTCCATGAATACTGGTTGTAGGCGAGCGTGTGGGCGTTCCGCGCACTTGCCTCCTGTACCTCCCCCGTGACGCCCATATTTTCACGCGTTGTTCCCCATTCTTAGTGTTACGCCCCGTGTTCCGCCTACTTTTGTGATGTGCGCCGCGCTATGTGCGATTTCGCAGTGGCCGTGGCGCACGCTGTTGGATGACCTGTGCGCCGGCGTGTGCGGCACACGTTTTTAGCGCACATCCAATGTTTTTCTCGCGCACGGACTTCCATGAATCGCTGTGCGCTGGTTTCCCTGCGATTTTCGCACTTTTCCTGCGATTTTCGCACTTTTCCTGCGATTCGCACGTTTTGGCACCTCTGCGCAGGAAATTTCGGCGCACATTATTTCCATGAATCGACCCCATAATCTCTCCCGCTCCATCAAAAGCCAATAAGGGTCCGAGTCAACTTCTTTCTCTGAAGTAATAGGAAGCCTTTTTTAATAAGAAACCCTGATAATAATTCTCCAACTCTGGGTAACCCCCCCATCTTTACCTCTACGTATCATAATAAATTGCACTATCTTTGGCCTATTTCCCTTCCCCTATAAGAAATCCATAAAAAACCTGTCAATACTCTTGAACACCTTCTTAGTAAACCTGAGAGGAAGTGGCTGAATGTAATATAAAACCTTTGGCAGTAACATAATTTTTATTGCATTTAATTTAGCCCAAATGCCCATAGGCAACCTATCCCATCGTTGTATATCCTTAATCATCACTTACTTCAGTCTATCCACATTATATTCAACCATTCTTCTAATGTCATGCACCAAATAGATACCTAAGTATTTCACCGAAACCTCAGCCCAATAACAATCCCAGTCCAACAATCTTCTATTTTGTGCATTTATCTTAAGCGGAAAGACCACCATTTTCTTCCAATTTACCTTCTACCCAGACAATTCCCATACTTCCTGTAGCATATCTCTTAGTAACAGCCCCCCCCATCACCGGATTTGTCAAAACCACTGTCAGATCATCAGCAAATGCCAACACTTTCACCTCTCCCTCCCTCAACTTCCACCCATAAATATTTTGTTCCTGTCTAAGATATATCAACAATGGTTCAAGAACTAAATTAAATAAAAAGGGCGAAAGTGGGCAACCCTGTCTAGTTACTCTGAATAATGCAAAAGCTTGAGACAAAACATAGTTGACCCATATTTTAGCTGAAATATTATACTGCAAAGCTCCTATTGCATTTAGGAATTGTGGACCAAAACCCATCCGAAGTAATGTAAAATTAAGAAACAACCAATTCACGCAATCAAATGCTTTTTTCAGCATAAAAAATAATAAGGAATATTTCTTCCACCTTCTCAGGAGACAAACCTATTATATTCAATAATGTCCTAATGTTATCATATCCATGTCTGTTGTCCATAAACCCCACTTGTGAACCACCTATTAATTCCCCTATATATTTTTGTAACCTCATAGCCATGACTTTTGCAAAAATCTTTACATTTACGTTTAGCAAAGAAATAGGATGATAATTACCACATTTAGAAGAATCTTTCCCCTGTTTTGGAATTAATGTAATAATCGCCTCCTGCATCGAGGTACACAATACCCCATCAGAGAGAAACCGATTAAATAAAACACACAACTTGGGCACCAGAACATAACTAAAGGATTTATAAAACTCCACAGATAATCCGTCTGATCCCGGAGACTTACCCAAATTGAGTTGATGAATTGCATCCCTTATTTCCATTTCTGAAATCCGAGCATCAAGTGCCTCTCTACCTGACAAACAGAGAATGTCAATTTTGGCAAAAAATTCTGTCAGTTTGTCCTCCTCAACCCACGACGCATCCGAATCAAGAGAAGCATAGAAAAGACTGAAGCATTCACAAATATCCACGCATTTAATCTTGAACCCTCCTGTTTCATCTTCAATCTTTTGTATAAATGACTTCTCCGACAAACTCTTCAGCTTTCTAGCCAGTAAGCATCCTCCCTTATCTCCCTCTCCCCAAAGCCTCTGCCTAATAAAGCATAACCCTTTCACTGCCTGTTCATATAAGGTTTTCTTCAATCTATCCCTAGCACCCTCCATCCTCATCTTATCCGCACTTTTATCAGATAAAGCATATGTTTGCTGCAAAGTCATATGTTTGCCGCAAGGTCAAATTCCAGATTTCTAATTTTCATCTCACACTCCTTCCTCGCTTTGGATGTCCAGTTAATAAATCTCCACGTATATTTGCTTTGAAGGTGTCCCACACCACCAAACAGTCGGCAGAATCTACGTTATTCTCAAAGAAATGAACAATGGAAGCATTGATTGCATCACATATTTTCTCCTCTTGTAATATAAATGTTTTAAGTCTCCGTTTAATATTAGTGGGTCCGAAATACCCTGATTCATGATCAACTTCACCAATGAGTGATCAAAAAGGCACTGCTCTCCTATTTCCACATCAGTTACCACATCAACCCATGTCTCCGAAATCAATAAGTAATCTAACCTTGAATGAGAGTTATGGACCAGAGAAAAAAAAGGAGAATCCCTTCTCGGTTGGGTGTAACAACCTCCAACTATCTACCAAGGCAAAAGTGTCAATAAAATTACGAAAAGTGCGACTCAACCTATGGCCCGTAAACCTACACGATGATAGCCTATCTGAAGTGGCATCTAAAATACAATTAAAATCACCTCCAAGAACAATGTGTTTGCCATTCATGTTTCTCAGCGAATCCTTCAGCACCTTAAAAAAATGGATGCCGTTAGAGCACGGACTATATACCGAACCCAACGTCAATACTTTCCCTTCATGTTTAACATCTGCTAATAAAAAACGACCATCCGCATCCATAAGTAAATTTTGTGCTACCATACCTAATCTTTTCCGAATTAGTAGACCCTCTCCCCTCGAACTTCCTGAATAACAATTTAACAGAACCTTCATGGATTTAGAGGCCCATTCAAATTTGTCTGGATTTTCTGTCAGGTGAGTCTTTTGTAAAAAGAATACATCCACTTTCTCACGTCGCAATCTAGCCATTACATTTCTCCCTTTCTTAGGGCAATTCATCCCTTTAACATTCCACATGATACACTTCAAAAGAAAAAGAGTAAAATAAAATAAGACCTATTAAATGCAATCCACCCAGTGGATCATTGGGATTTGAAACTTGCATAATTAAACTCCCGAACATAACAAGAAAGGAGAATCTTAGAATAATAATGTAGAACACTGAAGTCACCCCCCACACATATACCACACCACACACATATACACAACATTGAACAATTTCTAACCATTTTAAATGTAGGATGCCCATAATCAGAGCAATATGATAAAGTACACAAGCACTAAACCCTACTACTGAACTGTAACCCTAAAGTCCCATGCCCATGTATATATACAATAACAATAATATAACCTCTCCCATCATATTTCTAATCATCAAATCAAAAGATAAACATATGTTCTAAACACTACCCATACTTACATCCAATATCACCCATCAGTCAATTTATTAGTCACAAAAATATGCACTTCCCCTCCGACCCCATCCGTTATATAATCCTATCCCATCCCTAGGTTGTGTACATTTAGAAAATATACATAAAAAACCTATTTCCTCTTACTATTGCCATACGTTTGACACAGTCAATAAAATGGAACCTCAATAAATGCACTTACTTTTCACGCTTCAAAACGTAACTTACACACAATATTACAAAACAAACAAATGGGATCCATCTATTGAAATAAATAAATGAATAAATAACAAATCACCTTCATAACTTCGGTTCCATTGTCCACCCAACAATGCATCAAGCCTTCCCTGAAAGCAGTTTCACCAATAGTTCACCCATCACACCATCACCCATCTCATTCTATGAATGAACACCACAGCATTAATAACACATTGAACGCATCAACGAATTATAAGCCCCCAATAACATGTGAAGCAACAATTTACCTGCTCCATCAAATCTAAGGAATCTATATAAAGCAGCTATAAAGCTCAACTCCAACCTCTATAACTACCATTGCAAATGTCCATATGCAAACAAGCATAGTAGTAAAGCATGCCATCCACCCCCACACATATCCCATATCCCACAGGAGCGCCACCCTCAATCACCCATAGTGAAACCTGCATTGTAACCATAAAAGGAACCTTAAAATGTGTATCAGTGTGAGCCTCAAACAACAACCAATGCAGGAATTACCTCACAACTAAAAACCTGAAGGCAACAACAGCCTATCATATGTAATCCAGCATGTCCACAACCAAATGTCACAATCCCTCTGATCAGCCGATCTAACAAAAGGGGGGTTGTCCTCATGTCAACAGAGAAAGCCCATTACTCTCTTCTGTTCAAAAGAAATATACCATCACAGATAAGGTGTAAGGGAGGAATGGTAACGTGGGATTCTTGATAGAGAACCCCTGCATAATTAACATTAACAATTGAAGCTAGAAATAATCGCACAACACAGATTTTAAAAGTCATCATATATGTTAACATTACTGCATATATGTGACCAGCAAGAGTGCACATAACCAAACAGCTGTGTGCCAACGCAATAACCTAAATGGAGAAGTAAAGCCAAGAGCATGTCAAGCTGTCATTATTCTTCAAACAATAATTCCATTGAAGCCCTGCCAAGCGACTGAAGTGATCGATAGTCAGCACACTGAAGGCTTGCCAAGAATTAAGGCGCAGGAATATAGTAGAAAGTACATTGTGCTCAGTCACGAACTGTGTTGCACTGTCCATGCGCATGCTTGTCATACAGGTTTCACAACCTGATATCAAATGCCAGTTCGTTTACTTTACAAACAATATTTGAATGGAGTGGCATTAACAGGTTAGACACGGTAATGATGCACGATCCACACAGGTTGTAAAAGTGCTTGCACTGGCCATGATTTTATTGCCACCCCATGCAAATCACCCAACTTACGTGATTTTTTCAGGATCAGCTCTCTTGTGGGGAATCTCGGGAATTTCACTATAAAATGTCTTGGCCTTTGGCCCAAAGCTGGTTTTTGGCCCATGGACCTGTGAGCCCTTTCCATCTCTAGGGGGTTATCTGGATTCAGTTTCAAAATTGAGATCAAAGCTTTTTCCAAAAAGAGCATGGGGTTTCCACGTTCCACATTTTCAGGGAAACCAGCTATCCTAATGTTATTTCTCTGTGAGAAATGTTCTTGCTCCGACAATTTAAGCTGCAGCTTTCCATTTTGTGCCTCCAGATCTCTAATCCTACCTTGTATCTTCACGGTCAGTTCATCAGAGGATGTTAAATGATCCTCAATTGCAGAGACCTTGTTAGTAAGATCTGAGTATCTCTCTTCAGCCTTGATCCTCCTTGCTTTAATCTCAGCAATGTCCAAAGTTAATTTGGTAAGGAGGTCCGAAATGTCATCTCTTGAGTTAGCATCTTCATCTTCTCTTCCTTTTTGCCGCTTAGCTGGTTGGGAAGTTTCAGTTCAATTCAGCTCAGTCATATTGGTAGAGGATGTAATGTCACACAGGGCACATGAGCACAGCCACTATGCTGCCATCTCCTGAGCTGGCAGTTCTAGAATCCTGGGATAACTTTAAAAGGCAAAACACAAATTATAGCTTTTTAAACTCTTAGTACTCCATTCTAGACATTGGGCCTCATTAAAGTTTGGTGGTGCAGGAAAGAAGTCACGGAATTACTGCCATATTTCCAGCACCGCTGCATTATACATTTTGAGGTAAAGTGGAGGATTTGCTTGTTGCTATCTTCCACTTTACCTAAATACATTGGCAAATTTACCACAAAATAAGTCCTCCAGCAGTGAATCTGCCAAAAATCCCCATACAGTTCTATGGACTCAGAAAATGGGGAATAATCGCCACTTGTAATACCGTGGTATACCTGTGAGACCAAGTGTCAGTAACAGTAATTGTTAGGCAGTAGTTCTGCAAATGTGCTGCCCTATTGCCACCAAACTCGTAATATGGTCTGTAGTATTTTCCTATCTCTAGTACAGTTCTAGGAGACTCATGGGAACATTACAAGCTTTGACCGATCCTGATTTGTATATGGTTATTACATTTCTGTAATGACATGAAGGAATGAAAATGATGTTCTGGGGGACTGTCCAGAACAATGGCTGAGGTTATGATTTGTTGAAAAACTTCCATCTCTCAGTCTTCAATTTTTCTGCACTTCAATTCGAGAGTCTAAAGTAGGCCACCCAGTTTGTAGTCACTTTATTGAAAGTTCAGCCACATCCATTTCTTACATGAACATGCAGTAATTCCTCATATTTTCGCCGTGTGAACCATGTCCTGGACATTCGAGAATAGAATATGGATGTATACCATTGTAACTCTTAACCACTTACTCCTCATGCCTTATTGCATGTTGTGTTACTGCTTCTCTGAATATTCACAAACTTTTTGAGTGAATTTCAGGAGCATTCATAGACATCAAATTGACAAAAGAGCCGTTTGGCCAATGTCCATGTATATAACGTATTTAGCTTAATTTTACCAAAAACAATAGCGTTTTTACGAAATTGTGTAGGTCATCATGACTTATAATTACAATATATGAAGTGAGTAATGAAGAGAATGAAACAATGCGTATTTAATGTGAAAGCAAGAGTAACATAATAGAAAGAAGGGGAGAGGAGGAAGGAGAGTTCATGGGGAGTTAGTGGGGGAGGAAGGATAGCTCAGGGGCAACACATATGTCTTGGAAGCAAGACAACGTGGTGCAACACAGGTTCGAATCCCGATCCTGCTGCTTAAAAACCACTTGGTGGTATTAAGCGCTTTATAAATGAACAATAAGGTTCTGAGTAATCTAATATACAGCTAATTATGACTTCGTAGCTATCAGATTGTTGTGGCATCTCACATTGTACAGTTTTCTTAGATTGCCCTCGCACTTCACAGAAGGGCAAACTATGCCCATGGCCCAGGGCAAACAATATCTCTGGTTTATGTTTCTGACCCCAAGGCCTATCTCTGTTTGATCCCCATTCACTCTGCATCCATTCCTGCCCAAAGGCTTTTCCCTGAAGTGAGGTCACTTATGTCTTCACCCCAGGTTTATCCCTAACGTGGGACCCACCCCTAGTCTGAGGCCCGCTCCTGGATATGGCCATCGCTGCCGAGAAGCAGAGACCCGTCCATCCCCATTTGCAGGTCCATCCTCGCTACTAGGCCCATCATCACACTGAGGTTGAAGCCCACTACTTTGCCCATCCATACCTGATGCCCAGCCGCACCCAATACCCTGCCCCACACCTTACAACTATCAAACTGTGCAAACTGCCGGTTCACATAAAGCTTTCCAAGAAATTCTGTTTTATTTCAGAACAATTATATGATATGATATGATGTGATATGATATGATATGATATGGCATTTGTAACGCGCCTATACACAAGTGCTATTTTGGGTAATCACAATAGCAAATGTGTACATGTTTTGCTTTTCTTTATTATTTTGGTTTCATAAAGACACCTGAGTTATGTGCCTGTTTAAAGCACAAACCTGTGGCCTTGTATTTTACATGGCACAGACATCCTCAGTGACTTTTAATATCCTTATAATGTACTGCTGGCAGAACAATGTTCTGTATATCGCTCACAGAGGAATACATAACTAGGTTAATAGTCTCTCAGAATGACCTTTCAGGATACCTTCGTCCTAATGATTAATGCCAGATCACAAGTTTTAAGCTCTCTTTGTCCATCGCCATATTAGTAAGAACCCATTAGAGTATGTATATTTTTGCCACACGCAGCCCCTTATCTAGCTCTGTTTCTAAAGTAATAGCCAGTTTGTTCCACTTCCAGTACATTTCCATTTCATTGATCCGTCTCTGTAGTTCAGACGGTGTCTGCGAGATAATGACTGCTTTGTCTGCATGTAACTGGAGGTTATATTGGAAAACCGTCCACTTCTGGCTCATGTTCACTTGCAGTAAGGCAGTGTGCCATCAGATCATTGATAAGTGTAGCTTTTTATAAAAGTAGTTCTTGATGCTTTCCTCCTGTATTACCGTGGTGATGTGCCCTCACTCGCTTTATGAAAGGCTATATCTTCCGTTTCATTGCTGACAACTGTAAAGAAATGCCATCTTATGTGCTTATGTTCCAAGAACATATTATTCACACTGGGCATTGAGTTACAGAATTTACAGTCCTAACTGTATTTGTTGAATAGCAAACGATTACAGAGCCACAGATCATGGGTGATACATTGCTCTTCACACTCCAACCCCAAGTCTCACAATATGTGTATATCCTTTGACAGCAACCCAAAACCTCAGCGGCTCATCACCTCCACTGATATGGCTGTCGGACATGCGGACATCTGTAAAGTCCATCCCCATCTCACTGTTCACTCTACCAGCTATCTCCATCCCGCAATTCCAGCCTCTTCATGGAACTCTGCTCTCTACTTCATCTCAGAAAGTTACTGGACTCTGCTACCCATACCATTCACAGTTAAACCATAATCCTCACACTCCTCTGCGCACCACCTTAAAGTGGGAACCCAACAATGAAAAAATGCTCCCCATTTAACTTCCTTCTTCAAGTGTTTACATTTCTCTGATGGCTATCCCGCACCACACATGGCTGGGCCCATCACCTGCAACTCAACCCCTCGCAATACATTGTCCCATGCCTTCTTCAGGCTATTTGGCCCCTTCCACACTGTGATACAGCGTAATTTAGCTCCTTCATCTTCCTGCCTTGACACCACTGGAACCCCAGAAATGAGGGGCACTCAAAAAAGTGATTTGGTTCAAGATCCCCCTTAAAGACTGCCTTCTATCCAAGGAGTGTGCCACAGAATCAGATGGTGCTACCAGTTGTTTCAATGATCCCAAACTACTGTCAACACTGGATTGCACCACTGGACTGTAGAACTGTAGTTACTCAGGATGCATAAACTGTATGTCCTATACTAAGCTAATTTACTGTTTCCAGCTCCTTCACTAACATCAACCTGTTGTTTGCATTAATTACTATATCAGGACTGTGTAACACATACACGAAGCAGTGGGCCTGACTGCCTTAGCCATCAATATGCCCTTTGTATGCTTATTAGTGAAGCATATTTTAGGGTCAATAAATAAATACAAATAACATAACGCTGTGCATGGCAATAGGCAACAATGCATGGCATCGCTGAACCCGGAATCACAATTGTCTGGGTCAATGCAGAAAATGCATGGCAGTGTACTTTACTAGGCCTACACAGGTATTGAATTATTGAAACTGGTGTCAGCATTTTCTGATGCAATGTCATTGGGCCTCATTAGGACCCAGGCGTTAAGGAGTTAACGGTGCCGTAAAAGGTGTCGGCACTGTTAAACCCTTAACGCCTTAGTACGAGGTCCCTTTGCAGGACCCGACCTTAACGGCTGGTCTAGACCAGCCGTTAAAGTAGGGGCCCGCAAAGGGACTCTCGAGGTAAGTACGTTACCGCAATTTTCGGTACCGTACTTACCGCCTTCCCCATTCCCATTATGCCCTATGGGGCAAAAATGGGAATGGGGAAGGGCCATGGGGGCATGGGGAATTACCGCCCCGCCAACCTTGGAATGGGGTGGTAATTCCCCATTCCGCCATGACGTACTCCGGCATCGACCATGGTGCTAATAGCACCATGTTTTTCCGCCGGAGTCCTAATGAGGCCCATTAACTGGAGAAACATTAGTATGCTACTGGTGAAACTGGCAGCTCAGTCTTTGTAGGGCAGGGATAAGCTGTCAGAAGAGTGTATTGAACAGAGAAAGATTTGCAATTTTCAGCTGGAAATGTAGAAACCATTAGGGCATGGTTAAAAGTGACATCCCAATTTTCAGGCAGCAGTGTAGAAACCAGATTGATAGTGTGCTTAACTAGAGCAACACATGCATGGCATTGCGGAAACTGGAAAAAAAAAATTCTGACAGAAACGTAGAAACCAGCATGAAAATGTGCCTAGCCTGTCAGAAATAGGATGGCACTATTGGAAGTAATGTGATACTACCGTTAGCACCCCGAAGGGGCCCGCCAGCCAATCAGGAGGGTCGGAACGCAGGCTGTACTGTATGGTACAAGCCTGCGTTCTGAGCTGCCTCAGCATTCGGCGCCCCCTTCGCTTCCTTGCTCCCCCTCCCCACTCACCTTAGCACCAGTGCAGTTTCCTACACGGATGCTAATGGTGTCTTTTTTCAACAACAACAAAAAGAAACGTTCATTTCCTGCGTGGCACGGGGCCGCGCAGTGTTGCTATCCCTCACTCCGTTGTCATATTGATTACATTATAGTCATCGACTGCAGCTTTCAGTAGCACTGCGCAGCCCGGTTGGGGTCGCACGGGAAAGGCACATTTCTCTTTTTTTTAATTTAACATTTTAAAAAAACATTAGTACTCGTGTAGGTAACTTCATAAGTGCTAATGGAGGTATGGTCCTCGGCAGCGGGCTGACCTTTTCTGTAACAGCTCCGTCGCCCTCGTTACAGGACCCTCACTGCGCTTGGGCCCTTAACTCGAGTGGCCGGCCGTTACCTACAGCCTCGGCCTGCCGCCTCGGGCATATCACCTCAATATGTGTTTAATTGGTGCAATTTAAAACTAGCCTTGCCAACAAGAAATTGGAGTGGCAATGTTTCAACCTCCTGGCAGGAACACTGAGCAGCTTTCTGTACCATATGAGACTATATTAAGCATGTAATCAGTTGCAGGTGAATGGCAAAGGCACACCTGGTTTACGTTGGATGGGCACACCGCATGGTAGGGCTAAGAATTAATGAATGATACAGCTAATGGTCTGTAAAATGAATACGCAAAACTGTCTCAAGAGCTCACAAGGCACAGAATAAGTCATTAGAAATTCAGGGGTGTGTGTACAATATTACATTTTTTTCTTTAATAATGTCAGTTGTGCCAACACATGTTTTGAGGTGTGTACTGCTTCAGAACATAAAATATTGAAAAATACTGTAACAAACTCAAACTAAGGAATATATTACGATCTGATGATTGAGTGCAGAGGGAGAAATTACAATGCATAGTTTTTTATTATCATTAGATACAAAATGAAGGAAAACAGCTCCTAAATAATATGAATAAATGGCAGAGCTGTACATGTCGTTTGAATGCGTCACAAGGTAAAGAAATAGGGAAAGGGATGTTAAAATAATTGCTTTTGTATATATAGAACACACACTACACGCCTCCTACTACGTGCAAAAGAACAAAAGGTGAATATTGTGTACATTTACAGATCCACTGGTTTATGTTTCTGAAGGATTGCACTTCAGCTAGGGTCTTTTCATCAATGCTTGGGCATCAGCAAGGCTCTCTATGAGGCGTGAGATGTCTTCAGTACAGCTTGCTTTGAGGTATAACTGCGTATCAACCAAATATTGTTTTAATGACAAGCTGTTAATGTTGTTTATTAGCTCTGCCCCCTATACTTTATAAAGTAAGTATTTAAAATGCTCAGTTCTATGTTGAAACCAGGCAGACGAGAACAGTGTGGCAATATACGCCGAGACTGAAAGCTTTGTATGATGAAAACATTGAATTCCTGAATGCACACAACAGAAGAACGTTGTGCGCATTACTTAAAGCACTAAGGGCCTCATTACACGGATGGCGGTGAGGATTTACCAGTACCGGTAAAATACCGGTACCGGTAAATCCTTACTGCCTTACTACGAGGTCCCTTTGCGGGTTGGGGGATTTAACGGCTGTTTTTTGCAGGCGTTAAAATCCAACCCACAAAGGGACCTCGGAGCTAATTACTGCACTGCAAAATTGCGGTGGCGTAATTAGCGCCTTCCCCATTCCCATAGAGCCCTATGGGTGGTGCCACCTTGCACTGCTGCTGCCCATCCCGCCCTGTTGTAGATTGCAGGGGGGGAGTGTCTGGGCCCCCCACCGGTTACTATATCTCAGCACCGATGATCCTTGACTCCCCCTGCCCCCTGCTGTGGATGTGAACACCGATTTGCCATTGCGGAACGCCCCCGACTCATCATGCTTACCCGCTGCCCAGGGGGGAGTCGGCCCCCCACTCTCCCCTTGGTACGTGAGAGAACACTATACATTCTTCAGTTCCCCTTACACCGGAGGTGGCACTAATCATATTGTTACGGAGGAGCCTACCTGTACTTGCTGATGTGCCTAGTCCTGCTCTCATCTATGGAGCATTTCACCTGTTAAACTAGGTTATTCACAGCTGAACTACAGTCTATGACACTTCCCGGACCACTTCTTACTTGGTCTATATCTTGCTGCCCATTCATATGCACTTCAACTCCAAACTGGATGGGCTACCTGGAAGGGGACATCACCTGCAAACCCTAGGCCCTGGTACCCCCTGGATCCCATGGCCTCGGGGTCTGCCTTATCTGATCAACCCATGCAATCTGCACACAGGTGCCTACACACCTGCACAACCCTTCTTGGAAACTGAACAATCTGCTTGCACTCTGGCTGCTAGTGGTTGTGCACCTCACTTGATGACCTCATCTCTGCCCCTTCTGGGGCCCGCATTTACTTCTGCTTTGCTCCGGCGCATATCCACATAGACTTAGTGTCCCTGAGCCTACTCCTCGTTCAGGGGTCACCTGATCCCGGACACTCACCCCTACTCTACCCCCAGGTTCTTCGGAACCCCACTTTCCTGACAGGAATCTGTCCCGATTTACACGACTGGTTCTGCTTGGAGCTCGACCATTGGGGCCAACCCTAGGCTTAACCATACGCCTTGGTTTACCGGGATCATTACCTGGTGCCTTCGGTCAGCCAGTTTGCAACTGATCCTGCTGCCTGTCTGGGACGTAGGCCCTGCGGAACTACGCTAGCTTCCCCTGGGAAATACATCTGCTGACCGTGCAACCTACTGGGACCATGACCAAGGGGGGCCGGCAAAAAAAAACAAAGCTCCATCAATATGTTTGATAAGCCGACCGAACCTTGTCTGGAATCTGAGCCTGCCACATCTAGTCCTCCTGATCCTGCCAAATCCCAGAAGATGTTTGAATTCATGAGAGAGAGGTTTACTGCTCCCCATAACAAGCTAGATGACATAAATGGGACCATCTCTTCAATCAAGGCCCATATGGAAAAAATGGATGGCCGGGTTACGGAGGTCGAGTCCAGGGTGGGTACGGCGGAGGATGATATCGCAACTCTTCGCTCGGAGGTTGCCACATTGGCAAGACAGGTGTCGAAAGTCGCCAAGAAAAATGAGGATCTCGAATATCGATCCAGGCGCAATGACCTTTGCATCATTGGAACCCCCGAGGACAGGATCGAGGGCCCCATGGAGGACTACATTGAACATACTTTGCTTCAACTGCTTGACTCCCCTAAACTGTCCCCGCAGTTTGCTATAGAGCGAGCCCACCGTGGCCTCACGGCGAAATCCAGGCCTGGTGCTCCCCGCCCCCCATTATTGCAAGAGTCCTAAACCATTGGGATGCAATGCACTCCTCATGGCAGCAAGAGCCAAGGGTGAACTCCTATTGGGATCCGCTAGGATCCATCTATACCCGGATTTCTCTATCTCCATTCAGAAGGAACGCAAAACCTTTATGGCAGCCAAGAGAAGACTACGTGAACTGGGGGTCAAATATGCTATGCTATATCCAGACAAGCTCCGGATCGAAACATTCAAATCAGGTAATCTTCTTTACTGTCCCAGAAGAGGCTTCCAAGTTTATAGATGAACACTTCCCCAGAAGAACGTGTCCACTCTAGTGAATATATTTGAATGGCACGCATCTTGAGGATGTATACATTCTGATTCGAGGGACCCCTGATTGTTTTCGTTTATGTTGCAAAACTCTTATTGATGCTGCTTTGTTGAATGAGTGTTCTTGTTCATTACCATTGGAACCTAAAGTTATACTTGCTCCACCAGTCTTGGTTGTTACCTACTTTGTACCATAACTATCCTAATCAAGCCCCAGTCAGGAAGCGAAGCAGCCTAATCGGCGCACGATCCCCCAGGCGATGACGCCATTGTTTTTGGTTATGGTTGATGGGTATTGGGGTTTCATCCCTCTGGTTGGGAGAGGGTTGTGGGTGGGGGTGGGTGAGTTAGGGTGTTATATGAGAAAATGCTTGGCATGTACGATGGAGGAGAAGCGCGAGGTTACACTATGGAGGACATTCCTCCTTGACAAACATACCTTTTACTACCTGGACTGGGTCCTCAGTATGCAACTATTCAATTCTCTGCAATACCCATCTTCCCTATGTACTTCAATGGCTGATAATAACCTGACCTGTATGAGTTGGAATGTGAAGGGCCTCAGGAACCACAAGAATATGAGGAATGTACAACTGTATGTAGAACAACATAGTGTTAAAATTCTCTTCCTACAGGAAACACATGCTCGATCTGAGGGTTGCTTGAAATTTGTGAAGGTATGGGGCCCACAAAGATTCTATACTGATTATTCTACCCAGAACAGATGTGTCATGATTTTGTTCCTTAAAAGTGTTAAGTTCCACCTCAGTGTCTCTCATATAGACCCCTAGGGACGATACGTCTTACTTTATGGTAGACTGTACGACAAAGAGATTGTACTTCTTAATGTATACGGGCCCAACATCGACGATCCAGAGTTCAATTCCCATCTCACTGCATTACTTCCAGAAGTCCCCCTGGTCTCCATCCTCTGGGGCGGGGACTTCAACACGATCCCGGATGTGGATTGGGACAGATCAGGTACCAGACCCCGCCAACTCTCCATGGCTGCCAAAGTTATCCTGGAGTCCCTGTCACAATTGGAGGTCTCAGACGCATGGAGACTGGTGAACCACGATTCCCAAACGTTTTCTTTCTACTCCTCTGTACAAGACTCTCATTTCAGGATAGACAGATGGCTTATAGCTGACATACTTATTAGGAATATTACACATATGTTGATCCTCCCTAGAACGCACTCCGATCATTCCCCAGTGACTATTTCTCTTGCCTGGAGCACAGACTACAATGCAACCCGCTTATGGAGGCTAAAACCACAATCATTATCGGATGTGGCCTTCAGAGCTGACCTAGAGTCTGCAATTGATGATTATTTTGCACTAAACACCGGGTCGGTCCACACACAGGCTGCCCTCTGGGAATCATTTAAGGCCTATATCAGGGGATTAGCTATCTCCAAAGAGTCAGGAATCCTTAAGGTCATCCGTAGGGATATATTGCAAAGTGAAGCTGCACTCGCCTCCCTTGAGGCCCAATACGTCCAACATCAGTCTCCAAATATCCTTTCCAGCATCGGTACCGAATTGGACACATTTCATGCCCATACCGAAAGGGAGAGGAAGTTCATCGATAACCCCAGATTTGTGAGGCAATATGGGGAGGGCGAGCGAACCGGTCGGGTGTTAGCCAGACTTCTCTGCCAGAAAACAGGATTGCCACATATCCCGGCCATAGGAAGCCCTGATGGCTCTTCGGCCTTTCTCCCACAGGACATTAACGCAGAGTTTCAATCTTTTTACGCTACCTTATATACAAATACTGACTCTGTCCCCAGTCAGAGCGCAACACGTATCTGGACAGCCTACCCCTGTCTGTTCTTTTCGATGACACTAGCATCAGTCTAGACATGCCTATTACATCCGATGAAATATCGAAGGCCATTGACTCTCTTGTCTCCGGTAAAGCCCCCGGCTCCGACAGCTTCCCGATTGAATTGTATAAGCAGTATAAAGCCCGTCTGGTCCCCCAACTCCTGGCATTATGGGATGAATCCTGCGCATTGTGTACGCTCCCTCCCACCCTCTGCGAAGCCATTATAACCATCCTGCTCAAACCGGGCAAGCCTCCCACTCAATGTGGGTCATATCCGCCTCTCTCGCTCTGTAACTGCGACGTCAAGATTTATGCTAATATCCTGGCCTTACGGCTGTCCCCTTACATGCCCCACATTATACACCCAGACCAATCGGGATTTATCCTAGGCAGATCCACATCCCTCAATTTACGTCACCTCTTAAACATCATCAGCCGGATCGACCCCAACACCCAAGCTGTGGCGGCAGCCCTCGACATGCAGGAGGCTTTCGATTCGATTTCATGGAGCTACCTTTGGCAGGTGCTTGAGAAAAGCAATTTCAGCCCTCGCTTTCTCTCCGGGTTAAACTACTAAACTCGAACCCAGTGGCCAGGGTCCGCACAGTGGACAGATGCTCACAAGGCACAAGACAGGGCTGCCCCTTCTCTCCCCTTAACTTCGCCATAGCTATTGAACCCTTGGCGGATAGAATACGACACACACATTCATACCGAGGCCTGAGATTACTAGATACACCTGATATTGTTTCCCTATATGCTGATGATTCCTTACTCTTCATTCGCTCTCCCGAACGCAACCTCGCCCCGATCCTCGGCTTCGTCAAATGTTACCAGATCACTCTCCCAGGTGCCCAAGGTGTAGATCTGAAGATGCAACCTATATTCATATGATCTGGGCTTGCCACTGCCTTAATCAATACTGGACTGAGGTCTGCTCCACACTGACAGCTATCCTAGACCATGAGATTACCCCATCCCCACTGAAATTCCTCTTCCATGACTTTCCCGGCCTTCACCATGATTCCCAGAGGCTTGCTTGATTATGCATGTTACTTGCAGTAAGCTGTATTCTGCTATGGTGAATCCGTCCCGAGTACCCACACATGCACAGTGGCTATCCGCCATAACCTGGGCCTCTGACACGGAAGAGGTATGGGCGACTCAGCTGCCGTCAACGTCCAAAACTAGGGATATATGGCCCCGGTTCCACTCTTATATCTCCTCTATCTCCACTGATACAGATGACAGCTTTTCTGCTCCGTCCTCCCCTAGCAATACACTTGCCTAAGAGATGGTTCCGAATGCTTTGTCATGTATGCCTAGTGATTGATTATTGTTCAGGCAACGCTTTGCTTATGCCAACTGTAAATGCTGACAATGTAACCATTGAATACTACTTTCTGCTCACTCCTCTATTGTTATGTCAAGCACAATAAATAACGTTTTTTTTAAAAAGCACTAAATCGCACAAAGTAAAACAAAAAGTGTAAGGAACTCATATATTTATAGTTTCCAATCCGAGTAGCCACTCGGTGTTGTTTACCGGATCCACGAATTCCCACTCGTACTCTCGCAAGAGTGGGAAACCAGTAAGTGATTCTGACGTACAGTGAAAAAATAAAACCAACAGATTTCCTCCAAGCAAGTTTTTTCAACTCACAATTAGTCCCCAAACCCATTATACCAAACATAGGGAGCGGGCAACCCTTGTTCGGTATAATGATATTTGGCTTACAATTAGCCCCTGATCCCATTATACCGAACATGGGGAGCGGGGGGACACCCCAACGAAGACCAAAGGAAAAGGAGGTGGTCAAAACCCCTTAATAACAAAGTTGACACTCTTCGAGTGCATTTCTAGCTGCTTAGCCAGACCCAAAAACCCAGCACTGGAAGTGAAGCCATCCTCTTTAAATAAACACATTTTACCACTCCTTCAAGTCACTGACAAGTGGGGAAATACATTACTTCCTCTGACACCAAGGCCGAACAAACACTTGTGAACAAGAGTAAGACAGTTTACGGATGTTCCATGGACCATCTGAAACTGACTCATGTTTTACTCAATAGCAGGAAAACAAACAAACACTATTCTCTCACTCCTGTTAGCATCACAGGGGTTGCAAATCTGCAAATCCCCCACAACAAAGGAGTTACGATTATACTGGAGATATTCACACACCTACCAGAGGATTTGCCAAGCTTAGATTTAGATGCTATGACAGCTGAGGGACGCGGGTGGAAGCAAGCACAGGAAGCAGAGGTTGAAGGGTCAGGAAAGGAAACATCACACACGTCACAGGCAGGTCTGGAATCTAACATGGTGACAGGCCTTAACCTAAGCTTAGGCCAACCTCCATCTAGCCCAAATGACTGCAAGCATATTGACCAATTACAGAGCAGTTCAGAGAAGTCGGGCAGAGTGGAATATTCAAGGAGGATCTGGAGTAAGTTTTTTCTAAGAAAAGTGTCAAGCGAGAAAACTATTGAGAGGAAAACTGAAGAAAATAGTTGGAGGTTTGATGGGCAGCTTGAAGGAGAATGGAAGAAGACTCTGCACTATCTGCAAGAGAGATTTTGGGGTTGGAGGGAGAATATTGAGACGGTTAGAGAAAGAGTTAATTCCATCTGGAGAGAGAGGGGTAGTGCAGTTTGGAGGAGAGGAGTCATCAGTAACAAGGTATGTGAGGAGGATGGAAGAACATATACACTCTACCATCTGTGTGAAGGGATGCCAGAAAGCTAGAAGTGGATCCATCAGCTATACCTGAGGAGGTGGGAGGAAGACAGGTACACTTGCTAGTTAGAGAAAGCAGAAAGGTTCTGCTTACCAGTGTGGTACTGAAGAGACTTTGGGGGGAGCAGCAGCAGATACGAGATGGTCCAATCTCACCAAGGGAGAGAGAGTTCAGGACATGGGTAATCAGGCAGGGCACAGTTATCCCAAACATCTCTGCAAAAGCCTGAGAAAGCAAACCAGCGGTGGTGTGTGTTGATTCCCCATTACCTCTAGCTTCTGGAAAAGACCTTCGAACATTTACAAGTCCTGGACATGTTTGCATCATAGGGGTTGTGCCCCAGATTCATGAGAAGAGGGTACAGGAACCCCAGAAAATGGCAACACAAAGACAAAAATAAGAAAAACCTATTGGACACGTGCTTGGAAGGAAGGCAGGCTCAATCCTAGAACATGGACGTTTATCTTTGATCACAATTTGGGATAGGAGAACAAATCTTTAATTTCTGTTTGTGTTGTAAATAAAGCAGTATTTTGTTAAAAGTAACCCTGTTTTTTGTTAAGAATCGCTTCCAGTTTCAGCCTGTTAGTGCTCCCTACTTGTGCATGTGTGACAATTGTAGGAGCTATAGCCAAAGAAACAAAGGCAGACTACTACATCCCTTGTGACTTAAACCCTCACTACAGACTCGTAGGTATTGGTAAACAAGGAAGTATTTACAAAACACTATTTTACCACTATCCCATTACAGTTTAGGAGGTGTATATTGTTCAGCGTTATATTTTGTTATATTTATACTGTGCCCATCTCCACCGTAGTGGGCATTTGGCACCTGAGCATTGTTCAAGAGGTAGTGTATGTTGAACTTGCCAAGATACTCCCAGATCTTAGTCTGTGTATAGTAAAGAGGAGGGTTGGGTGTGGGATGGAGATAATAAATGGGTGTCAGCCAGCAGACAAAAAAATACAGAAGTGCAAAGATTAGTGGGATGATATGGAGCTAATCTGTTTGCAGTGTGTAAGGAAGGCATGCTATCAAAGTAAGACAAAAACAAAAGTGATCACAGTTCAAGGGTGTTTATTAAACTGTACAATGGGTGAAATAAACACCTAATCTAAACCTAAATCTAAGATGGGAGCAAGCTACGACCAGCAAATAATAATAAAACTGTCCTAGTGGAGTCTAGTCAAATAAAAATAGTCTATACTAAAAAAAAAAAGTATTGCCAATCCTTACCGCTATGCTACAGAATAGTGTGGGATTATGTTCACAAGAAAAGAAAATGATAAGTCAAGATGTTAAGGCTGGGGTCTCCCTTCTTCTAGCAAGGGACATGGCAGGACTCTTGAGCACAGCACACTTCTTGGTTTCTCTTGCACAAGCTTACAGTTCCTTTGCCTCGATATCAGGTCCTTTTGTGCCCAAGTCTCTTTCATGAAAAGTCTCTTTCCTCAGAGGGCCTGATATATCAAACACAACAAAACAAAAGTTCCTTCAGTTAAGCTTCACTGTGGGCGATCATTCTTCGCCCTTGGATCCCCCTTAGCCGGGCTCTGATCCTTCTCTCAACAATAGCCTTCCTCAATCGGGCTCAGACCAACTATTCCCTGTGGACATTCCTTAATCCCATTTACGGGTGTATCACTGTCCACCCCAATTTTCAGGCATCCCGCAATTGGGTTCACATTTGCCTCAAACAGTTTAGTCCAGAAACGTTCCTATAGTATGTATAGTACGTATGTTATGTTGGCCTGAAGTCAATCGCATCATGTACCAGACATCGGCCACACGAAATCATCAATGTATTACGAGTAACCAGAGGGCGTTCTTTTTGTGTGAATATCCACCATTTGCTTTTTTCTTTTCTGTAAAACCGCTTTGCAAAATGTATTCTAAACTTCGAACTCATGCACGGTGCGAGGCCACAGCCTGAATGCTGAAAGGCCAACACAGACAGGAATGTCAGACGATAAAGAAATACATTGGGCCTCATTCCGAGTGGGCCGGTAAGGGATAACGGTCACCAGTAAGGAGACCGGGGCCGGTAATCCCTTACCGCCATACTACGAGGTCCCTTAGCGGGTCCCTTCCTTAACGCCTGGTCTGACCAGGTGTTAAGGACGGAACCCGTTAAGGGACATCAGAGCTAATAACGGTAATGTAAATTGCGGTACCGTTATTAGCTACTTCCCCATTCCGATTGAGCCCTATGGGGGCTCAAATGGGAATGGGGAATGGTTTTTTCAATGGGGATTTACCGGTCCCGCACCGCTTGGACTACACCGGTAAATCCCCATTGAACGAGACCGGTGCCGGTACCGTTATTGGAGGCAGTCATGGCGCAAATAGCGCCATGACTACCTCCAATCTCGGAATGAGGCCCATTGTTTTCATCCCTCACACCGTCCTTGAAGGCGAGCTGAAACTGCATCTAATCAGAGGCCCAGGTGCCGGCCTGTCCTGCCTGCTCTGTAGCAATAGCAGTTAAAGCATCGATTATATTCCTTCTAGCGGTACTCCTTCGTGTAGTCTGGTATTTTCTGCCCCAGAACTGTCTGACCCTTGGTACAGGAATAGAAACGCACAGATAACGTGCTAAAGAATGTCTCTCTGTTAGGGAGAATTCTCCTTTCATGGCTAATTTCCCTTACCCAGTGAGTCTCCCAGCAACTTTGCTGGACTTCTGGAGTTTATTTTTTCACTTGGTAAGAGTGTGAGCTTTTCCCCCACTCTTACCTGTGTTTTGCTATGTGTTTCTACCAGTTTCTTTGTGATTGTGGGCTCTGGAGTACACCACTTCAGTAGCCCCCTTCTTTGTGTGTGTCACCCAGCAGCTTCTGTGCAGTGACACAGGGTTGTCGTTCAGACTCCCCCGACTCCATTTCTGAGGCGACTACCATCCCCCAGAAAAAAGGTAAAGTTACCATTAACTTTACTTAGTCAATCTACCACAGATCCAGTACACCCCATCTTCCATGGAGTACTGGAAAGGGTTAATTTGTATCCCTTTTTATCTGTACCTCCTAGAGCATTGTTTCGCTCTTTGAACATTTAGACTTGACTGGTGGCAGTGGTATCTACCCTAACTTTTCTACCGAGATTTTATTAGATAAACGTGGTACTGTTCTTGGCTATTATATTAGCCTCGAACATAAACCCGCTTGACCAAATCGTCTTTCTTTTGGCTCCGGTTGGGTTTATTCGCCATTTCTTTTTGTTAAAGTCCTTCTTGTGTTTTACTTTGCGTGGCAAACTAGGTTCGCCTTCTTTGTTCACTGTCTTTTGGTGGGCTTCTGCTAAGAAGCCCTCCTCAAGGCGCCTGGGTGTCTAGGTGGGC
Organism: Ambystoma mexicanum; assembly: GCF_040938575.1. NCBI lineage: Eukaryota > Metazoa > Chordata > Amphibia > Caudata > Ambystomatidae > Ambystoma > Ambystoma mexicanum. The sequence continues at coordinate 354,923,677 of NC_090923.1, read as the reverse complement.
TGAATGTAAGGGAGGGGTGTAGTTACCGCCTGCACATGGTATCCTAGGAAACCCAAGTCGCACTTTGTCATGATTGGCCAGGGTAGTTGTCCGGGCTGGACAACCTCCCTGCTGGGTGATTGACAGCCAGGCTGTGTGAATGCGGTTTTTTCGCATAAAAGGCAAGTCTCTTAGGCTAGAAGTCAGCGAGTCGCCACTGGAACTACAAGGAACCGAAGAGAAGCGGAGAGAACGACGGCTGCTGCAACTACCCTGTCCCGGTGAAGCCCTGCTGCAGTCCTGAGCTATCTTCCCTTCAACGACTTAGAGAAGATCCAGTCCGGAGTCTTCTTCTTCTCCGGCCCTTTGACTTTTGAACTCCTGTCTCTGAGTGTTTCTCGATTCTGTCTGCCTATCCAAAATATTGCCTGTGATTTTTGCCTCCATCTCCCTCTGGGTATCTCAGGTGCTAAGTGTCTTTTTGCCCCGGTAGCATTTCATGTCACGGATACGCCTTTATTTAGTAGACCGAACTGTCAAAAAGGGATCACAATCGTATTTGCGGTAACGTGTTTTGTTCGTAACACCGGTTCATTCAAACACAGGGTACTTACCTTGAGACTTACTCTACAAAGTGAATTGGTTAGTTATAGTATATTTAATGTGTGGTTTTTGTTTAAGTTTAATAGAAGTGTTGTGTTTATAACTAATGGTTTAAAAATAAATGTACTTATATTTGTATATCTGAAACCTTGAGTCAGTGTTTGCTTGAGTCACAGTAATTGTGGTCCCTTTGTGTAATCTCTGCTACTGCTCATATACTCTTGAGATACGCCTGGCTGCTCCGCCACTGCTACCACTCTGACATAGTAGTACAGGCTTGTACCAAAGGTAAAACTTGTATTGCCACCTGTAGTCTTAATTGTGTGTAGTAAGGGCACTGCACAGGATTCTGCCTAACACTCTCTCCTACGAACATGATATCCTTGCTGTACTAAGGGCTCTATGTTCTCCATAACAAAGAACTGTCTCTGCTACTGTTGCTAGAATAAGTATATTTAGACTGAATAAGGACTTGTCACAACGTGTCAGAAGTGCCATGATTGTCAATCATCGAACCCTAGCCTGAAAGATACATTATGGGCAGTTTGAATTGCCTTCTAAAAGATTGCATGTCATGTATAAATATTGTTGCTTGAGCCTTGCTCGCTCTCTTGCATCTCACGAGGTCTGAGTACATGCGTTGCGAGGCGTTAGACCCCAGTCAGCCAACTAAGAATACTTTGAAATAAACCAGATTTGTTTGGAAAACGAACCTTGTGTCTGTCGTGTCACTAGCATATGGTGTTTGGGCCTTAGTTTCCATATGAGGGGTCTTTCCGGCCTAGCAAAACAACAGTTCACAACGTGTGAAAGACTTTCAACAGTACGAGGGATTTGACTTGACCCTCATATGACCACTTTGACACTTGACGCTGGCCTCCCCTAGGCCTCTTGGACTCTGAAATTTCGCTAATCCAAAAGGTTCTTAGTCCAATACTTTCTCTTCCTTTCAGGAGAGGGGTAGCAGCTAAAGTGTTTCGAATGAGCACCCATGTGGCGCCGGAACACTCTATTGCTGGTACCGGTTTTTTTCATAAAAGACCTTTGTCCATTATCTTCTTTCTTCACATACAATGTTGCTACTGCGAGCTGGAGCCTAACACAGTCCGGTCCGCTATCAGTTTCTTGTGACTCACCGGCTGTACTGAACTCCTTGGTGATTCCCTTTGCCGCTGGAGTCAAGGAAGGTACCACAATGGCAACCGATTATCCCCGCCCTGGCAATCAGTGTGGGGGGGTTCCATGTACCGCTGACATCCGACACATCACTCACCAGCTGTGATTCCTGGTTTTACGTTTCCTTTGTCAGAGGTTTCGCAGGTCTAGGTTGAAAAGGGCAATGGAAGTTCCCTCCTGGTTGTCCTTTCAGATCTCTCTGCCTTTCTCCTCTGCTTGAACTTCTATCCTGGAATGGCTGCTTCCTCATGCGTTCAGTCTTGCTCAAAGGGTGCTCTAGTGCTCTGCCTTTTATCCTGTGGGGAAGGGAAAGGGCAGTCAGGTGTGTGTAGTTATCGGCAATTGCATGACTCTTCCTGACCCTTGTGTTGGGACATGTCAGGTAAATGGCTCTGGTGTTAGTCCGTTGTCTTTCACAGTGTGAGAAATTGTTCATGTTGGAAAAGGGGGGTAGAGCTTCTAAGTATCCTACTAAGTAGAATGGGGACAAGGTGTTATAAGGAAGGGGATACTGTGTCTCACCCTTCGGTGTCCCACTTCCACTCCCCGAAGACCCCCTTTCAGGTGATCCTCCCGCACTGGTCCAGCCCCAGGAACTGGATACAATAAAGATGGCCATGTCCTGGCCCCTTGGATGACAGATCCTCGAGGACTAGCGAGTGAGACACCTTCAGGTTCCTCACAAGTGGTAGGCATGTATGTTGCTTAAATGTGATTCGTTTTTATGGTATTTTATTATTAGCATATATATTGAGCACAGACCTAGCTCCGAGAAGGAATCAAGTGCTTTACAGAGGTATACACCAATACAGCTACATAACGGAGTGCTTTACAGGGGTGTACAACATTACAGATGCCTAATGGAGCACCTTTCAGTGGGAACAACAAAAAAGATATACTTCAGGGGGTAGAATTCAAATTGGGACAGAGGAGGTGTACAGCTGTACCGGGTGTCAGGAAAGAGTGGGGCGCTCGTCTTCCAGCAGGTCAGGTTGCGCGAGGGGCAACATGATGGCCTAGGTGTTGACGAGGAGCTACTCCTTGAAGAGGTGGGTCTTGAGTTATTTTCTGAATTGTAGGAGCATGGTGGCAAGTCTGATGCAGATAGGGAGGAGGTTCCATAGTCTTGGGGTGTAGGCAGAGAAGACTTGTTTTCTCATCCTTTACTTTTCGCAGTGGTGGATTTCAAGTCTGCACGTGTCCTGGCAATCAAAGTATATAGTGTTAACTTCCTAAGATCTAGTTGTAATCCATAAGAGTTTTAATTTCCACGTGTAGAGTAACAGGTGAACATGTCATCCCCAGCACCTGCCCCTCACTCCCATCATACTGTAATAGCAGGAGAAGAGCTCTATCTGGGACACCAGGTATAATCCCAATGCCGTATTGAGTGTATGAGAGACGATATGCACTCAGACAAGCGTATCGGCTGCACCCTCAACTGAAAGGGTGAAGGATGTCTGCACACACCATTGGACATCACAGAGCTATAAGTGAAATTGGACAAGGGCAAAGTGATGTCATGAAGGAAAGATACAAAGAATCACCGACATGATATGCAAATACTTAAAGGATAAAGGTATAACTGGAGTAACAAGAGAGACATGTAATCAAATATGAAGAAATCATATTTGCTAAAAGAATTAGTGAGTAGAGGCAAAGTGAATGTGCATACATACATATGCAGAAACGCAAGGTAGACGAGACATATAGAGGCTTGATGCAGAAGAAAACACAAAGTGGCTAGGGCGGCCATGGCGGAAAGTTGGACTTTGGATTCATGTTGACATCAATGAAGCTACCTCACAGACAGACCAGGGCTGCAGAGTCAGAAGAAGCTGGAAAAACAGATTTTTTTTTTGATAAAATATTTTATTTTCATTTAATCATAACATAGACATGGTAAACCATAACCGAAAGAGAGGCACAAGAAAGAAAGGAGAAAGGAGAAAAGAGGCAGCTACATCAGGTGGGGCCAGCATGTCCCATACAACAGTAGTGTTATATCATCCCCGTTCACATAGAGCACATCCGCAATTCACAATTCACAACATAATGAACAAAAGGACGTTTCTCAGGATCACGTGTCTCAAGGCCCTCTCTCCTCCCATGCCTCCCATATTTTAGAGGCTTTGTTGGGACAGCCTCTTGCCCTATAGACTCGTCTCTCAAACATAGCGCACGTGTCCATGTCTAGTGCCCACTGCTCCATCGTTGGGGGTTCGGGGACCCCCCATTTTTGTGCAATGTTCCGCTTCATCAGGGCTGCAGCTGTGTGCAATAAGAGTTCTCCCCATTTATTCAGTTCATTCTCCCCCGGTGCTCCCAGGATTAGGACTTTCGGGTCAAGCTCTACTGAGGTGGACAGTGTCCGGGACAGTTCACTACAACAGGCCCCCCAGAAAGATCGGATGCGAGGACAGGACCACAGAATGTGGAAAAAGGTCCCCTCCTCGCTCCCACATCTAAGACAATTTGGATTCGTTGCCCGTCTCCACCCAAACAGTGCAGTTCTGGGATAATACACTCTATGTAATATTTTAAGTTGCACTAGCCTGAGTCTCGTGGAGATAGCAATTTCCCTGGGGTGCATCAGTACCCGTATCCAGTCCTCCGGGTCAATGTCCCCTACATCCGCCTCCCACTTGGTCTTTAAGCCAATCAATTCAGGGGTCGCAAAGGATGTGATGGCGTTATAAAGAATGGATGTGCATTTGGAGGGAATATATTCAGGTAAAATGTTACGTTCTACAGGTGAATACTCCGGTATGCTGACGTCTGACGCTATGTGGACTCTTAGGGCATGGGACATTTGCATATGGTGGTATCTTTCAGTGTCGGGGAGTCGAAACCGGTGTTGCAGGTCGGCAAACGGGGCAAGGTTGTCACCACTAAGAACATCTCCCACCTTTTGTATCCCTGCGCTCTCCCAGCACGGCCAAGGTCCGAGCCTCGCCATTTCTTTCAGGTTGGTATTCCTCCATAGGGGTTGCGCCGCTGATATCTTTGTCCCCCATCCCACAAAGTTATGCACTTGCCTCCAAATAGTAGTGATCTGCGCCCTCATCGTTAGTGGGGAGGGTCTAGGGGGGGTGTCATACAATAGCTGTAGTGGATCGGTGTCGTGCATGGTTGCCACCTCGGCCTTAATGTGGGGTAGTTCCCGATCCCCGTGCAGTAGGTCGTTGACCACCACCAATTGTGAGGCCCAATAGTAGGTCTGAAGGCGGGGCACTCCAATCCCACCTACCGACCTCTGAAGTGTGGCCAGAGCTATGCGCGCTTGACCACCACCCCACAGGAGCTCCCTGAGGAGAGTATCCACCCGGTCAAATTCAGCCCTCGAGATCTGCAGAGGGGCGTTCTGAAGGACGTAGAGAAATCGCGGAAGAGCCAGCATTTTGTGGAAAAACAGATTTGCGTAATGAACACTGAGGAATCTTTTGGCCTGGGATCAAAGGTGCCATACCAAGCAATAATTGCAAGGCACAAGGGGAATGAAAAGGATAAGCCATGTAAGTAAGACATATTTCTATTGGATTATGTGAAGAAGAAAAATCTGCAAGAGCCAAGCATTGGACAATCAAGGAAGCGAAAAGCCGATGCAAGGTGGAGTGAGCAAGTCTCCAGAGGTCAGGAGAAGTAATGACACCAGCCCAATTGAATCAAATAGCAGTAAATAAAAGGTTGAAATTTACAAAATAGTGGTCTCCTCACATGTGATTCAGAAGTTAAAAACAAGGGCTATTCATTAAGCTCTAAGCTAAGATAATTATGTACCTACACTCCCTTGAAATTCCTAGAGCAGAGAACAGGCTGCAGGGTCAACTACAAAGGAGAATCCTTGGCTTAGGTCCAGACCGATGAGAGATGATGGACTAATTGGGAAAATGGGTAGTAGTCTGATGTGGGACCTGAGTTTTGTTTTGCTCATGTGCTGCTTACGAGCGAAAAGTCCAAGGTTGGAAAGAAGGCCAACCAATCAGAGGGTCTATAAAACAACATGCTGTACAATTCTGCACAGGACAACCTGCTGCTGTTATTCTGCTATAATCTATATTATACATATTTAGAAGTGGTTCGAGGTTTGATATATAGGTACACATGTTCCCTTAACCAGTCCCTCCTTTCAATAGGTTTTACAGTTTGCCACATAGGATGATGTCATAGATGACGCATATCGAGGTATAAAACCTTTGTGTAACCAAACCTGAGTATGAGTGTGTGGACTACAGTTTGTTGTTTGCCAAATTGCCCTAATTTATTTTAAACTGATAATAAAGTTGTACTTTGCCATATTCTTTGAGTCTGTCCGGTTATTTGGGTATAAGATCATAATTGAAACTTCCATATAGCACACAAGACACTTCAAGGTGGCTATAGGGATAAATGCATTGACTGCTGTTCAGCTTCCCCATTGGTTCTCTCAATTCCATTAAGGCCATCAAAGTGGAGTTAGAAGCTGTGCTACAAATACTTATAAGTTTCCTGTCTGTATTCTGCACATTGTCCTCTTAAAACATGGAATTAAAAGACAAGACAAATTCACATAGATAGTATTTGTCCTTGATAAGTGTGGATACAAAGTATGGAGGGGCAAATAGTGTACCTGATACATTTCAGCCATATATGCCTGATGGAAAAATAGGAAGGTAAATAAAAATAGGGTCTGTAGCAGTTTGGGATTGTTTTCATAACTAACCATCCTGTCTGGTCCCAGGAAGATTGCAGTGTCCCTTTCAATAGCCAAAGTATGAGTCAGAATCCAGTTTGTGGTTACAAGAAAGTAAACTGGATAGGCAGAAGTGATGTAAGTGAATCCGAAACAAAGTTCTAGGTGATCCATTGTTTGCCCCGATTACCAGTCCCAAGGAGCAAGAGCAAGCTTGCTATCTTGCCTTGTGCCCAAGAAGTTTGTGGCAAGTCTACCAATGGTATTATTGTGCCTCTGTAACCAGAACGGGTTTGTAAGACTGCAGATTTGTTGGCCAGAGATTGTGTGCTAGTCTCGACAGCCTGCTCATTTGGGTCACCTTCAGTTGTGCTCAGTCCAGACGTAGCATCAATGAGGGTGGGCCTAACCAGCGCACTCCAACATGGAGCTATGTTAGTACCGGAATCTTGTTTAGCATTTTGCCTTTCTCACTCTGCATCTCCAACAATCTCCCTCATCCTAGAAATAAATACATGTATTAACTATTTCTCAGTGCATAATCCTGGTCCTGCTCATTGATCAAACTCCCCATACTGACTCTTTCCCATCTATTGCTCCCATCATATTTAACCTATCTTTCCATACAGCTTATCCCTCTTATCAGCACCTACCTCCTCCAAGAGGCAAGGCAAACCTATTACAGTCTAGCTGCAAGGTGTGTTATAAAAGTGACACTAGTTGCCATTAGCAGTAGGATTTGACAAACGAGTGACATTGAGAGGATGTATTGATGTTCATTCGGGCTACTGATTATGCATAAGGGTGAAGTCGGTCCCAACTAACAAAGACAGGCAAAAGGGTGGAGGATAGAGAAAATGCACTAAAACAAGCATAACTGAAGTTAGCCTTCTGAGCATCTATGAAACATCAAGCATGGTACGTGTTATTACTTGGCTAGTCTGGCAAGTTTAGTGACATAATAACACATCATGTGCTTGTTTTATCATGTTTTGGCTGTTCCTTAAAACATCTCTGCACCATTATTGCACCCAGCCCCTCACACACCACATGCCAATATCAGCATCTCCATGGCCTTCTCGGCACATTCACATGCACACCCAGCCACCCACATACATGATACACTCACTTACTAATTCACACACATTACAATACACACCCTTGGATACGTGCATCATAGGCATATAGCACACATGCACACACAAATACACAAAATGGGCCACATTAGGACCCAGGCGGTAAGGGGTTTACGCCGGCGTAAACCATGGCGCCCCTTACCGCCTGAGTACGAGTTCCCTTAGCGCCATGGTGATTTTAACGTCTGCTTTTAGCAGGCGTTAAAATCCATGGCGCTAAGGGACCTTGTTGTTAATTACGCCACCGTAATTTACGGTGGCGTAATTAACGGCTTCCCCACTCCCATTATGCCCTATGGGGCCAGAAATGGGAATGGGGAAGGGTAAATGGGGATTGGGGACTTACCGCCCCGCCAACCTCGGAATGGGGCGGTAAATCCGCCAACCCCCATGGCGGAGTTGGCAGCTTAGCGCCATGGACCATGGTGCTAATAGCGCCATGGTCCTCCGCCAAGGTCCTAATGAGGGCCAATGTGTTTTACCTGCTCCAAGCTGCTTGGGATCCAATGCCCAGTGCCTTAAGTGGCACTACAAATCGAGCCGGGGCCCATCGAGGGGGCGTGGCCTAACATCGGGGTCTTGATGGGCCGTTAGGCCACGCCCCTTTGACGAGTCCCGGCTCAATGGGCTACTGGCACCCCTGCCAGGCAGCCTTTTGTAGAGATTAGCACCCTCTCCCCTATGGGGGAGAGGGTGCTGATCTCGGCATTTATTTTGTATAGGCTTGCCTGGCAGGGGACAGCGCCTCGCCTATTCACCCTTAATGGTGTTGCTGCCCCTCGCCAGCTGGGGAGGGGCAGCGTCACCATTAAGGCTGACAGGGTGAGGCCACTGGAAGCAGAGGCCTTTTTCCTAAAGACTGAAACTCCCGCGAATCCGCGGGAGCTTCAGTATTTAGAAAGCAAGGCCTCTGCTTCCAGCGGCCTCACGTTTCTCCATAATGGTGTCGCCGGCCCACGTGCATCCCTTGATTAAAGGGATGCCTCGCAGGTGCGGCGCCACCATTATGGCTGAAAGGCATTTTTTTCTGAAGCCTGAAGCTCTCGCACACGAGCGAGAGCTTCAGGCTGTAGAAAAAAATGCCTTTTCGTGTAGTGGCCGGGGCTGCCCGGGGAGATTAGTGGGCCCCGGCAGGGCCCCGCCTCAAAACGAAATTTCGGAGCCTGCCGGGGCCCAGCCCCGGCAGGCCCCGGCCCACTTAAAGCCCTGCCAATGCCTCTGTCTTCACCAGAAAGGCCTCACTACATTCTCCACTACGCAGAGAGGAAACCAGGAAGCTGTTTTCCTGTTCCGCTCAGTGTGGCCTAAAAGAAAGTAACATTCTAGTTGAAGCGCGGTGCTCGGAGGCGCTGTGCTCGAAGGCGCTTTGCTGGAAGTGCTGCATTGCATCTAGAACGTTACTTTGAAGTGATTGGGATTGTTTATTTGTAAAACGCTTATATACAAGTGAAGTGCTTCAAAGCGCTTCAAGTCGGGAAGGGAACAAAGGCATACAGAGTAATTCTTAGGCCTCGAAATTTCTGAATGATCTAACAAAAAAAGACTAGCATACTGGCCTGACGACATTAGTACTAGTGAAGTGCATGACAGGAAGGAAGGCGAAAGGGGGAGGAGAGAGAGAAGACATGTAATCCATAGACTACTATACTAGGCCAGTGACATTACAGATAGTGCAAGTGCATGACAGAGTGAGGTGATAAGGAGGGGAGGAGAAGAACATACAGAAAAAAAAACTGCCGTACTAGGCCAGGTGACCTAGGCCTAGTGCATTCTAGGTAATGTAAGTGCGCAGGCAGGAAGTGAGAGGGATGGGGAGAGGAACAAGTGCGCACAGTCAATCAGTGACCTGGGTTAAGTGCAGAAAGGTTACCATTCTCATGGAACGAGTTCCAGAAGTGCAGTAGAGATGAGTAGAGTGCAGAGGCCTGGAGGCAATTGCAAAGACTAGCGGGGGAGCTTGGGACCTGTAAGGCTCTGTAGGTGCACCAGGTGACCAGTCAGCAAAAGCGGACAGAGTTAGGGAAGAGAAGGAGGAGGGAATGGAGACGGTGGTTAGCAGGGGAGAGGGAGAGAGAAAGAGGAAGAGAAGAGGAAGGTCTTGAGGAGTTTCAAGAACATAATGAGATCAGGCTCAAGGCGGAGAGGGGCGCTGAGGGTGTTACAGAGGGAAGCACCTGCAGAGGATAAAGATCTATCCCCACATCATTGTTTGGAAGAAATGGCTGACCCGCAGAGAGTTGGAAGAGGATGGGCTCTAGAAGGAGAGTATTTAGGGAGAGAGAGTAGAAGATAGTGCAAGCCCCGGCCCCAGAAAGCGTTGTGACTATGCAGAGTGTCTTGAACTTGATCCTTACAGCCACAGGGAGCCAGTTGTGGGATTTCAGCGCCACAGAGATGCGGTCCCTGGGTTTGAGGCCAACGATAAGTCTTGGGGTCCTGTTCTGGATGAGTTGCAGATTTTGGAGAGTAGAAGTAGGCAGATATAGAAAGAGACTGTTGCAGTAGTCCAGTCTAAAGAGGACTAGGGCTCTGGAGACAGTAAGCCTCTGGAGGAAGGTGAGAAAAGGTAGAATAGCTCTGAGGAGGTGCAACTTGTAGTGAGACTTTTTAGAGATGTCCGAGATGTGAGCGGAGAAGGAGAGAGTGGAGTTGAAGATGACCCCCACATTTCTGACTCACTAGTTGGTGATGGCGCAGGGACAAGGGAGGCTGGCCAGAGAGTGGGAAACCGGGAGTAGGGGTCCCAATGAGGATGATCTCTGTCTTGCTGGCATTGAGGCAGAGATCGTTCACAGCACACCAAGACTGGATTGCGGACAGTCAGGAATGAGCGAGGAGAAGGAGGAGGGCGACGGTAGCCTGAAAGAGAGCTTTGTCGCATCTGCATAACACTGAAAGTTGGAGGTGAAGGCAGAGATCCTGCGGGCCAGAGGGGCCAGAAAGCAGTCAAAATGATCTGACTTCTTTCCAAGTCACAGTGCATGCGCTCCGACTTCAGAAAGTGCCGGGCCGGAGTGAGGGATGATGGCTGCAGTGCCCCCTTTATGTCTTGCACCCCTGTGCGGCTGCACCACTCAATCACCCCTAAAGTCGCCCTTGATCATGAACAGGTATAAATAGAATGAAGTGGAACTAGTTGACAAGCCCAGAAAAACAAGTAACAGTGCAGAACAATAGTCGAGCCAGGAGATGATTAGCAAAGAGACAAGAAATTGAGTAGCATGAAATGATAGGAAGGGACAGGCTTTATGGATGTTACATAAATGAAAGAGACAGAACTAAGCAATATTGGGAATATGAAAGAAAAGTAAAATGAAGATTCTATGATAACTCCAAGATTACATGCAGAGGCTAAACCGGGAAGATTAAAAAATACCTCTCACTAAGCTGAAACTGGGTTGCAGAGGAAGGTATTCAAGCAAGACTTAAATGTATAGGTGAATAGCAGGTTGATGCTTAGATTGCAGTTCATTGGCTGTTCCTTCACTGTGCACTTGGAGCAAGTTAATTATCTTCCTCATGTTTTTGCATTATGTAGGATCTGTTCAACCTTTCTCTTCCTGACCGGTTTCCTATAGGGTTTGATGTGGTCCCCATGTACCACTATAGGTTTAGGATTGTGCTATGCCAATACGATTGTCACGCCCACAATGCGTAAGGTGCGTGCTGGTGGCTCCAGCTTCCCCACCCAGGCAGCCATGCACTGGAACGCGCTCCCACCCCATTTAAGATTGATCGAGTCACACCAAGCTTTTCGCAAAGCCATCAAAACCAGGCTCTTTGTTTAAATTGCCTCACGCTCCACCATGAATATGCAAATGTCAGTTCCTGCATCTGTGCTTGTTCCTCTACAACTATGAGACCTTCGGTCACCTGTCTGTAAATCATAAGTCCTTCATTTTCTGTAACTGCTCCTCGATGCCTTATGGGCTGCAAGCGCGCTTTACAAATGCAAATAAATAAATCAATAAATAAATAAAATTGTAACAAGGACTAGGGATAAATGGTGTGTACTGTTCCCATGGAAGACCTGCAAACGAGTAGTTGCATAAAATATGCTCTTGCGTGTAATTACTAATTTGCTTTCAATCAAAGTGCGTGTGTCTCAACAAGCCAGTGAAGAATGTTCGGTTCTAAAAAAAACATGTTCCTCGGAAAACAGGCAGGAGCTCATTTTGCTCCATTACATAATTTGCCTTTGGGGAGCAGTTACGTGCAGACGTACACCTAGGTGGCTTCCCACCGCCAAATGTTGGTGTACATGCGTGTACCGCCACCAAATTAGTAAACGCTGCCTACCATGCACACAGGGTGGGCAGAGTTTAAAATTAAGCCGTGCCTGCCCCGATCACATGGTAGGCAGCATTTAATTGTCATTGTAAACGCTGTCTGGCATGCGAGCATGGTAGGAAGTGTTTCATTTTAAACGCTGCTTACCATGCAAGTATAGTAGGCAGCATTTACAATGGATCCTATGGAGTCCTCCGGCTTTATGCTGGTGCATAAAACTGGCGCGCTGCTTAGGGAACCCGCTCATTTGCACGAGAATGAAAATGCATCCGGAAAACAGTCAGAAGATCATATTGCTACATTAGTTACTTTGGCGGTGGGGAACAATTGTGTGTAGACGTACACCTATGGCGCTGCCCACTGCCAAATGTTGGTAATTTTCATGACAGAGTACATGCGTGCGTGTACTGCTGCCTTTTACCCAGCACATTTGCACTCTGCCGTGCAAATTAGTAAATGCTGCCTACCATGCACGCATGGTAGGCAGTGTTTACAATTAAATGCTGACTGCCATGTTCGCATGGCAGGCATTGTTTAATTGTCATTGTAAACTATGCCTGCCATGCGAGCATGGTAGGAAGTGTTTCATTTTAAACGCTGCTTACCATGTAAGTATGGTAGGCAGCGTTTACAAGGGATCCCTGTGTAGTCCGCCAGATTTATGCTGGTGCATGAAGCTAGCGCGCTCCATAGGGATCCCTAGCATTTGCACCAGAATGAAAATGCATGCCGACGCAAATGCTAGGGCATTTGTATGGTGAATAGGACGGGAGGCGGCAGAAACACAAGCTGCCTCTCTCCCCTCCTCTCCACCACACAAATGAATGAAAGTGGGGCATGGCGTACAAACATGCATTAAAAAAAAACCTTACGCAAGGCTTTTTACACGTTTATGTCGCGCCCCCTATGAACATGAGCCACTCAGTGTGTTTTTAGGCTTCTTCAAGAACAAAAATGATGCGTTACTCGGAATCCATGGGGGAAACATTACCAATTACAATACTGAAACATTTTTGCCCAACATTTAATAAAAAATGCATGCTATACAGGGCTCTCTGACAGGGTTTAAGAGTTGCATGCGTACAAGGCCTCCACAGCTCCACTTGTCGACCATTTTAGCTTAGCCAGCAGATTTAGACAATGATTTATAGGGGACTGCATTGAATAAAAAAAAAAATCTCGATCTTATGCAAGCAGGAGAAATATTAATTAGAGAAGAACAAAAGCTCATTTTCTCTTCTTCATGGGTTCAATAATGGTTAACCGCATCAGATGATGATTCAATAACTACAATGATCATAGGATCAAGGCCATATAGTTTTATGTAGTGAATCTTTCTCACTATTCTGTACAAGAACTATCGTCACCATAAGTGTGTATAGTAATGGTAAAAAGAACCCAAATTGTTAAATTTTGCAATTTATACCATCTGCCCTAACAAAATTACTTCTGCCCTGCGGGAGTACACGGATGAGGAGTAGCTAAAGCACCTACTCAGCCCTCACACTGCTACAAAACAGAAGAAATCCCAGTCATAAAGATGAAACAGGCATAGTTAAAAGATATAACTCCTCTGCCCATTGTCATAATGTGTAGTAACCCAAACAGCAAAGTGTAACAGTCCAAAATATAGGGAATGTCCAATGAAGGGTTTTATACAAATATTTCTAATATCATTAAACACACCATCTGCAATAACTAAACAGAAACATACTACACAAAATACACCCCTGTGGAAGGAACACAGAATATGCAAAGATAGAAAAGATGCAGCACTCCGAGTCATGAAACATGGGTGAAAGGCAAGTAAAAACCACAATATTCTCAAAAAGGATATATTCTTGTTTGAAAAGGGATTAACCTAACCAATCTCTATGGCCCAAAGATGGATAACAGGTGCAGTTATCAGTCAATAATAGATTTCACTGGACAGCATCGAACCAGGATTTGCATATGTTTGTGTGGTTCAAATCAGGCTTGAATACTGCAGACGCATTGTTCCAGAAGGGGGCATATGTCCAGATGGGGTTGATCTGAAGTTTGGTACGGTTTGGAGAAGTGCAGCTTCGAGGATTGCCAGGGTCGGGTTCAACAGTCGGTTTGATGGTGAAGATGCTGGTGATTGGATGTGGATGCGCAGCGTTTGAGGGTCGCCCTTCGATGAGGCTACCAGGGTTGTTTCAACTGGTGATGAAGCTCAGCAGAAAAGATACTAGTGTTTCAAAAATCGGTTCAAAGTGGCATTCAGTGAAATGAGGATCATGAGGGCCACCAGGGTCCGTCTGATAGTCTGTTCAACGGTCAAGATGCTGGTGACTGAATGCATAGTCTGAGTCAGACAGTCCAGTGTGGCGTTTAAAGGTTGCAGTTAGATCAGAAGCCCTGGTTGACTGTCAATGAAGATTGGCATTGAAGATGCTTGCGGTTCGAAAGGTTGTTCAAAGGGGTGGGTTCCACAATAATCTTCAAGTTTGATCCGAGGCAATGATACACTCAGCTGGCATGGTGTGGCAGAAAACTGGTGTGAGCACAAGAGACAGCAGCTGGAGGATTTGTCAAAGGCCAAAGGCTGCTCTAGTGTGTCCTGTTGATTCAACAGGGTTGAATGAGCTCAAAACATGGCTAGCTGTGGTTCAACAGCAAAAACACAGGGATCCTAGCTGTCTTGGCTCTCACGTTGCTGTGGATCCCAATCCAGGGACTCAAAGATAGCAAAGGTTCTTGTACTTAGGCTCAGAACACAGTGGAGGCTGGCAAACACATGCACGGGTCCTTCCGCGCAGTGAAATCCCGGGTGCCATTGTTTCTGTTAGAGAGGCAGGTCTTGCACCTGCAGCAGTTCAACCCCAAAGAGCCACAGGCATGGTTATGGAGTAGAGCTAACCTCTGCCTTGGACACTCATTGTTCACCTCAGATAGGGTTTGGAAAGTCAAATTTCCCATCAGAGGTCCAATTCTTCTTCAAGTCTTTCTTCAAGAGTGAATCAAAGAAGGAGTGGGAGACACCTTTGTTTAAAGGGATATGTATGCAGGTGATTAGACTAAAGCTAGCCTACCTAAGGGACAAGTGGTCTCTGCTTTTGGACATCATACCAAAAGTGCTTTGTGATAAAGGAAGTGGTAGGAACAGGACGGAAGAGAGAGATGGAGAGAAACAAGATCATGGAATCTTCCTCCAGCTAAGCTGAGCTCCCGTTGTGTAGATTAACTCTGCATCAAAGGCCATGTTGATATGCAGCACCCTGGTGTGAGGCGTGTCCTTTTGAGAAGGGTGTTCCCTTTGATTCCTGTCCCCAGGACAGCTTCTGCTGGGAGGCTGTCCTGGTGAAGAGAGGTGTTACCAGACCTCATAAATGATCAAACGAGAGGTCCAACCTATTCAGTCTAATGCTCTGCAGCAGCAGTACTCAGGCTGTCTGACACCCAATCCTTCCATAGCTGGCTTGTGCTAACAATGCTGACACATGTATGACATCAATCTGATGTGGCTACATATAGTTATGTGAATGAATATCCACCATACCCTAAACTCAGGTATTGCTTTATGTTTCAAGTTTAGACTGCCACCAAAATAGTAATTCTTCTTACTATCTGGTTTTGGAGTAGAGGTATGATATGATATGATATGATATGCCATTTATAACGCGCCCATACACAAGTGTTTCAAGGCGCGACGAGGCAAGGGAGGGGATGACAGTGGAAGACGGACAACGATCCTACTAGGCCAGGTGTCATTTAGATCGCGCAAGTGCGAGGGTAGGGAGAAAGGGAAGAAGTGCCAGGGGAAGGGAAAGGGGAAAAGTGCAGTACATGGGAAAGAAGAATAATACAATAAATAATGGCCGGAAGGTGGCAAGTGCAAGGTAAGAGCAGACATAAGTGCTTGTAAGGGACTGATGGGATACAGAACATGTCCCCAAGGGCCGGGGGTTGCCAGGGAGGCAGGGCAGGTGAGAAAACGGCGGGACCTGGCCCCAAGATCAGAAAGGGTGGCCAGGTAACCAGTGACGAATTGGCAGGGAATATCAGCAGGGAGAGAGGCAGAGAAAGCAGAGGCAAAGAGGAAGGTTTTCAGGTTCTTCCGGAACCGGAGATGGTTCTCCTCAAGTTTCAGGGAGGCAGGAAGGCTGTTCCAGAGGGAGGTCCCTGCCGAGGAGAGAGATCGACCACCGTCTCATTGCTTGGAGAAGCGGCTGACCCTGAGGGAGTTGGAGGCAGATGAGCGAAGAGCCCGAGAAGGAAGGTATTTAGGAAGAGAGAGTTGAAGGTAATGCGGTCCCAGGCCCCAGAAGGCCTTGTGGATAATGCAGAGGGTTTTGAACTTAATCCTTGCAGCCACTGGGAGCCAGTGCAGTGATTTCAGTCCTGGAGAGATACGATCCCTGGGCTTGAGGCCAAGGACAAGTCTCGCAGGTGCAGACTTTAAATGCAGCCTCCTTGCAGAAGTGACTTTTTTGTCACAGCAGCAGTCCAATGGGGACCTGAGACACTTGAACCTGCTTCGTGCCACTTGAGAGCAGGCGCGGTAGAGAAGGATACTCATGCAGCAGGGCAGAGGTGTACACTAGGACTTTGGGCTTATGAAAGGAATATCTGGTTTGCAGATCACGGTTTTTGGAATGGAATTACTAGTATAATTTTATTTGTTAACAAAAATCAAATCAGCCAGGGTTCTACACCCTTGCAAGGTGGCAATCCACCACACTGCCATTGTAGGAGTTGTCTTAGCGAAATGTCTCTGGTAGTATTGCCATGGATTACCACCAGAGATATTACGAGTTGGAATTCCCAAAACGGAAATCACCAAATTCGTCTTTCCTGATTCAATGTTTTTTAGAAATTCACTGATTAATATAACACAACACAAAGTCAACAACCAAAAAAGAAAAAAATATTCTCTACAAAAATATAGCATATTTAATGTTTTTGTTCATACATCTGTTAATGGATTCACAGGTTAAAGTAATATCACATGAACGACTCCAACACAAACTCATTCATACCACATTCTTTTTGTCAAATCATGCTCATACATTTTTAGTTATATTTCTCCTTCTGGATCTTCTTTCTCAACCATTCAATTTTTTAGAGAAACATCATTGGATTTGTATTCAATTTCTGTTTGTTATCTTTAGATTCCAATGAGGTCTTCCTCAGGATCACTCTATTAGTAATTCCTTTTAAATATGGTGGTTTGGTCGTGATGCTAACTTTTAGCAATTCATGTCAAGGCAACCTATTATGACATTCCAACATCATTCAGTTGTTTCGCAACATATGAATTACCTTATTCATGGCATGTCTTACATGTCCATCTATTAAATAGTTTTTCTCCCTACAACAAAAATCAAAATACCAAATGAAATGTCACTCTTTCATTGTGTTTTTGTATAATTAGCTACTTCTTTACTCTGCTTGTGTTACTGAAAACATTGTTGAAGAATATTTGTACTAGTGTCTTGTGAGAACCCGAAGGTGTCTCACTGCCTAGTCACCGGGGATCTGTCATCCAGGTGGCCAGGACATGGCCATCACTTTTGGATCCAGTTCCTCGAGGTGGACTAGAGCGGGAGGATCACCTGGGGGAGGGGTCTTCCGGGAGTGGGAGTGGGACACCGAATGGTGAGACGTGGTATCCCTGTAACAGCTTTACCCTATCCTGCCAGGTAGGATATTTAAGAACTCTACTCCCACCCCACCCCTCTTTTACAACACAAACACTTTCTCACAGACAGCCCACTATGAGAGAAAACAGGCTAACACCCGAGCAGTATACTTGGCGTGTCCTAATACAATGGTCAGACGAGGTCCGGCAATTACTGACCATCGCACACACATGACTTCCATTAAAAATCCCCACACGGATAAAAGGTGGGGCACGAGAGCACACTCTGAGTGAGGCAAAGCACACAAGCCAACAGCAGTTTCGAGATGGCAGTTGAACGAGAGAGGAAAGACTGCAAAACAGAAGGGGATCGCAAGGAGGGAAGTTACCTTGACATTTTTGACAAGGAACTGTTACTTTCCAGAAGCCTCGAGACTAGAAAGCATAAAACCAAGAAACCAGTCTGAAGACTCCTGCATTGTGTGTCAGAGATACCTGTAGCCCTCCTGCGTCAATAATCAAGGCAGCTAGAAGCAGCAGCCGCTGTGGTATCGTTCTTGGCTTCAAGAACAAAGCAGCCTCAGTGAATCAACATAGCCAGTGAGTTGGGGAGAACGATACAAGACTGGGCTGTGTTGAAGCCAATATTGCAGGCAGCAACATTGTATGGTGAGCGCTGGAACGAACATTGTTAAAGCGCATGTGATAAGAGACACAAGTAAAGTTGAACTGCTGATGAGTGATTGAACTTTCAAAGCAAGAAACAGTATCTTTCACAGAGTCGCCCGGCACCGTGTGGGTGCACAATCAAAGGTCTCTGTAAGGTATCCAGCTGTAAAGTGGCAAAAGTGAACTGAGAAAAGGGTAATATCAAGAAGTGACAGAGTAATTGTGAATCAAGGTGGTTCTGTGATGGGTCAAGCAAAATTCTGCACACAGTTGAAAGTCTTCGATTTTGAGGAAGTAGAGAAATTTGGTTGAAGCCCAACATAGGGAGAACAATTGAAGGTTTTGTGTTAAAGTGGGTCTGCACCTGGCGGAGAGGGACCCAGAGTGAACAGTAAATCACCCGAGAAGTTGTATATGTGAGATATTTGGTTCAAGCCCGGGCTGCGATGAGACCAATTGAAGACTTTGTGTACGCGGAGTGAGCAGTAAATCACCCAAGATTAAAAGGGATGGCAGTGTGTGACCATGTATTATCAGAAGCAAAATACCCCCTATCATATGTAAAAAGGATGATGCAAGTCCCAAAAGAGTTCTTAGTTGGATCCTGAAAAACAGTTTTTTGATTGTTGGGGTCCTACAAAGTTTGTTGTAAATATGATATTCTTAACTCACAAAGTAATGATCATGATCTATTAAGAGAAAAAGAATGCAAGGCCCAAAAACGGTCATGAGCTATATATCATAACGTTAATGATGATTATGTAGAAGAGCTGAGAATCAGTTGAAATAAGAACACATAAATCACAGTTCAATGAAGAGCTAGAAGTGAAAGAGAACAAACCAAATGACAACAGAAAAGGATTTGAGTTGACTAGTTAAACTATGCATATCAAAGAAAGACCAATTAAGAAATCCAGGGCTACAGGGCATACACACACATCCAGATTAACAAGTAGTCCAGTCTAAAAGTCAAAATAAGAGATGTACAAGACTACAGAGTACAGAAAAAAGCACTAGAGTCGTGTAGGGATTGAGCAAGGCTGTGAGCCAACTCTGGCAAATTGATATTGCAATGGGATAATTTCAAATTCAAGCAGCACTCAAAGTATTGAGGTGAGGGGTAATGGAAGCAACATAAAAAGCATGGTAGGAACATAGATTGCAAAAGCTATTAGAGCATCAAATAAAGCAGACCACAAACGGGGTAAATATCAAAACCATCTCAATTATTGTAAACGGAATGAATAAAACATTAACTACGTAAAAAGCACTAAACTATTGAAATAAAGTAGTCAGTTAAGTGATATATTTCAAAATTGAAAACAGAAAAGGGGCACAAGGCTAGGTTGGGGAAATGAAAAGCAGCCACAAAACACAAAGGCAGAAGGTGACTTGAGTTTACAAATGTTGAGTAGCAGTGCTAATCCATGAGCACCTGACTTTCACTGTCGTAACGGGGGCCGCTCTGCCTTTATAAAGACATTATTTCTGCAGAATAACAGAAATATTCCTTTATGAAGGCAGAGTGACTACAAAAATAAGCGATTTTATTTGAAGTTCGAAGGCTCCCCCCGCCCAATGACATGGAAGCCTCCGCCTTCAAATGATATCCATTGTGGTTCGTTCCTTTACGGAAGTGTGTGTGCGTGTGCGTGTGCGTGTGCGTGTGCGTGTGTGTGTGTGTGTGTGTGTGTGTGTGTGTGCGCGCGCACTTAAATGTTCACACTTACAGTCATGGGTGTCTGCCTGGCTGTGTGTGCCTATATGGTGAAAGGATACACACTTAAATATATGGGTGGCTGAGTGTGGGTGTGTGTATGTTGAATGGTGTGTGAGCTTGTGTTCAGGGGTGCAACGAAACCTACGTTTCGGGGGGGCTAACCCTTCAAATGTTGGGAGCAGTACTAAATTCATGGGTGGTGGGGAAGGGACAAACTTATTTGTGTGGGGCATCTAACTTCTTTATGCATTCTAATAAGACTATTCTAGTGCAGCTTCAATGTTACATGCAGTTAACTCTCTCCTTTAAGTCTGAAAGCACCCACTTATGGACTGCTGTGAGAATAAACGGTCTCCTGTCCCCTCACCCCCCCCCCTCTCTACCCTTCCAATCACTTCCCTGGCATGCAAGTACTAAACCCACATCAAGATTTCAATTGCCTAAATAACTATGCATTTGAATGCAGGTACTAACAGTGAAATGCTTTATGTTAATAATTGCTGGGCCTTTGTTAACAGCGAAATTCAGGTGCTGTTTAACATCTGTGTCCTGTTCTGTCTGTAGGTCACCCAAGGTGAGTCAACATAGCCCAAAATGTCAAGGGGGTGGGAGGGGAAAGGAGGGGTGGGACGAAGCCCAGCCAGCTCAATTGTGTTACACCACTACTTGTGCTTAATCCCTTGGTTACTTATTGGTAATCTTCATTACTCACAGCCCCATTCTTCCTCGTCCCAGTACTTGTGTATGAGGCACATTGAATCATACACAAGTATGGGGAGGAGATAGAGGGACATGGAGGTAATACCTGGCATAGTTACCTGTCCCACTCTTCCTCATCCCAGTATGTACCTATGAGGCAATGAGCTGCATATGTAAGCACTGGGACAAGGAAAAGGAACGTGGAGGTAATTCTGGGCAGAGAAGCTGATTTTAGAGGTTCGGGCAGCATGTGGGAGGGGGAGGGGATGTGTGGGGGTGTGTGGGGATTGTGCAATACATCGTAATGGTCATCCATGTCCAGGCTAAGCAGTTTAGCTATGTGGTATTAGTGGCTAGAGAGGCATTTTGGTGCTGCCTGTATAGTAATTTCTTAGTTTGGCTTGATGTTTTTTAAATGGGCCTCTCTGATTAAGCAGTCCTGCTAAGTGTATTTAACTGGCTAGACTGGCATTTGCATGCTGCCCGTCTAGCGGTTTCTTACAGCAGCATTGTATATATTTCTGGGCATCTGTGATAAAATAAGCATAAGTGGTATTGCTGCGACTGGCATTTTGGTGGAACCAGTCTCGGTATGTCTAAATGTGGTATGGCATGCTTAACTGTAATAAGTATTATGTGTACTAGACTGGTCTACATTGTGCAGCCAGTTGGACATGTGTTTATTGTGGCATGGCATTTTTATTAGCCAAGCATTATATTAATTAAAGCATTAATGTTCCTGTGCACTCTTGGTGACTTGCATGTATTGGATTTTTAGCTTGGTGTTACCCTACAAAACAGTTACAATCGCTCTGGCCTTTTAGCCAATTCTCCCCAGAAAGTGTGCTGTTTAATGCATTAAAACACATATTTATATCTTTCTCCTATTGCAGTGTGTGGCGTACCCCTGCAGCTGCACGTTTGAACGTATTTCGCAAGCATGGTAATATAGGCCTGCCCAGAGTGTGGGGCGACCCCTGATTTGGTGCCGAGTTGAGGGGGCCTTCAGTATGGCTCGCAGGTGGGCCCCCAAATGATGTATTAAGCCACTGCTGACATTTGAAGTCACTAAAACCTAAGTTAACAAGAAAAGGTGAATGTTTGTTTTATCAAACTAAACCAACAAGGATGGTAAATACTGAAAGGATCAAATTATGATCCACTAATGAGTAAAGCAGATTAGTTTCCTGAATGAATAATAAAGAGCACAAAAGAGGTAGCTGTGACTGCAACATGATTATACATTCAGAGTAAAATAGATACAAGCCAGACCTAGATACAACAAGCAAGACCTGTTGTAATTAGAGTGGAACAACACATGTCATAATGATGATACATCTAGGATGCCAAATAACATTTTGAAGTGTGAGTATTTTGCTCCATATTTATTAAAGTTGGGAGTAAAGTTATTTCTTTTTCAGATGTGACAAAGTAATTCCCATTCTCAATTAGGGTATGTTTTATATATTTTAACTCGAAAAGAGATAACCTTTTTAAACCATACCTATTTGCATCTGATAATTCAGGAAAAGTAAAAGATGTTTTTTTTCTAAAGTTTGTAAAGAATCAAGGTGAGACCGATTGGTGGTAGAGATTGGAGCTTTATTGATGACAAACCCCAGCACCCAGCAGGTCTCTCCCCCAGCAATTAACTGTCTGGAATGTGGAACCTTGGACATAGGAAAACAGTAAAAAAGTTCCATTACAACAGTTCTTCCCGCACCATAATAAACAATAAATATACAATAGTCAAACAAGGTGAGGAGCAGAATAAAGTAAAGACTCCAACCTAACTAAATCCCACCAACGCACACAACACCCACAAAGCACCCAGACACACACACACAAACACCCACACACACACGCACCGCACCCCCTAACATGTACACCACACACACTCATTAACCAGACCCTCACAAAAGCAACGGCAGGGATTCACAACGCACACAGTTCCTCTTGTTGTGTATGCTTAACACTCAGAGCACTTAATCACATAATCCTTGAATCTGACAGGAGGCACCTTTATTCTTACAGGACGACCACCACCACCAATCCCTTCTGCCCCTCCTACATCACCATTTCCATCACGTGTAGAAGGAATCTCCTCCAAAAATCTCTGGTGCAACAGGAACATCATCAATACTCCCTGCACTGACACTCCCAGCACCATCACCTGTCCTACCACTACTCGCACAAGGAACCTCAAATACATCACCAATTCCACCAGAAGTCACAGGGTTATTACCCAGTCCTTTCTCCACTACCACTACCCTCCTGTTACTCCATCTAGAACCATCATCCAACACCACATAGCCTACCTTCACCACCACACAGGGATCCATGTATATACTAGCGCCCTTAGGCACAAACCTAGGGTTCCTCACCTGAACACGGTCACCCACATATGCCATAAGGGGCTTCTTCCCCAAATCTGTCTTACTTACCCTCTCCTGTCTCAACCAAACCCTTTCCAATACTTCTGCCATGTCTACTTAAGAACAAACTCCACCTCCCAAAACAGCAACCCCCAACAGAGATCCCGGTTTCCTGCCTCTCATGAGCTCAAAAGGGGAACAACCCGTAATGAGCGAAGGTATGTGCTTATAAGCCGACAAAGCCTCCGATAAAACATCAGTCCAACATAGACCATTAGACAACGCCAATTGTATCGCACCCTTAATGAACCTATTAATTCTTTCCACTAACCCGTTTGCAGAGGGTTATACAAAGCAGTCTTGTGATGGCGTATCCCCAACTCTCTCATGAAATCTTGCATGCAATTCACAACAAACTGTACTCCATTATCTGTCACTAAACTGGCTGGAACCCCTTCCCTATCAAATACTTTGCTAAGGAACACTACTGCCTTTTCAGCAGTCACTGTCTCCAACGCAGTGGCTTCCACCCATTGCGAGGTGTAGTCAACCAACATGACAATGAATCTCAGACCACTACCCAGAACATCCATGGGTCCCATTATATCCACCGCCACCTTGGACCAAACATCCTCAGGCACTTCCACCGGGTACAGTGGCTGCGCCCTAGGTGACTTGCTTTTGTCACTCACTGTGCATGCAACGCATTCCTTCACCACCACTTCCACTTCTCCGTCCATCTCAGGCCACCAGTATGATACTCTTAACCTGCTCTTAGTCAAAGACCTACCCAAATGACCCACATGCACCAGATTTATCAACCTGCACGTTAAACTACATGGCAGAACCAGTCATTGACCTCTCGCAATGCCCCATGAGCCCTCCGATAACTCATACCATACATGCTCATACCCTTTACTCAAAACTTAGTTACCAATTTCCGACAATCTGTTCCACAGACACTCCTTAATCTTAGTCAAAACAGGATCCAAAGCATACTCCCTGTTCCACTCCTCCTTGTCTACTGCAGGAAACACAAAATCGCAACCCGCGCAAACTCTTCCCAAAAGTCTTGGCCATTGTTTCCTTCTCGTCCTGGGCTAGGCAGTCATGACAGGCAATCTGCTACAGCATTCCTGGTGCCAGGAATGTACTCTACTCTGAAATTGTACTCTTGCAGATCAACCATCCATTTGGCAATTCTGGGTGAAGCAGAAGACATCCCCTTAGTAGTTAAAACATACATTAAAGGCGTATGGTCTGTTCGTATTATATAAGGAACCCCCAACCAAAATGTTCTAAAATGTTTGGATGTCCACATAGCAGCCAAAGCTTCCCCCTTGATTACTGTCTCCAACACGGTGGCTTCCACCCATTGCGAGGTGTAGTCAACCAACACAACAATGAATCTCAGACCACTACCCAGAACATCCATGGGTCCCATTATATCCACCCCCACCTTGGACCAAACATCCTCGGGCACTTCCACCGGGTACAGTGGCTGCACCCTAGGTGACTTACTTTTGTCACTCACTGCACATGCAACACATTCGTTCACAACCACTTCCACGTCTCCGTCCATCCCAGGCCACCAGTATGACACTCTTAACCTCCTCATGCTCGTACACTTTACCCAAAAACTAATTGTACTCTTGCAGATCAACCATCCATTTGGCATTTCTGGGTAAAGCAGAAGACATCCCCTTAGTAGTTAAAACATACATGAGAGGCTTGTGGTCGTATTATATAAGGAACACCCAACAAAAATGTTCTAAACTGTTTGGATGTCCACATAGCAGCCAAAGCTTCCCTCTCGATTACTGCATACCTTCTCTCAGCATCCCTCAGCACTCTAGAAGCAAAAGCTATAGGGCGACAGCTTCCATTCTCCCACTGTTCTAGAACTGCACCTACGCCCACCTCACTGGCGTCAACCGTTAACATGGCCTTGTTACTGGGACAGAATGACCCCAAAGATGGAGCGCGATCCACATCACCCTTTATATTCTCAAATTCCTCCTGGCAACTCTCCGTCCACTCAATCTGGACATTTATCTTCAACAACGCCCTCATATTAACTGTATTCTCAGCATAAGAAGAAATAAACCTCACATAGTATTCAGTCATCACCAAGAATGATCTAAGTTGCTCCTTATTAACAGGCACGGGCGCCTCCTTCATTACCTTCACCTATTCCTCCTTTGGACGTATGCCTTTCTCGTCCAACATGTGCCCCAAATATGTTACGCTCGGCACTCCCACCTGACATTTAGACCATTTTACTGTTAAACCACTTTCCTTCAACACCTGCTTCACTTTCATTACCCTGTTGTCATGCTCCTTACTGTCCCTTCCCCACACCAGTATGTCATCCTGGAAGTATTCTACCCCAGACATACCACCAAAAAGATTTTTCATAAGCCTTTGAAACACTGTGGATGCCGGTGCTAATCCAAAAGGCATTCGGCAGAAGCGATATGCTCCAAACGGAGTGACAAACGATGTTAGTGCACGTGAATACTCATGCAACTCTATCTGGTGATACACGGATGATAAATCAAATGTGGAGAAACATGTTGCTATTCCTACATATACCAACAACTCATTTATATTGGGCAAGGGATGACGGTCTACCCAAATATTAGCATTGAGCTCCCTCAAATCTACACACATCCTCATACCACCGTCATCCTTACGTGCCAACACCACAGGCGACCACCATTCCGAACTTTCTATTTCTTCAATTATACCGACTGCTTGGAGTTTGGTGAGCTCATCTTTCAACCCATCACGGGCCATCATGGGTACCTTCCTCACTTTGTGAACTTTTGGTATGACACCTCTTTTAAGAACAATTTTGTGTGAGAAGCCTCTGAGCCTCCCCAATTTTTCAGAGAATATGGTGGGAAATGCTTGTCTGAGGTATTCAGCCATCACTACCCCAACTGTCATTGTTTCTTCCCTGCCTTCAACACATAATACAGGCATAGGCTTCTCTCGAGAGCAGCTTGTTCATCCCAATCTAAAATGGTATCTCCCCTATGTGCAACATAAAGCTTCCCCTGTGTAGTGCGCCCCTCGAATTTCGATTTTGGCCCAGTCATAACCCAGCACCTTGATGGGCACACGACAATAAGCGTAGGGATTTATATCTGATGGTAACAGGGTCGACACGTCCTTGCCATAGCTCTCAACATATAATTCTGGGGACATCATAGGGTATGAGGATCCCAAATCTACCAGCATTTGCAACTGTACCCCATTCACAGATTACACGGCCCACAGCCCTTTCTTTTTCTGTGCACTGCCCACACTCAATATAACTCCCTCATGAGACTTCTCGCACACTACGTCATGTGCCTCATCGCTAACATAACTGACCACACCTTCTGAATTTCAATCTGGATCTAACATTCTCACAGTTTTTCTGTTCTTGGCAATAGTCTTGTACATGCGGGCAAAATGCCCCCTTCCTTTGCATTTCCTGCATTCTGCATTTGCTGGTAGGCACTCTTTTGCTCCTGTGGCATGCCCCCTCCAGCCACATCTCTTGCACAATTCTCTTGAGGCAAACATTCCTTTGGTGTCCCTGGAATACATATTCTCTCCTCTGCCGCGTTCCCATTTGTTGGCTCTTCCTTTGTAATCTCTGGGTGCTTTCTTGATCACTATGGCATGTACTGTCTCAATTTCTTTCAATCACTTCTTGCACACTTATTCTCGACTCTTCGATGGCTCTGGCCATCTCGATTACCTTCTTCAGTGGGGGAACTCTCTCAATCCACAACCTTTCCCTCACTTTGGCTTTGCTGGTCTTTATCAATATTTGGTTACGAATGTACTCCTCCAGAACCCCCGTAAATTTGCATGTGGAAATGAGTGTCCTCAATGCCATTACATATACATCTATGCTTTCCCCCATTCCTTGGGCTCTAGAAAAGTAATTAAACCTCTCCAGTACCACGTTTAGTCTCTTACCAAAGCGCTCCTCGAGTTTCTTGAGCGCAGTTTCGTACACACTCACAGTCTCTTAACCGTCCCCAGCACAAGGGACTTGTATGGATGGCCTCACCAGTAAGATGTCTGAATACCCGTAGACCTTCCGCCCCTAAACAGTTCAACAATGCTGCTTCTCTATCATCATCTGTATATTTTGCACCTCCTGCTGCTCTCAAATACACCTTGATGGTGTCTACCCAAAGATTCCAGGGAACAGGGGGTTCCCCTGGATTGGGCAAAAACGCTGGTGGGGGACAAGCGTTGGTCTGCTGCATTCTGATGTGTGACACTGCTTTCCTTATCTAAACTCTGCTAGTGTAGATCTGCAGTTGGGATGATCTTCCTTGGATCGTTAAGAATGCTGCACTTTAAATGTATCTTTAACTCTGTGTGAGCTGCCAGGTAGTTATGCTCTAACGCAGCAGTATGTCCTGCGTTATTTCAACGCTCCAGAGCCAGCGCTCCCTCCCACTCTCACAACAAATCCTTTTTTTGTCCGTTTCTAAGCAACCTGTGTGTGTGCGCACATGGCCGCTCTGTCCCTGGACCCGCAAGGGCTAGCTCTCGTGGAGGAGGCCCTCCTGCCCCTGGACCTCACCCCTTGGCAACTCCTTGTGGGGTGGGGGGTGGGCCCACCACGTCTCACGTCCTTCCTGGATGATGTATTCTAGGCCGCTCAGCCCTTCGCTCTGCTGCTTGTGCGCTCACGCAAGGGAGGGTGGTTTCTCCTACCTTCTCCCTCCATGCTCTCTGCTCCGTGTCCCTCGCAGTCTTGGCTCCCTCCTAAGCGAAATGGTCCAGAACCTGGCACCCGGGCCAACGTGCGGAGGGGGCCGGCACGAGGCACGCCGCCGTTAGCTCGGACTTGCTGGAGCTGCTGGGCTGGAGCTGCACGCGTGGTTCACGGCTCGCTGGGGTTTGTCACATATCCTTGTTGCCAGTGTAAAGAATCAAGGTGAGACCGATTGGGGGGTAGAGATTGGAGCTTTATTGATGACAAACCCCAGCACCCAGCAGGTCTCTCCCCAGCAATTAATTGCCTGGAATGTGGAACCTTGGACATAGGAAAACAGTCCAAGGTTCCATTAAAACAAAGTTCCTCTTATCATGCATTAATAATAATAGAGCTCCTTCCTGTGATACTGCTCTGTGACTATTACTGCTCTAAAATATAACTTTAGAGCTCTGTGCGGGCCGAAGAAAAGTGTCATATGTAACCGTTCTTTCCTATTTGTTTGTTGGGAGGATGTTTAGTTTCAATATGTTTGCTTGAATTCATTGCCTGTTGTAAAAGCGTGGCTCATTCAATGCATAACATATTCATATTTTGTGTCTTATACAGCACTGAATACAACATATTTCAGTTTCCGAGTGCATAGTAATGTATGTTACTAATTGCCACAATTATTACTCAATGTATGACCTTAAAGGGTAAAGGTATGACTCGGTCCGGATAAGTATCAAACCCTTGTCCAAGCGACATCTAGGACTCATCAAAAATAGAGCTACCCACTCCTTAGCTCTAACAGTGGTTTAACCATATGTATTATGTTAATAAACTAGTATAGTCCCCCTCCCAGCCCTTGACACCTGGTGTCTGCACTTACCCATGCACTTGCCACATGCTGGCCACTACTTACTTAGTGTTATCATTTTTGCCATGTACTGCATTGTCCCTGCCCCCTTCCGACGCACTTGCGCGATCTGAATGATACCTGGCCTAGAAGGATTATTGTCCGTCATCCCTTTGTTCCCCTCCCTTGCCTCGTCGCGCCTTAAAACACTTGTGTATAGGGGCGTCATAATTGCCATATCATATCATACCATATACTGCACCAAATGACTACTTTCATAGATACAGAGGCTTAGGCTTGTCCCATAAGTAGCATACTCTACTCCTGCCAGGGGTATCCAGAAATAGAGGCTACAAACACAGGGAATGAATGATCGAAAGATGCAGTGGGAAAGAATGTGGGGTGCCACCTTCTGTTAAGTGGCATTATGTGACTATGCTTTGCATGCTTTGACTGTTGCTATAAGGCTACGACACAGCTTGTACAATGATGCATGCCACAGTAGGTCCACCTCACAGGACTGTGGAGCAGGGTGGGGCTCTTACATGGTGCAACCCAACAACAGGAAAGCCAGTGCACCCAAAGATCAGCACTCAATGGCCTCTCAGTCATCAACACGGCCAAAACATAGCGATTAGGCATGAACCAGAAGTAAATGTGCCCAAAAAATGAATTACAGACACGCAATATTGTGATATAGACAAGGTGTACACTTTCAAATCATTTTAGTAACAATAGATTGCATGTCAGAAAGGAAAGATTGACATTGTCACAATTCCCTGAAAAACTAGAAATGTTCATTTTGGTACAATTGTTCATGTTTTCTTCGTTATTTTATGTTAAAAAGTAGTGATAGTGTGCTAAATCAGTAGTATAAGTGTACCTAGGCTAGTCCTTGTGTGCAACATGTTTAAAAACATGACAGCATTTTTGGCTCAGGAGTAGTCAGATTTGTAAGCCTCACACAGTGCAAGGGTGTCATTGTGAGCCTGGACATGTTGTAAACATGAACAAGAAAACAAAAGGGCCAAGCCGTTCTAATTACCCTTCTACGTTACACTCCCCTGTGCCAAGAATGGCCAGTTTGTATAGATAGGAAATCTGAGGAACATGGGCTTTTCTAAATGAAGGTGGGCTTAGGACCTCTGGACGAAACCCCGGGATTGGGTTTCCTGGAAGTTCTTGAGACCGGCTAGAAACGTTATGGGAATAGTTATAGTGGTGTGTGAGGCAGGGTGCTTAATGGTCTGTGTCTGGGCTGATCTAGCAGTTAATATGCATAATCTAGCCATATCTGTCCTACTAAACCTGGGATGCACTTATATTGTGCAGTTCATAGAGGACAGCTTGCAAAATTCAGGTTTAATTCGGTGCTCAGATATCAGAAGGGATGAGTGAGGTGGGCTTGAACATAGGAAATGAGGATTGATAGTGGACAAAAATATATTATTTGGAGTCTGAAACAAAAGCAAACACGGTGCATTGGGCCTGCACAGGGACCTTAAGAATTGTATTCACAATAACGTTTATCAACAATGTTATTTTCATGAGAAGGCTTTACAAAATGCACATGTTTACACTGCCTTCCTCAATTTCAGGTTTGCGTCTTGGGTCTCACTGATAAAGGGAGGTTATTCTAATATTTTATGTAATGTATATTTTTAAAAGTGTGTCTGTCTGTTTGTCCGCTGAATAATTAATGGAGGAACTATCTAGAAAGCTCCAGAGGGGTATAACAGGGGCAACCACTATCTGGTTGAAGCTTTTGGAGACATCACATCAGATACAAGCCAGACAAAAAGCTGATGCCGCCAGACAGGCAGCACAAAGACTGCACAAGACCCCAGAATAAAGGCAAAACAGATAACATGCTTATGCAGACAGACAGAAAGCACAAATACAGCAGGATTCCTCACAACAAAGGCAAACCAGACAACAGCTCGATGCAGGTAGGCATGCTTCAAAACGACAGCCAGAGATGCCAGATCAACGTCGAACAAGACTCCAAAGCTAAGGTAATCTTCTTGTTTATGCCCCTTCTGGAAAGGCAAGCAGCATTTTGTATACTGAGGTGTTCAGTGACAATGCTTATCTTTCTTAAGTATGTACATGTATGACTATGCATTGAGAAAGTATACAGAACTATTTAGCTAATTCTTATGACTCTTTGTTAACGGTGGATAGCCATATGAAAAGTTTGGTTACTTCTTTGCCAAGCAACGCCAGGTGAAGCTGCCAATTCAATAAAAGAACAGTATGACGTATGAAAATAGGACTGTTAAGGTACACTAAAGCTGAGCAGAATCCATATTTAAAAAGTGATGATTAATTTAAGCAACATCAAAGAGCCAATAAAAATAAGCAAACCAGAGATTTACTATAGACAAATTGCTGATTCAGTTTAATAATTTAATCATTTAGGCAAATGTAAGAGGAAGAACTGATACAGGAGGCACAAACTAACACTGTTATCCAAGACACTGTCCTCAAGTGTTTCTGCTAATTTTTATCTAACAGATAGATCTGAATATATTCTCAAGTCGTCCTTCCCCTTGGTGTCCCCTGGTGTCTGGTAGGGCTCCTCACTTTCTCCATTTCTCTTTTGCCTCTGTACCTGGCCACTAGGAACCCCATCCACTCATTTGACCTCCTATTCTCCTTCATTGACAACACACACATCATACTCCACCTAGAGCAGGACAGGGTGGTAACAGCTGACAACTTTCAGAGTTGTTTGCTTACCATGCAACAGTGTAGTACCAACCAATTAGGTGAAATGTGGACAAAACATAAGTGTTGATATTCCGAGGCAGTGATAAAATGTGTGACTCATTCTTTTCGCCTTATTCCTCCCCTCTGCGTTCCATTATGAACAACTTGTGGTTCAGTATTGAATGTTCTCTCTTCATAAATATATATTTTGCATCTCTCTTCTTTTTTCACCTCAGACATCTTCAGAAAATACTTTAACCCCCTTCTCTGTCCCCCGAGGACACTGTAGTCACAGCAGCCTTCCATATTGATCTCCCCAGTTTTAAGATGGATTTCTAGACTCTGACCTGGTGGACAGACTTTAGGATGCAACCCTAGTTTTAGTGAACAAGGACATCTGAGAGGTTAGATAAAACGCATCCACATAGCAATGGAGAACCTTCACAGCTTAGTCTCAGGAGCGTGTGAGTGGGGACAGGGCCCTCAATGAGTCCACACAGTATGGCACACAATCATTCAATTTAGGCAGTAATTTATAAAAATACAGTTATTTATTTTAGACCTCCTGAACACACTTGAAAATGAATCTAATTGGTAGTATTATCGCACAACACTCTAGATAGAAATATATATAGTCCCCATAGGTTCGAATATACATCAAACAACTTAGCAAAGGCAGGTAAATATATTAAATGCAGACAATGATGGGACCAGACCACAAGACAATAATCTATCTTAAGAAGTCCAAACCCTAAGATGAGTGGTGCCTTGTGCCCAAAAGTCACAGGAGCCCCAATGTGTCTCACCAGAAGGGAGTCTCTATAGGTAAGTTTCAATAAGATTGTGTTGGTGATAGTTTAAAGATTCAACTACAAGTATGTGTTTTCCTTTACTTCCAGACCCAAGGCTAACAGAGAGGCAGGCTACTCAACCCAGGTTTGATGACCAAAAGATTAATGGAATGGAATACGTTGACAAAGGAACTTGTTCCCAATGTTATCCTAGAGCGGACAGGTGTGGACAGATACTCTGGGTTTACTTACCCCCCTTACTTATGTTTCCATATGTCTATGTGGATCATCTGGGGGTCACTGGGGGCTCCATCTCCCACTGTTGGTTCCGGTGAGAGGTGCCCAGCAGTTGTGGTTTCAAGGATTCTTCTGGTCGGGTGAAGCTGCAAAATGCAACCTCTGTCAATGAATACATGTAAGAACCACTGATGCAAGCCTCTACAGGACATTTCAAAGGTTAGAGAAAGGTGAGTTCTAGTGACGGTCTACGCACACAGCAGGCTACGACAGCAACACTTTCATTTGCGGCCATAGAAGCTGCTCCAAGACAGCATCCCTTGATGCTGTGATTCTGAATTTCAGGGAGAAGGAAATTTGTTGCACAAGCTGGTAACCACAGAAGTTCCATACTCGAAGGCAGAACTGTGATTCTTCTGACAAGGTAGACTAGGCGAAAGCTGGTCAGTCCACCAGGCAGTCCATGGACACTTCTGAAGACTCAGAAGGGCAGGATCCTCGTGAAGGCATTGAGATTAGTTGGTCCCACTAGTCAAAGTTCTGAAGCACTGTTCAGGGTCCTCAGAGGGCAGGCAGAGGAGCAGGGCTTCACCGGGCTGGCTACTGTAAGGGATGCTGGACCACTTCAGGAAACGTCTTTCAATCTTCAGCAGATTGCTCTTCTTCAAGGGATTCTTGGTTCCAACGATGATCTGAAGAAATGGCTCCTCTTCTCTAAATTCCAAGCTCGAAGCAAGTCTTGGCCCATCAATGGTAAGAATCTTCACTATTCAAGCAGCCAGTAGTTGTCCAATCAGGCAAAAACAAAGAGGTGATGGCTGGAAGGTTTAGAATGAATCTTAACCACTGGCATTGCTCTGGGAAACCCTCCAGACCATTGTTCTTCGTCTGCCAAGCCATTACAGAAGGGGAAAGACCATATGCAAATCAGACTTGGTCCCATCCCAAAACGGGAAGCCCAGCCCGAACTGCTAGGTCACATCCCATCTGCACGAGACCACAAGCATTCCCAAACATGTTTCGGCCTTGTTGGGCCTCATCAGTGAGGAGTAGCTTGTGTCTCTAGGCCCAGCAGGCACGGGACCCACGTCTGGGCATACCCGTCCCACTCGGGGTGACAAAGCAAAAACAAAGAGGTGATGGCTGGAAGGTTTAGAATGAATCTTAACCACTGGCATTGCTCTGGGCAACCCTCCAGACCATTGTTCTTCGCCTGCCAAGCCATTACAGAAGGGGAAAGACCATATGCAAATCAGACTTGGTCCCATCCCAAAACGGGAAGTCCAGCCCAAACTGCTAGGTCACATCCCATCTGCACGAGACCACAAGCATCCCCAAACATGTTTCGGCCTTGTTGGGCCTCATCAGTGAGGAGTAGCTTGGGTCTCTAGGCCCAGCAGGCACGGGACCCATGTCTGGGCATACCCGTCTCACTCGGGGTGA
This sequence comes from Ambystoma mexicanum, assembly GCF_040938575.1. Lineage (NCBI taxonomy): Eukaryota > Metazoa > Chordata > Amphibia > Caudata > Ambystomatidae > Ambystoma > Ambystoma mexicanum. Next base: position 354,889,997 of record NC_090923.1, on the reverse strand, counting down.
CAAAGCAAAAACAAAGAGGTGATGGCTGGAAGGTTTAGAATGAATCTTAACCACTGGCATTGCTCTGGGCAACCCTCCAGACCATTGTTCTTCGCCTGCCAAGCCATTACAGAAGGGGAAAGACCATATGCAAATCAGACTTGGTCCCATCCCAAAACGGGAAGTCCAGCCCGAACTGCTAGGTCCCAAGCTACTCCTCACTGATGAGGCCCAACAAGGCCGAAACATGTTTGGGGATGCTTGTGGTCTCGTTCAGAAGAGATGTGACCTAGCAGTTCGGGCTGGACTGCCCCTTTTGGGGTGGGACCAAGCCTGATTTGCATATGGTATTTCCCCTTCTGTAATGGCTTGGCAGACGAAGAACAATGGTCTGGAGGGTTGCCCAGAGCAATGCCAGTGGTTAAGATTCAGTCTAAACCTTCCAGCCATTTCCAGCCATCACCTCGTTGTTTTTGCTTTGTCACCCCGAGTGGGACGGGTATGCCCAGACGTGGGTCCCGTGCCTGCTGGGCCTAGAGACCCAAGCTACTCCTCACTGATGAGGCCCAACAAGGCCGAAACATGTTTGGGGATGCTTGTGGTCTCGTTCAGAAGAGATGTGACCTAGCAGTTCGGGCTGGACTGCCCCTTTTGGGGTGAGACCAAGCCTGATTTGCATATGGTATTTCCCCTTCTGTAATGGCTTGGCAGGCGAAGAACGATGGTCTGGAGGGTTGCCCATAGCAATGCCAGTGGTTAAGATTCAGTCTAAACCTTCCAGCCATCACCTCTTTGTTTTTGCGTTGTCCAATCAGGGACAATTGCTGATTTCACTTTTGTCCCACATCCAGGATTTCTGGCACCGAGGATGTGGAGTGGGACTAGACAGTTCCACCCCCTGCCTAGGCCACAAACACACAAAGGCAGCACTAGCCCACGAAAGAAGCAGCCTTCCCAAGCAAGTGCATCCCGTATGCATAAGGAATTTCCTGACCTGAGAAGGTAGGAAGAAGGCCACATTACAATATGGCAGAAGAACAAGCAAAAATCTTGTGGCATGGCCATTTTAAGGCACTAGCCACTTTTAGTGGCCAAATGCAGTCAACCCAAATGTGCACACCACAAATACTGCAAAACTGTAAAAATATATATGCTGCCACCAACTTGTCTTTAGGTATATATAACAGTAACCAAAAATCACATGTGTAAAAAGTTAGGGTGATACAAAAATAGTCCCATTGCACCGTACTGTAAGGTGCTGTGTACAATGTTAAAAAGTACAAGAATTCAAAAGGGCAACATAGTTTCTCGTACTGATTGTCTGAGGGACTGATCACTTTTCCCATAGCAATGAGCAAAAGGCAAGGGAAGTGAACCTGGAGACTTTGCTTCCCTTCAGAAAGGTCAGGTCAGTGAACCTGGAGACTTTGCTTCCCTTCAGAAAGGTCAGGTCAGGATAAAAACAGAGCAAAAAGAATGGGGTGCGGTAGGAAACTATGCAGTTGCAAAAAGAGAAATTTTACCTAAAGTCAAGCAATACTAGCAGATTATACAGGACTCTTTGGCACGGATTCAACCAGAAAACATACATTCTGAGGCCTGCTCACTGCCTTCCTGTTTATCAGTACATACACTTCAAGGACCCTTTCTGTAACCCACTGAGTCATTACCAGCATTGGCCCACCGTGTCTTATTGCCAAACTCCAGCACAACGTAGCTACACATAATCTACACTGCAATTCAATTAGGTTATTGAAAATGGACCCTTATGGATGTCAATCATTACAGGGGGTGGTAGGCAGAATTTTATGCAGTACTCTTTGGGAACACCACACACAATTAGGACTACAAGTGTGTCAGAATTCCACTTCTGAAACTTGACCCCGTAGTGTAGAAGAAGATTTCTTCCCACTAATGTATCACTCTGAATGACGGAATACACATATAAAGTGATCTATTAATTGAAAGATTGGATTGGATTCCCACCGAGACCTCGTGGCTGTAGGGAGCAAACAACAAACAAGATTAGTTTAGGGCAATACTGACTAAGGCTTCACGATGCAGTTCTTTTCCGTAAATTGAACTAACCTGAATAGCAATGACAAACTATGAAGAGTAGCCACAAAATACGTGTAAGGCGATATCCACTAGTTTTCTTTTTCTGCAAAAGAATTAGGCACTAATGATACTACTATTCACAGCGAATTGGTGAACGATAATTATAGATACACTTTGACTAGATCCTCTTACCCGAAGATTTCCATTCGTCAGGCTCATGAAGTGCGAAAACACTTCCAAAAAGATAGTTGGCTAAAATGAAAACTTGAGGTGTTATTCAGTTGAAAACCAGTACGGCTCAGGATTGTCTAAAGAGCGCGGAGGTAGTCTGTGTTCTGTGTTCCATCCAGCCGAGGATCTCTCGCAATGCAGCAGAGAACTTCCGCGATGCAGCGGAAGCTATCCCACGGCGAAGCAGAGGCTGTCCCATGGTGCAGCGGAGGCTGTCCCATGGTGCAGCGGAAGCTGTCCCACGGCGCAGCGGAGGCTGTCCCATGGTGCAGTGGAAACTGTCGAACGGCGCAGCGGAGGCTGTCCCACGGTGCGGCGGAGGCAGTCCCGAACTACAGATCCTGAAGGTAAGTACTTGAACAAAGCAGCAAAAAACTTTAACAAGAGAAAAGGAGTCCAAAATTCAGTCCGCGTCAATAACCAAGCAAGCAGTACCAATGACAAGGGGAAATACCAGACGAAGTCCAGGGGCAATAGCGGGGGTCTGAAAACCTGGAAAACAGAGTTAATTACCTAAACAGACAAGGACAATCCAGATGTAAGAATAATTCCAAAAATCGGGTCAAAGCACGAACGTAATCAGAACACATGAACAGAGGCTAGAAACCGAACGCCACAGAAAATGCTCGATCAGAAGCACTGGACACTTGCGAAGGCGTGGTTAAATGACCAAAATCACATGACTAACGTCGTGATCTCAGGTGAAAGTTGCGTCTCCTTAGCAACAGATCCCTTAACTTCCAAGGTAATTTCCATTCACTGCGGCGAGCAGGGCTTCGTGCTAATAAACCCTGTATGCCAATGTTCTTTAATCAATTGTTTTCCCTTCTTATTTTCACTAAATGCAGGATGCGTGACCTCTCACGCAACAGTCTATGCATGACAAAGTGACAGTGCAAATTCCCCTTTGGTACAAGCCTGTACTACACAGTAAAGTGGTAGCCATGGCTGAGCAGCCAGACTTATCTCAAGAGTAAAGTGAGCAGTATCAATAGTTACACGAAGTACAGCAATTACTGTGATTCAAACAAACACTGACTCAAGGTTTCTGAGTAAAAGAATATACATTTATTTACACATCAGTTACTAAACATTGCACTATTATCAAACAGTTGAAAAATCACGTTTCTAATACACTACACCATACCCAATAGATTATGGACAAGTTAGGCTCAAAATGAAGTGTGAGCAAAATGGCACTCCAGCAATTTAAAAGGGAGGGAAAGGCAAAGTTAGACAGAAATTGAGCAGCACCAACAAGTAAGTAACTAGGGCAATCTAGAAAAAGGAACTACAATGAGGAAATCAAATTAAAGGGGCTTGGGCCAAAGTCAATGCACCACATATTTTGCAGAGGATCACACAGTTCAGGGTAGTTTGCGATAAGTCTTTGCCAAGAGTTCAGAATGAAGTTGGTCAGACGAAAAGTTATTTTAAAGCACAGTACCTTTAAAGCAGAAGAATGCTGTAGCTGAGGCAGGCTTTTCTGGCAGGTCCTGCAGGCTCACGGTTCCTGAAGCGACTGTCGGACTGACAAGAATGAGGAAGACTGGAGGGTCCTGCACTGTCCAGGGAAGAAACCAGCAGCAGAGCAAAGCGACGAATAAAAGATGCACTCCTTAAAACTCAAGCAGGGTCCGTTCTTCCTGGCTATCCGGTTCACTGTAGCTCTGTACAGCAATTTCGACCAGAGAAGGGAGGCCTGGTGAGCAGTTTGGCGAACTGGTTGTTCCCACCAGTTCAAGGGGAGAAGATTCCTTGTAGATCTTCCCTGTCGTCGAAGTTTGAAGATTCGGACCCGCAACAGGGCTTCACCGGGAGGTTTAGTCGTGGTAGAGGTCCTCTTCTGTCAGCTTCTCGTCGGCTCTCTCGATCCAGTGGCGACTCTGCCTTTCCAGCCCCAGAGACCTGCTTTTTATGCAGTTTTCCCCCGTTCACACAGTCTGGCTGTCAATCACACAGCAGGGTGGCTGTCCTGCCGGGACAGTCACCACAGCCAATCATATCAGAGTGTGACATGGGTCTCCAAGGAGACCCTGTGCAGGTGGTCCTCAACCTCTCCCTCACATCCTGTCCCCCTAAGACATACAGGCGCCGAAGTAGGGCTTCTGTGCAGAAGCCCACGAAAGGACGGCGAAGAAAGGAACCAAACCTGGTTTGGCGCACAGAGTAAAACACAAGAAACATTTTCACAAAAAGAAATGGCGAATAAAGCCAGCCGGAACCATATAAAAACATATATGGGTTTAAGTTCGAGGCTACCTAAAAATACGAGGGCTATTTAAGATAACCGCGGTAGGAAAAATAGGGTAGTTACCACTGCCACCAGCCAAGTCTTAATGAAAAGGGAATGAAACAATGTCCCTATGAAACAGAAAAAAGGAGATAAGTATTAACCCTTTCCAGAACTCTACGTAAGATAGTTTGTACTGGGTCTGTGAGCTTTAAAAGAGACTAATAAAGTCAATGGCAACTTTACATGCTCTGGGAAACAGTAGTCATTCCCAGAAAATGGAGTCTGCATTGGGAAGTCTAAAAGACAACCCTTTGTCAGCACTGAAGGGGCTGTGTAACACACAATAAAAAGATGATACCTATGGAGTAGGTGAGGCTCCACAGTCTATGAACACAAGAAAATGTTAAACACACACAGCAAAACACATGTAAAAGTGGGCAAAAAGGCTCACACTCTTACCAGGTGAAAATAATAAATCTTAGAAATCCAGCAAAGCTGCTGAGGGACTCAATAGATAAGGGAAAGTAGCCATTCTGGAGAATTCTCCCTAACAGGGGGTTCCCTACTTTGATCTGACCTTGCTCTTTGGAATTCCCTTTACCTGCTGCCTTGTTTGATAATTAACGAGCTATCTTTCAGGAAAAAGCTCAAGACCCGGTTCTATCCCGATTATTTTCAGTAGTGCCCCAGTTTTCCATGCAGTATAGCACTAATGAAGCACTCTGGTATATGCAAACGCTATACATCTCCAAATAATGAAAACTAACTATAAGAGAAAAGTTGTTCAATACAAAATAAAATAAAAAAGTAAATACAGATCCGGACAAGAGATGGCACATACAGAGACTCAACACCTATTGGCTTCAAGCCCTGATTTAAAAGGGCATAAGGTTTTTACAGAAATAAAATATGCACTTGCTTTCCATTATGATTTATCTTTCCAGATGAAATCCCGAGCAAGAATCTTTCCTATCTAATAATTTGTCACTTGTTTGAAATAGTGGGCCTCATTCCGAGATTGGGAGTAGCCATGGCGCTATTTGCGCCATGGCTGCCTCCAATACCGGGTCCGGTACCGGTCTTGTTCAATGGGGACTTACCGGTGCATTCCGACCCTAGAGGGACTGGTAAATCCCCATTGAACAAACCATTCCCCATTCCCATTTGAGCCCCCAGAGGGCTCAATGGGAAGGGGAGGGCGCTAATAACGGGCTCGCGACTAGCAAGCCCGTTATTAGCGCCCTGGTCCCTTAGCGGGACCCATAAGGGACGTGTGGTCAGAACACACGTTCCTTTCGGTTCCCGCTAAGGGACCTCGGAATTGGGCGGTAAGGGATTACCGGCACTGGTCTCCTTACCGGTAATCCCTTACCGCCCAACTCATAATGACCCCCACTAGTGTTTCCACTTGGGTTTTCCTCAATTTTGTGAACTGTCTTGAATCCTTTAAACAGGAACTGACATTGGAGGTGGAAGTGCCATCTGCAAATCCAATATAGAAGCTAAGGGACAAAACGATTACAGTGTATTTTATTTCCAACCAACAAGCTTGCATATGTAGTAATATTGCACCAATATCAGTAGTGATACTAGTACAACAATAGTAATACTGGAACTTGAATCAGCAGCAGCAGTACTAGAGTTCTAGTAGTATTACTACTAGTAATACCAATACTAATACCAATGGTGCTAGAACTGTCTGCAGTAGCAGTAGTACTACTAGTAGAACTAGTAGTAATAGCAGAACAATTATAATATTAGAAGTTAATGGCCTACTAATTGTGATACTTGAGGTAAAACCAGTTGAAGAGTAGTACTACTGCAACTAGTAGCACTACTACCAGTAACAGTAGAAATAGCAAAAATAAATGTCAAAATAATGTGATCAATTGTGGTACAACTTCATCAAGCAGTAGTGGCAGTATTTCTACTGGTGATAACAGTACCAGTCCAGTAACAGCAGTACTAGTTAAAAGTAGCAGTTTTAGCACATCTACTAGTTGTAGTAGTGTAGAACTACTCAAGTAGTACTACTAATACTTATAGCAGTAATGCTACTACTATTATTATATGTACTACTGTTGCTACGAATAGTAATAGCATTACTACCACCAGTGTTAATCGTCAAAGTAGTAGTAGTACTGTCAGCAGGCAATAATAATACTGCAATAGTAGTAGGTGCTGCTACCACCAGGTTTAGTGCTACCATTAGCAGTAGCAGCAGTAGTAGTAGTACCTGTAATTGTTGTAATAGCAGTAGTAACAGTAGTAGTCATATTGGTACCACCAGTAGAGCAAATACTATTGGTATAGGTGACCATACTAGATAAAGTAGTAATGCTGTTTGGAAAGAAGGCTTGCCTAGTATCTATAGCCAAGCCGGATAGAGGGAGGATTATGAATACCTGGTGGAGGTTAAATGTGGTAAATATATGTCTTTCGGTGATGGTGGGCAGGATTACTGAGTTAAAAAAGTCAGTAAAGAGATGAATAGCAATATCACCATATCATGTAAAGGGGGGCTGGATAAAAAGGAATTCTGTGTGAACTAGGTGGTAGAAGGTATGCAAAATACCCTTTTACTTTTCTTTTCATGATGTCAGTTCGTGTTACGGATGTTGAAGGTGTTTCACAAGGAAATCTATGTTGTGTTGTTTTTTTAGGCCGATAAATCTGCAAAAATTAAGACATTAGTGGTGACTAACAAAAATAGTTAAGTATCCTATTGAGCCAAATATTACTTAAAAGCTCTATTCTTAACACAGCCAGAATCTTCACTGGTGCCACTGAGGTAATGATGGTTCGAAGGTGGCGAGAAGCACAATTTATGAAAGGTGTAACCAGGAACCAATGAACAGTGGAGCCACTATTGCAAAACCGAACAGCACTTAACTGTGAAAGATCTAAACACAGGAGCAAGAACTGAAGAAAGATGGATTTCTAACATATTTCCACAAAGCCAGTGTTCCCTTAGGAGCATCCATCACTATGCAAGTATGTTTAAAGAGTTCGAAGGAAAACACTGGATACGGGGAGAGATCATAAAATAAATTGTAAGTGGGGGGAGTTGTTGAGCAGCCATCGTAGTGGATGTCTGAGAAAGGAGTTCCGGCCACAGCATCATCCTGTACGTTTAAAATATCCTTTCGGTGCAGAGTGAACATTGCTGACAAGCAGTCAGAGGAAGATATTAAGGTGACGCAAGCCACATCCAAAGTTTACCCCTATCCGTGTGGTGGAAGAGGAAAACTGACCCTCAGCAAATCTGCCAGAGTGGCGAAATGCACAGATCCAGTGAGGGCCTCCATATGAGCTGGAGGTTTGACTACACTGACCTGCAGCCCTGTCGGCCTCGGTGGGGGAGGGGCGAAGGAATCCAGTAGCCTGAACCACATCGCCTCAGAGCTGCTAGTGAGTGATTGAGCGGCCCCCAAGCATGCAGAGCAGTTGTGGACACAGCCGACCTCAGCGGAAAAACGGCTAACCGCTGAAACAAACCCCTTATAGACTCAGCAGACCTAAAGGGGAGACGTGGAGAGGGAGGATGCGAGCAGTGCACAAAGATGTGTGTTACACTTCCCTCGTGGGGCTGCCTTGCTTCCTGCTGCCTTTAACATTCCTCGCACAGATCAGAGATGATTGGGGGCTATCCCAGGCGAGGGAGCCTTCGAAGTTGGGAACAGATCCCCAGGCAGCTGGCAATTATCCCTACGGGGAGCGCTCCACAATATTGGAGGAGGGTATCACAGGCCCAGGGGCATGAACGTGTAGCTGGAGCAGGAGGCAAACTAGATGTCATAGGACAATTGGGTGGCATCGCCATTGTGGGATGGTGGTTCTTGAGACACTAGGGATAAGGCACATATTGGCAGCCAAACCTTGAAAGTGATTCTGTGAGACCTGTAGGCAGAGAGCAGCAGCGCAGTGGACAGTATTGCAGTTTGTCCCAGGGGCTCAGTATAATGCTACACTACTATTCATAAGGGAGTGGTGGAGCCTAGGGACCAGATTTGCAGCATGACAAAAAGGGCCAAGAAAAAACGCTGCCCAATGGATTTGTTTACCAGTATCCCAGCAGCTACCCTGCAACCTGTGTCCCTGGGGCAGGGAGTGGACCTGTGCACATCATCTGCAGAGACCCGTGAGGATCAGCTGCTAATGGCCATGCAGAGTGGCTTCATGTCCGTCAATGTCAAACTGGTTAATATTGTGGTGACTATGGGGTCATTGATATCTAAACTTGAGAAGGTAGCTGTCCACAATATCGAAGCAGAGACTAGAATTAGCGAGGTGTAGGGCAAGGCAGTCCACAATGACCAAGACATTGCGGAGCTAAGAGCAGAGCTCACTAAAGTCAGAGGCAGGTGCGATGATCTTGAGTCACGCACAAGACGGAACAACATGCGCATTGTTGAAGTGCCCGAATCGGCATGCAAAGGCCCCATGGAGCCGTTTATTGAAAGCCTACTAATGAACATTTTTGGAACAGCTGCATTTTCAACGCATTTCCTGGTCGAGCATGCACATCATGCTCTTGTCCTGGTGCCGAGACTGGGGGCACCTCCACACACGGGATTGGTTCTAAGTGAATAACTAAGCATAGGTGTTATATCTGTATAGAGTCACAGAGAGAAATAATTGGATACTTAGCATCAGGTGGGGCAACTAAACCCTCCCTTCAAAATGTCCACTATGAACATCACTAAATATACGACATCTCATTGGCTACACAATTATAGGACCCCCCAACTACTTGGTCTGCTATAATTGGTTGGCTACTAACCCCCGTCAATAACTTTCCACCTACGTGAGCAGCACACAGACCGAACAACCAGGTGCGGGTGAGCTGGTCTTGAACCAGCCTCCCACCAATTAAAAATGCACTCCATCATCACCTCAATGGTTCAGTGTCAATTAGTGTTTTGAAGTTGGTCTTGAGTCTGTACTGTTCTCTGGGACCTTTTAAGGAGTATGGGTACTGTCTGGCTTCCGTGCGTAGGTGTCACCTTCTCATGTGTCCAACTTTCTTCCATCACGTGACTGGACACCGCAATTTGAGCCTTTTTTTAGTGTATTTGATTTTATTCTCCAATAGTCCTCTGACGTCTTTTGTTTTCATTTGACCTTCTTGAAAAGGAGCTTCTGTTCTTTCATGCTAATTGTATCCAATGTCAGCCAATTCTAGTTCTGATAAGACCTTGACTTTCATGGCTCAGCCAACTCCTTAGCTGAAGTATATTCTGTTTAATTCAATTTGTTTTTGTAACTGCGACACTGACCTGAGGCCTTCCTCATTACTCAAGACTGCTATATACGTAGTGGAAACATTCATTCTTATTTAATCCATATGTATCTCTGAGGTATATATGTATATGTTGGCGCTTGCCACGATCTATTCACTATAAGCATATGGCTAGCTTCATGATTGCTTTCCTGCTTGCATTTCATTGCATCTGTACATGTTTAAATTAACTAAGTATCTTTATCCTGCTTATTGCATAAGTCCCTTCATCTTGATCCCAAGATGTCATAGATCCTTGATACTTCTTTGTTCTTCATAAATCGTCTGCCTCTCTGTTCTGATTATCTTGTATATGGAATTGATTCAGTTTTGTATGACGTCACCATTTACCATGGTCATTCAGTTTCTTTGCCTCATCAGGAATCACAGTCAAATGGCCATCAGATTGTCTTGGATGTAGGTATGGTTTCCGCAATGGAATCTTTACTTCCCATATTCTCTTAGGTATAGGTATTCTTATAGGTACTGCACAGAGTTTGTGCTCTTCTTCTTGCTTTCCTATTGGTGTAGCATACGTCACATACTTTGGGTCATACTTCTCAGGTAATGTAGGTGGGGCAGGTGGAGTGGGGGTATTTGGCTCCTCCTCTACACTCCCCCCTCTGGTTGATTTATCTTCCACTCTCACATCGTCTTCTATTCCTAGACATCCTAGTCTGAAAAGGTGCCTCTTAGGGACCCACATTTTTATGACTCCCTTAAGGCATCCGGCTGATTTCACATGCTCATTCTTGTTCCATGTCATGAGCATGTACTGTCCACTTGGACTACAGTAGATCCATGTTCCCACATATTTCCTGTGGTCCTTTGGATACAGAAACTTCATGTAACGCTCACCTGGTATCCACGGGGACGTCACTCAGCCTGTTCTGACTTCCTACGACCTCGAACCCTTCCCTGGAGTCTACTCGACCGGAGACTGGACATGAAACACAGGATTGGTAGGGTTTAACTCTCTATTGTCTCTGTGTGCTCGAACCCCTTTTTTCTCAGGGTGCAACCCTTACCCTTGGTCCACACCTCACCTTGTTTTCTTGTGTAGTGTGCTCTCGTCCTGCTTTCAGCACAGCGGTGCGTTGATTGATGCGGGCTCGTTGCTACCTAGTTACTTCACTGGTGAGAGTCCGACGGGTAAGTATAAAGAGTCTCTATGAACAGTTCTCTAACTCTCATTCCTTTCCTTCCTTAGATGATGGCCGGCGTCCGGGGATGACGTCGTGATGCTTGAGGTGAGTAACACTGAAGGTGAGTGAGAGCGTGATGCGTAATGTGCCTCTTTGTACTTGTATTGAACAGAGTTCTTTTTTCTGTGTCTTTTAGGTGCCGCAATGTTTTCAGCGTGGATGGCAGTTAAGAAGAAGAAACGCGGTGAGTAAGCGTGATATGTGGTGCCTCTGAATGTTTTCCCACGCTAACCTGGTGTGTCTTTTCACACTTGCAGATGGATGAGAAGCTCCGGAGATGAAGTTCCCCCAGAGCCGCTTGGATTCAGGTAAGCGTTTGAATCTAGTACAGTCTTAAGTAAGCGAAGATTTGCAGAATGCTTACTAATAACTTCTTTCTGCTCTTTTCCCTTTTTCTTAGGAAGCGGCGTGCCGAGAAGAAAATGACACCACCGAAGGGGCCCGCAGAACTGAAGGAGCGATGGATGATGGGTGGACGCTCCGGAAGGGAATGCTATTCCTAATGGTGTTCTTGTTCTTGCAGGTGCAGAGTGCAGATGAAAGGTGCAGGGCTTCTGGAGACCGATCTGAACACTGTGAGTGTCACACTTCAGGTGCAGAGAAACGCAAAGCGTGTTTCTCAGCCTGGGTGTGGCTTAAATAGTCTCTGGGTATCCCAGGGGTCTCTGGGCTGAACCACACCCAAAAGGCTAGACTGCATATGCAGTTCTAGGAACCGGAATATGTGGGGGCATCCATCTTGTCCCACCTATGCACTACAAGTCCAATATTCACTGCCATCCTATGGGAGTGTGTGAGTCTGGTGCCACAGGTGCCAAGTCTGACTCCAAGTGGGTCTTTGGAGGGATGGAGAGGCCCTTAAGGGCCATGTAGATGATCGTGGCCTGGTTCCAGCCTGACATTTTGGATGGCTGGGGACATGAGAGGCATGAATCACAACACTTTGTTCCCTCATGTGCATGGATACTAGACTTCACAAAGTCTCTGATTTCTTCATCAGCCAGGTCTTTAGGCTTCCATCCTGTTTCAAAATCGATCATGATCTTCATCCCTATGGCTTTCTTAGCTGTATTTGGTATTTCCTCCAACCTGGATTCTTGGCATAAAGATAATAGTGAACACTGATGAGGTCTGGCTGAACAGCCTGTGTTCATACGGGATAGCATCAAAGGCTTCTGTTGCTCTAGCAGAGAAGTAGTTCTCTCTCTTTGTTCGACTTAGCAGTTCCTCAGATCTCTTCTTTCTTAGCTGAGCATCTGCTTTTGGAAAACTATCAATGTTCACGATACCTTTAGGAATCACCAATGTGCAATCTTTAGGCAGTCTGATGTAGGCTTTTGATCCACAAGCCTAATAGTGATCAAGCATTACTGCTGTTCAATGCATCATTCCTGGTGCAATGAATATTCATCCACAGTTCGGATTTTCCCCCATTATCCCTCTGTTTTGTTCTGGCAACGGCTAAGAACGGCCATATAGATTCTGCTATCATCTCTGCACGTGATTTTTCTGTGTCACTTGTGCTTGGGCTCCTTGTCACTGGCCCAGGTGTGTCTGCATGAATTATCTGTGTGAGCCTAACATTTGTCAACCCTTTACTGTGCCTGTTCCGCCGCCCCTGTCACCGGTGTTCAAAAGTAGTGTTTGAAACAAGTGCTGTGTGTGATGTATTACTAATAACATCCATTTTGATCTCAGGTATCTGTCCATTTTTTGTATGGACGGGAATGACTATGAATGGCCTATGTTGCCTTGTAGTGCCACGTTTACCTTTTCCTTCTGTTCAGAAACATATACAGGAATCTTTGCATCATGTGCTCCTATATAAAAAGCAGTTCTAACTGTCAGTGAAAGCAATATGAGTATGAATACAATACATGTGTAAACGATGCAGTGGTAGGTAATCCTACAGCATCTGCTTCTGGGGCACTTTGAACGTCTATCCTCTTGGGGCAACACAATTCTGATTACCCATCTCCATCATTTGATGCTAAGGAAGGAAAAACACTTTTAATGACAATGCGTTTTTAGATTGCTTCTGGAAGCTTGTTGGCTTCTTCAACATTCGTCCTCGATCAACTAGCTGCTTTCTGGAACCAATTCCTTCACCTGTTGTGGTGCAAATGTTCCTTTATCATGAAGAAGAATGTCCTCTGCGGACCTCTATAAAATCTGTTTCATTTATTAGTTCCCAATCAATGCTTCGAATCTGCTTCAGTCCAGATGACATGTATAGCTTCCCTGTCAGCATTAACAAAGTTTTAGGTTTTTTAATCACTTCCTCGGAGGAAAATCTCTACACGGCTCTATGATTTCTTTCAGAATAGATTGCCACCTGGATGATGATACCCTCGAGGATCACATTCAAATTTGCAGTATTTCTTGGGTCTCTAAGAAATGACACCACATCCGTGTGTCTTCCAACGAGATGCGGGTAGTCTTCAATTAACCGAAAGAACACCACACTGACCAGTCTATGTGCTGCGTTGGGTGATAAGGGCATTTGTGTTTTCCTCACTGAACTCAAGCAACTTCAAAAAATCTTCAGTGATGATTATGAGCAATCTTCTAACGATTTATTTGTTGTCAGTATTACCAATAAAATCTGCAATGCAGCAAGTTCACCCCACCAGTGACAGATACAAACGTAATACCAACTCAAAATACGTAAGTATATGCCTAGAAAGGTAATCACTGGGGAACACCATGAGTAACACTGAACAAGAGCTCCATGTAGAAGGCATCAGGTTACTGTATCCTTTTCCAAATGCTGTGTCCACAATCAAAGTTTGGCACATCCTTATTCTTATCAAGGCGTAAGTGTGCCTCAGTCCAAAGTTAATAAACCTTTCTCACTTTTCTTGTTATCAAGGCTTAAGCCTGTCTCAGTCCAAAGTCAATAACCTACTGTGACTTTCAAGAATGCAGATTTTACTATGCAACTAGGATGCACAAAGTGTTCGAATGTGTCCTTTTACCTTTTTATTTACAGCTGAAAAGGGATTGTCCAAATTAAGCCACAGTCCAACTAAAAGTTCTTCAAGCTTTCCACTTGTCGGGTTATGCGTCCTTCTTCCTCATCATGGATCTCGTCTGCACGTGCTGTGGTTCTTCCCCAATGTTTGTAGCTTCTTCGCGATGGGGTGTAAGCAGAGGAGTCTCTCCGGTGTAGATTTTGATGTCGCCCAGGAAGATCCAAGCTCGTATACCCTGCACTTTGACTGCAGACGGCGTGACGTCCTCGACAATAAAAAGGACCATGAAAGCGGGGCTCGTCCCACTTTTTCCTTGTATGGTTTCAGATCAAAATGTTGTCTCCTGGGTAGATTCTTGGACGTAGAAATTCAGGAGTTTGGAGATTGTTGAAGCATCTCCTTCGGTGTTCTGTACTGTCCTATACCCTCCCTCTGCAACTGTCCTGAAATCACAGAAAAACTAGATGTTAAACAATTCAAGTAGCTTTGCAATTCAATTCCAAACATTTCTGACGTTGTCTGAGCATCACTCCTAACTCGAAATGGAGACATTAAAGGCATCCTCATTCATCTGCACGTCACAATTTTGTGCGGCGTAAGATGGTGGTCATAACCTGTTTGGTTCCTTAATGCATACAATGACAGTGGTAGGAAGTGCAACCTTCAATTTATCTATTCAAAGTAAGCTTCAATTTATCTATTCTTTCTATTAACAGGCTGTTGAGCTTTTCATAGATACCATTTCCTTGTGGATGATAAGCCGAAGAAAACTTGTGTTTTATACCAAGCAACAAAGTGATCTGCTCGAAAACTGTATTAACAAAGTGAGGTCCATTATCAGATCTCATTACTTCACACACTCCCCATCTAGGAAACACTTCACGCACCAAGAACTTGGCTGCACGGGTAGAGTCTGGGTGTGTAAATGGGCCTGCCTCTATCAATCTGGAGAATGGGCATAGTACAACTAATAGTTATCTTTATCCATAAAACTTGTATCATTTATTTATTTTTATTTATTCATTTTTGGATTTGTAGAGCGCACTACAGCCCACAGGCATCGATGCGCTATGAGGGATGCTTAAGAAGGCTTGCTTGAGGGTTAGAATAAGCGGGCCAGTTGCTTACATGGTTATATTAAATAGTACTGTATACTGCATAGCATAGTGTGATAATCAGTATACTGCATAGCATCATGTCGATATAGTTGATATGCAAGTGCTGAAAAGGACCATTGGGTCTTGGGATGACCCCCATCACTATGCGCAGTGTATGCCCAGCCGTAAATTGCTGGCAAATAATACAATTTACCATAAAAAATGCAACATGTTCCATTAGGTTTGGTACAAACCAATCCTCAGTAATTGTCATGGTCATGAAGTCAGGGGCACAGGCATGCAGGGGTCGCATGCACAGGAGACCTGGGTGGACACTGTCCTGGCGCCTTTGGCGCCAGGCTCGTGAACAAAAGTAAACAAGAACATCCATTTAACACCAAAAACCTTTAATTATGAACATAGCATTTCAGATGCATTAACCTTGAACATTCCATCCATTAAGCAGGATGCATTAAGCTTGAACATTCCATCCATTAAGCAGCCCCAAGTGTATTCTTGGGTGTGGCTGCTAATGGATTGCCTGCGCATGTGCTCACTCTCTAGGAGTGGCAGGGTGTGGCTGGTAAGCCGACCCTCATGGGTGTGCCCACGATCTCAGCTATATAAGCTGCCCCGATCATCAAGACAGACGCTTTGCGTTATTCTGCACTTGCAAGTAGCGTAACACTCACCGTCGCCTGAGATCGACTTACCTTTGAAGATCTTGCTTCCCCGACATACTGCTTCCTGCCAGCATACTTACCAACTGGAGGAAGCTGTTCTTACCTTCACATCTCTTCGGCGAACCAAGTATTCATCTTTACACTTTCCAGAATGCCGAAATCTTCATCTTGGCACCGCAGCATGACACGCTCCATTGTCGATAGCAGCGCCTGCAAGGAAAAACAGAAGACAAGGTTAGACATTGAAAAAACAGTCAGTTTGACATTGCGCTTCACTTACCTGCTGTCGAACATTGCGGTAGCATCCATCTTCCATCCGGCCGTGTCTCGCATCTCACAGCTGCATTGAGGCCGCATTTCCATCTAAGGGAAGACAACAGAAGAGAGACATTATTGCAGGCATAAATAGGAGCAACATATAAAGACATTAAATAGAACAAACAGCATCACAAGAGCTCGAGAAAGACTTACCAATCATAAGGAGAAGCATAGTCGCAGCTGGACTGGACTAATCCTTATTAGGGATCAGTGAAGGAACTAGATCCCATTCGACGCGCCCCTGCCAGAAGTAGCAGGACGGAGAGCTTATCTTCCATAATTCACAGGTGAGCTTTATGGGCTGGCGTATGCTCACATAAACTGTACTTTGGGGTGAAGGGTTCGAGAGGTACAACAATCACAGATTGGCACAGTCACATACTCTTATCTCCACGCAGGAGCAGTATCACCACATACCATCGCTCACAGCTTTTCTACTAAGGGTGAGGCCTGAATGGGGTTCAACCATGCCTCAACGCCTCCGCAGAGACCAGGTGAGCGTAACAGTAATGGTCACAGTAAGATTCTCCCTAGTTGTATGCGCAGGCTAGTGTAGCTGTTTTAGTGCTACCCTTAGTAAAGCTTTAGGCATTACTGGTTTACCAGTGCTGTCTTGTTGCCACAATGCCTCATAGGGGTTTAAAGAACACCCTCTTTGCTTCCACAAGTTCTTTTCTTCTTGTGGTGCCTCCCTTTGGAGCTCCCATTATTTGTCTTTTAGGCATATTATTGTCATCACAGTCATTCTTTCATTCACATCAATAGTTTGGACATTCATCATTCCTATATCTGTATTTGCTATGCTCTTAGCTTCAGCGTCTGCTGCTTGATTTCCATGTGAGATAAAATCTGTTCCTTTCATTTGAGCTGCGCATTTAACGACTGCTATGCCCACCGGGAGTTGTGCCTTAATAAGCCTGTCCAATAAGGTTGCATGCCGCACTGGAATGCCGTCTGTCCGGAGGTAGCCCCTCCTTTTCCAGTGCGCTAATCCTGAGTGTACCGTCGACGTCAAATAGGGGGAGTTGCTGTACACTGTCACTTCCTGGTCTGCAAGATTCTCGACTGCGAGTATCAATATCAATAATTCTGCAGGTTGCGCTGAATAATGTGATGGCAATCGAGTACTGACAAGCACTCGAAATTCGTCAAATGTTTCACTACTGTGGCGCTTGTATATCTTTGCCCATCATTTTGATCAATTCTTGAACCGTCAATAAAGATAATCTCTCCCCTTGCATTCTTCTTTACCCTAGGGAGTTCATCATAGAACTCTTCATAGTTCGCACAATCGTGTATAGGTTCCCCTTCGGTAATAGGCTCAGCTAAACATAGCATAGCAGGATTCACTATTTTACACAAGACTATTTTAATCGCTGGAGTCGATGTGATTACCCTTTGAGTAGACAACGTGCCTTTTGTTTTTTCTAAAATTGCAAATAATGCATGTTCAACAAATGACGTCATGGAGCATACCATCACTATGTTAGTAGCCTTTTCTATGGTGAATGCAGTGGCTGCTAAACTTTGTTCGCATTGAAAGTGACCTCTCATTACTGGGTCCAAAAATCCACTGTAATATGCAAGGTTTTTGTACCCCAATGTAGTTTTCTGTGTGAACACTGCTGTCATAAAAATACCATCTATGTGCGAGAATAAAAAGAATTCCTCTGCATAAATGGGAATCCCTAAAACTGGAGCCGTGCAAATGGATATTTTTAATTAGTGAAACCCTTCTTCCATTGCCTTAGTCCACATGATTTTCTCTTGCGTTGCCTGTGCTTTTTTCAAGGCCTGTATAAGCAGCCTATTATATGAGCTGTAGTCAAAGACCCATGCTCTGACATAATTACATAGTCCTACAAAACTCTGCATCTGTTTTATCGTGTGTGGCTTAACTTTTTTTAGAATAGCCTCAGATCATTCAGGAGTAACTTTCTTTCCCTCATGTGAAATCAATTGGCCTATGTACAACACGTCTTGTTGACAATATTGTAACTTTTCCTTGTCAACCTTATATCCTTTGTCAGCAAGTATAATCATTAGCTGAACAGAATCATGTCTGCACTCTTCCTCTGTGGTGCTGCAAACTAGAATGTCATCTACGTATTGCAACACAATGCTTTCTAAAGCAATATTTCTCAAGTCCATATGGAGGACTCTATTAAATATTGATGGGGACTCACAGTATCCCTGGGGCAGCCTTGTGCTTTTTAATCGCACTTGTCTAAAGTGAATTATGTCAAATCTTGTGAGTCTTTGTTCAATGGGATTGAGAAAAACGCATTTTTCAAGTCAATCACCGTGAAATATTGTGCATCAAAAGGTATATTACATAGAATCGTGGACGGGTTCGGGACTAGAGGGAACTTGGCTGCTACAATCTAGTTTATTGGGCAAAGGTCTTGGATTAGCCTCCACGACCGCCCTTTCCCTTTTTTCACTGGGTAAATCGAAGTATTACATGGTGACTCAGAGGTCACTAAGATACCTTATTCCATCATGGCGGAAATCGTCTTGAAAATTTCTTCATCTACCTCTCGAGACATGGGATTTTGCTGTGCTTGAGGAAAAAGTGCTCCTAGTTTCAATTTAATCTCCACTTCCCCTACTCCTTTCAGTAAGCCTACATCATAGGGGCCAGTGGTCCATACTGAAATTGGCACTTGTGCCATATCTTCATCAAAATATTCAGGATGTTTCTTTGCTAACATCATTCTCTGTGGGACTTCTCTCTTAATCGCTTTGACCCAATAAGTAATGCACATTTCAAATATTACAAAATCATCAGACCTGTCGTCTCCAAACAAATCTTCATCAGTGACGTCAGTCACTCTGCAGCCTTCCTCAATGGCAATTATTGTGCTCCATCAGTTGCATCAAGCAAAGCCATATTTCCTCGAACCATAGCTGCTTCAATAGCTAAGGGGGAAATGTGCCCCTCTTCTTCATCCATAGGTATCTGAGGTCTAAATAGAAACTCATCTGGTATTCTCATGGTTCTGCCTACTAGACCTGGCAGCCATGTTAACAGAATGCGTATTCCATAATGGAACACTTCGTGTTCCAATGGTATTGCTGTAGGCGCTATTTGTCCTGCGTATGCCCTGATCATTCGCACACGTTTAAATAATGCATTCCCGGTGTTGAGCATACTATGCCATTGTCTGTAAACAAAATGGTCACATTCATTTTTGTCATTAAATCTTGTCATAATATCTTGACAGGTGTTTGCCTCGAATAAAGCAGTGGCACCTTCATGTCACACTCTCCTATAGAGACTGGTAATTCTTTTGTTAAAGGAACACGACTTGTTGCTCCTGTAAAGCCCTGAGTATTCATTTCATCGCCAGACATTGAAAATGTTCCCTCACGTATACACAAGTGTGTTGCACCCATGTCCACTAGGAAGGAATAAGCTTTGCCGCCTAACAATTACGTCTATACCTGGCTCCACATGAGGATTCGGTGTAATAGACAGGACTGGACACATCAAGTCTCCCAGTGAGCTGTCCTATTGCGGGTACAGCCTCACTCCATCACTGGTGAATGGATTTCCTCCATCAACAGTGACACCTCCTATTCTACGTGTCATAGATTGCTCTGTGTTTGTGTTCTGCTGAAGTTGCAAAGGAGATTGCTGCGATTGTCCTTGTGGTTGATTTCCTGACACTTGCTGCTGTTGCAAGCCTTGTTGCACTCTCGGCGCTTGCTGCTGCACTGGTTGATCTTGCACAACTCCATTTCCGCTCTGCAGCAAATATGCAGATGGATTTGGCATTCCCTGTCCTGATGAGCAGTCTGTACCATCCCTTGGCTTCTACACATATGAGCTATGTGCCCTGTCATTCCACATGTCCAACATACAAGAGGTTATCTCCCCATCTGCCCATATTGCATGTTTTCATTGCCAATTTGCATATTCTGAAATCCTTGCTGCCCATTCTGAAAACCTCCCTGATTATTCTTCCAATACCCTTAATTACTTTGCCAACCTCTCCCTCGATATCCTCTTCCTCTTGGAGCATATCCATTATTTGTCTGATCAAATTGTCTTTGGTTATTTACTTGTGGTATAGGTACTGCCTGCTGCGGGTTTTGTCCACCCACGTTAGTTAACACTGCCTCCTCAATGGCGTACTTGGATAACTTTTTCTGAACTCACTTTGCTTCTTCACCTTTACGTGTATCGATTTTTTTGCGATTCTTTTCCTGCAGGAGTCTACAATAGTGTACAATCGTTAAGCGAATTTCCGACCATGCGTTAGCCTCAATCCCCATTAATTTGTTGAGGTTTTTCTACACTTGCTCTGGCAGCCCATGGCATAATATGTGATAAAATACTGGTATAGACTTCCCCCAAGCCTCACGTGTTTCGAGCGCCCATGCGTCTTGACATTTTTAATATAAAGCAACAAATCCTCTCCCTCTTTCATCTTTCTTGCCATTATTGCTCCAATATCAGAAGTATCTGGATATAGTACTTGAAGCGCTTTCCAAATCGCTGCTCTTCAGTTATTAAAGGATAGTTCCGGGACTTTTTTTTATTGTCCCTACGGTTCGGCCATGTGTTTTTAAGCATAAATCGGTAGATCGTAGAAAACTTTCCTATGGACCTTACCCGACTTTTCGTCCATTAACGCACTCGAAATCAGCCGCCATTTTCTGATAATCCTATCATTTCCCCCCATAGACCTGGCTCACCTGCTTTTGCGGCACTAAATCAAATCCCCCGCCCCTGAGCCTGACATCAGCAGACGCGTACCGCCCATTTCCCAACGCCAAAGCACGTTTCGTGTCAACAATCGCTGCGCCTCAGCTAATGAAGTGTCGCCATGGAAATGGCAGGACGCCTCTTTCCTCTATAAGTATAAACAGACCGTTTCACAACACGCAGTAGCAGATTTTCGATTCCATTACTCTCTCTGTGTTACTTTGAGTATTCTGTGACTCGTTTCTGTGCTCTGGTCAGCTACCTTCGCCGCTTCTAGGCCTTGTGAACACCTGTACCATCTCTGTAAATTATTTTACTTTCTTTACCACACAATGGCTACAATAATGCCGTATATGTACGAGCCCGAGTACACCGAGGAGGAACTACTGGAAAGGCAAGCACGCGAAAACGATGGGGATTCGGACGGCAGTTGGGAGGACCAGTCAACGGATGAAGAGCCTGGACCATGTCGCATGGACGGCGTCTCCACCTGGTGCACGTGCAATCGGTGTGAGCTAATGCCAACTGAGGAGGAGAACTGCTGCTGCCGTGAAAATTCCGGGTGCTTGGCCTACATTTCGGAAGGCGAGCCAAGTCCGCAATGCATCACCGAGCTGCCAGAGTTCAGGGAAGCCTGCCTCTCACGGACCGTGTTGAGGATGATGATGGTGCTTATGCATGAACTTCGCGGCACTGTTCGTCCGCGTAATCCGAGTAACGAGTAAGTATACTCTGGTTGTGATGTCAGTGATGCCACTACTATTTCATGGTCGTCTCCCACATATAAAATTACATCTACATATCATTCGAACGCATGTAAATTGGTTCCATTGCATCTTCCTTTTTCACAGGTGGTACAGGCTGGTGGCCTATCGTTGCTTCACTTGGTGGCTTCACGGGAGGCTCGGACACCGCGTTCGGAGAGTAATACCTGCCTGTGCGGTACTTGCCATTAGACAACATTTCCCCAGCGACAGTGGACAATACCGCGGATTTTCCCTGGATGTGCTGCAACCGGAACTTTACAATGTGTAATGTTTATTATTTATGTTCAATTGAAATTAAGATCTAAAATAAAACCCAACATATATTTTAACAATGGTTGTTTTGATTTTTTAAATGAATCTAGTGTGTCTCCATTGAATAGTCTTCCTGTGCCTTGTCTTGTCACACCACATGTCTCCGGCCAGCACCCTCCCTCACGCTGGCCGCCCACCTTCAATCCAAATAACCGTTGAACCCATATGCAGCAGACATACATATGTTATTTTGCGGGTTGGCATCAAGCCTCCCGGCCTTGCCTCCTCCCCCAAAAATACTTACCACACCACTTTGTTCAAGCGTTGGCAATAAAAGGCCGTTGGATTTTATTGATACAAAACATGGTTATAGGTAAATAATCAATATGGTTGATCATAATAAATCATCCTTTTGGGCACCGGGTACAGAGATGACCCCCTCTGGCCCGTGCCGCCTTGCCACCACAGGCCAGCCTGCTGCTGACTAACTGCCTAGGCATCCAGGGTCTCCAGGGTGAACTGCACCCATATATTCTCCTGGGAGGCTGAGGTATTTATAAACTCACCCCCCTGCCTTCCATGTACTAGATCCTGCAGCCTGCCTCTTACATGCAGTTAGATGGCCTCTCCTTGGTGAGGCCCTGCGGCAAACGAGTCTTGTCTGCACGACCA
Organism: Ambystoma mexicanum; assembly: GCF_040938575.1. NCBI lineage: Eukaryota > Metazoa > Chordata > Amphibia > Caudata > Ambystomatidae > Ambystoma > Ambystoma mexicanum. The sequence continues at coordinate 354,867,529 of NC_090923.1, read as the reverse complement.
CTGCCCCAATCCACCACCCCCCGCCCTATCAAAGGCAGTTCGCACCGGGGTACTTGTGCTGGCAAGTGGAGCTGTCAGGGAGCGATAAAGGCCAAGAGGTGCCAAATAGCATGTACACTTCAAAGTGGTCTATAGAGCATGGGTTGTTGTTCCCATGTCTACCTCCAGACCCCGTGTCTCCTGCCAAGCATCCCCCCTCACGCTGAACGCCCCACTGCAATCCACATAAGTGTGTCTCCATTCACCAGTCTTCCTGTGTCTTGTCTGCACGACCACCGCCCCAATCCAAAATGGCGGTCAGTAATGTTACACTGTAGCAACGTTCACCGCTGGACCACAAACCAACATTTCCACAATTGTGAACATGGCCATTTGTCCACAGTGGAGGCACGGAAGAAGAAGTGGTTGATTCCTTCATCACCCACTCACAAAGCCATTGAAAAGATTGTATTTGATAAAACTATAACAAGAGATTTGAGGGGACTCACGGAATTCTGCCACACAGGAGATTTGGAGGTGTTCCACAATATGTGCCTAAAGTACAGGCCAAAACGATTGCATTTTGGCATGGAGGGCATGATAAATCGGACTCTTCTAGCGGTCTTGGCACGTAACCATAATGTTGGCCGTCAACAAAGTAGGACGACCGGAACTTTAGGGACGCTTCGCTACAATAAGGCCTTCACAAAAAGAAGTAAACAATGGGTTATCAAACCAGTGTTTGAGGATATGCAATATGACTTTATTGAGAGACTTATTGTTGATGTCCTAGATAGGCACATACATGGAGTTGTGAACGAACCTGTGCAGGGGACAACTGCATTGCCACCCAACATTGCCTCTGTTCCATGTCCACCTAAAGAAGAGCTTATTGAGAAATACACATCACGGTTTAAATGATTGTAATTTGATTGTCTGTTCTCTCGAGTCTCCTCATGTCGCAGGCCCATTGAATATGTGTAGCTATGTAATGTGTAAATAAAAGTGATTGCTCAGTGTACATGCAATGTGTCTCTCCACCCTTGCCCCTCCCTTCACCGTGCAGTAGTGCGAACCACCCGGGTGTCACCTGTGACTTTGCTCTCGAGTCTCCTTATGTCGCAGGCCCATTGAATATGTGTAGCTATGTATTGTGTAAATAAAAGTGATTGCTCAGTGTACATGCAATGTGTCTATCCAACCTTGTTCATTTGCGCATTAAATTAAACCAAACAGTAATATAAATCATTTTTCAAAAAATATAGAATGTCTCCGTATTTATGGTTCTCTGGGGCTGCAAAGCACGCAGACAAAATGCAAAGATGGAGTGTAAATTTCAAGTCCTGTGAGATGGCCTTACACTGAATGTAGCTAACTAGGAATGTGTGCTCGTTCAAAGTGAAGGTCAGCTGCTTTGATTTTTTGCTCGGTTGCCGGAATGGCCCACGACTCAGTATAAGGTTCTATTGTTATTTGACCTTGACAGGCCGGGACCATCCCGAAAGACTTCTTTTTGGGGGTGTGGTGCAATAACGTAAGAAACGATAATGAATAAAATTTCAGAAACGATAGCCATTTAATGTTCGTTCATTAGAAGAAATAACGTCGGCATAGAAGGAGTGGTATTTTGGGGCTGCCCTACGCACAGACACAATGGAAAATGCAAATATAATGTAAGTAACTCTTTAGATGAGTTTATACCGCAATTTAATTACTATACAGTAGCTTTAAAGACGGGTTAAGTTGTACTTGTTCGTTCTATGTGGCATATTGTTTTGTACCGCGCACTATCTTGAGGAGAACCATCTCCTTTTACGGAAGCACCTCAAAACCTTCCTCTTTGCTTCTGCTTTCTCTCTCCCTCTCCCCTGCTACAACTGGTCCACTGTGTGTGACCTCGGTCCTGGGCCCTTCCACTCTCCACCTGCACTGCCTCCCTGTCAACCCCTGCACTGGGGGACTGTCTCAGTATCCTACAGCCCCCCCTTGACGTGTAATACCCAGTTGCACTGTCCTAGCTATGAAATAATTTCCCGACCTAATATATAAAATGAATAATTTTAATAAAGATCTGATGGTGAGACTAATTTCATTTTTTATGTTTTTAAAACAGGTACATCCTTCATTATTGTATGTGTCACGAGTACCAGACACCGGCGGATGGCTTCTTCAACCGCCAGTTGCTTCTCCGCGTGAACAACGTTAGCACCCTGACCATTTTATGGGACGATCGCCAAGTACAAGTATGCCCTTACGCGGTACTAACGGCTAGATGCAACATACAGACCGTTGTGGTGGCCTAGTGCCTCGTTGTTGGAACAGCCATGCGATTATCAGTGCGACCGAAGAGCTTATTTTATCGTAAACCAACACCCTGTGTACTGCTCACGAACATCGCTTGCCTCAAGACGAACTATTTTGGATCGAGAGCAAAGAAAAATGCAAATCGCAGAATATTCTCTAAACATTTGATGTCCAATAAATGTACTTTGCCAAATGGACAATCTTGCCGTTTGCTTTTAAACCACAGTTTCATATTCCGAATTGTGGCGCTGTATTGTGAGATGATCTAAGACCCTGTGTACAGCAAAGGAACATCGCGTGCCTCAAAACGAACTTTTTGGAACGTGAGCAAATAAAAATGCAAATCGCTGAATATTCTCTAAACATTTGATGTCAAATAAATGTACTTTACCAAATTTACAATCTTGCGGTTTGATTTAAAAGTACACTTTCATATTCCGAATTGTGGCGCGCTGTGTTGTGAGCTAATCTGTGTTGGTTTCCGGGTTCTGTGTGGCGTCGCGTAGAAGACGCCTGGGCGCGTTTGCCTACGCAGCACAGAAACGTCACAGAGAGAGGCGGGGAATATGAATGTTTTGATAAAGTCTGTTTCAGGGGCGGGGCATTTGATTTAGTGCCGCAAACGCAGGTGAGCCAGGGCGATGGGGGGAAATGATAGGATTATCAGAAAATGGCGGCTGATTTCGAGTGCGTTAATGGACGAAAAGTCGGGTAAGGTCCATAGGAAAGTTTTCTACGATCTACCGATTTATAATTAAAAACACATGGCCGAACCGTAGGGACAATAAAAAAAAAGTCCCAGAACTATCCTTTAAACAGTCCTCCATCATGCGCAGTGTTGACTGTAGTCACACCAGGGTAACCTGCCCTCGACCATACATCATTAGTTCTTTCACCAAGTATGGCGATTAGAAGACCTTTAATATCCCCTATAGCTAATGTATTCCCTCCCATCATTTTTTCTAACTCCTATATCCATTTTCCAGCGTCGGAAGTTACATTCAGGAGTTTACATTTTAAGCTTTCTCTGTCCATCTGGGGCCATGGTATATACTGTGGCCTGACTCCTCCCTTTTCTAACAAGGGGAACTGCGATGCTCCAAACTCATTCTCATCTCTCATCATTTATCGATCTACTGCTGGATTAATATTCCCACATCGCCGTCTACCTGGCAATGACCCTAGCCTGCTCACATAGGGGGGGGACTCCCCCCTCTGACCATGGTTTTGCCCCTTATGTCGGTCTGACTGTGTCAGTGGCTCTGATGCCATAAACATAGGTATCTTTAAATCTGACCATCTTACTTCCTTATCCAAAGGCGGATGTTCTTCTAGACCACATATATCACCCCTAACCTCCATCGAGTTGGTTTCCCTTTCTTCGTCGAATATTTCTTGTGCCCACTTTGTGCAACTCCTCTCATCATCATCTCTATTTAATGTTAATCTGTCTAAAGACAGCTCTTTCTGTCTCATACTACCTGAGGCTTCCTCTGTGTCATACAACTGAGTACTCTCGAGACAATCATTTTCTCCCTTCCTTTGTGTTTCTTTCTGGGGTTGCATTTCATGGTATACTTTATCGATCATTTCACCAATGCTTCGTGAGTCAAATTCGTCTTCTAGATTTATTCTAGACGTACCTGAAAATGGCTCGGGCTCGGGATAAATTCCTCTGTCTTCCAAGTCTACCTGTGGATTGGGATCTCTTACTTCTCTTTCCACTCTTTCCAAATATTCAAGATCGCGTGCTCTCTGTCTCCTTTTGCATTCCATGTCATCATCGACTTCTCTGCGCTTTCTAGCCTCTTCTCTTATTCTATCTTCCTCTTTATTTGTCATATCCCTTTGTTCATTTGCCTTTGTATCTCTTCATCTCTTTGTCTCTGTATTCTTCTCTCTCTTATTCTTTCCTGTTCATCGGCATCTATTCTTTTCTCTTTTAGCCTTTCCTTTTCATCAGCTGTTCTTCTTTTATTATCACACTTTCTTTGCTCTTCTGCTCTCTCTTATTTTTTAGCTTGCTCATCTTGATATAACTGTTCTCGTCTTTGTCTCTCTTTTCTTTTGGCTCCTTCATCACTCAATCGTTCCTCCCTTTCTTTGTCTTGTTTGTCTTGGTCTCCCATTTGTCTTACATCTTCGATGCCTTTACCATCGATTTTAAGTAAAATCTGACCTCACAACCATTCATTGTGTACGAGCGCTATCTCATCAGTTTTATCCTTATCTCCCTTCCATCTCGTTACTTCTCTCCTTATGTCTAGAGATATGCTTGCTTGATCACTTCTTTCCTTATCGCGTCTCTCCCTGTCCCTCAGGACTTTGGAGGTGATATCTTTCTCTGTGTCTTTCTCTGGGCCCTCTTCACTACTTTGCGTAGGTGACTCGTATGACGGATTGCTATATCCCGTTGCTGCTTTAAGTTCTCTTAAAGGGTCTCGTCTTTCATTTCAGATGGAGCAGGCGGAGCAGAAGGCTCTTCACCACCTCTTTGCATATATTGAGTATACAGTCTAAAGGAGGCTCCTCCTCCTTTTCGTGTTCATACATTTTCCAGAGCTCTAGACTTGCAAGGCGCTTTTCTAACTTTTTTCCTGTATACGCAGCATGCAAATATGTCATCATATGCTGTAAAATTGTTCTTGATAATGACCCTCCTTGTGGCCATGGCATAAACATTTTGTCTGCAGTCCCTTTAACCCATTCTGCACTGTATTGTTTAAGTTTAAGCTTGTGCTTTGGTAGCTGTTTGCAAAGATGCACTAATGGCGTGACTTCTTCCATTTCTAACTTTTACTTTTCTTTTTACTACTACTTTGCTTTAGTTACAGTTTTCAATTTTATATTTCAATCAATATACACTTATGAGCGAGCACCAATAGTCGCAAGCTCCAATCCCATCACAATGCAATTATTAACTTTAATCTTCCTAAAACAACAACCATCAAAGATTAATCGTAAAATAATCACTTTTCGCGTCTTAACATCACGTTTCTCTATTACTTAAAAAATTTCTTTTTTCAACTCTGACGTCATCGCACCTTGCAATCACATAAAACAAAACAGACAGACTTGACCGGCTACATATACGTGCACCTCATGATCCTCTCTTAGGACTCGTCTTACCCTCTAAATTCAGTTCCAATTGGTACTTAAGCCAATTCCTTTAAGAAAGTCCTTAAAATAATCTTGTCTTCTATGTGTCCCACGTAAAGGGGATCTGAATTAAAGCTTCTGCTAGCACTCTTTAAAGCCTAGGAACAGGGCGTATCCTCATAGCATGGCTACACCTCACAAAATTTTTTCTCACATATTACTTGGCAACAATCAAGTCAATAATTTTTTCCCCATATACATATATTTTACGTTCTTACTCTTGCAATATATTTTATCCGCCTCCCTCCGTTACTCTCAGTTATTTACTACGCATGCATCCCTCCTTTTGCCACTCTCTTTGGTCTATTCAATCACCATTCGCATGTTTTCGTCTTCGGACCCTCGTGATCACCGCCTTCGTTACCGCCTCTTCGAGCTGCTTTCCGATCCGCTTCGTGTAGATGTGAGAGGGGTTTCTATTAAAGATAGGGGTCCGTCACACCCTCCTTGCGAGGATTTGTCCTATCTAACTAAGATCTAAAGGGAGCTTCACATCCTGTCAGCCAAATGGCAAAGGTTGTGCGATATTGCCGAGACTCTAAAGTTACTCATGTCAACGGCCGATGGTATCTTATCTAACCATCAATCTCTGCTATCAAGTGAACTGGAGACTTCCAGCCTTTTAAGATAAGTAGCAATACCCTGGAGATGGATGGGGATGCAGATTTTAATCAAAAATCAATAATTCAGACAACACAAATAGCTTGGCAAAGGTTTGTCTGTTTTAATGCAAGTAACTAAAACAGGGAGTCCAACGAACATCGGCAATCACTCGATACTCAACTCTCAATCATTTCATAAAAAAGCTGGGTACTTAAACCCAAAATTGGTCATAGCTGACGTGTTGACCTGCGTCATTACCAACATCATCCTACGTGGCAAACTTCTAAAACCTATCTGGAAGCAGGATTGGTTCTAAGTGAATAACTAAGCTCAGGTGTTATATCTGTATAGAGTAACAGAGAGAAATAATTGGATACTTAACATCAGGTGGGACAACTAAGCCCCCCCTTCAAAATGGCCACTATGAACGTCACTAAATATACAACGTCCCATTGGCTACACAACTATAGGACCCCCAACTATGTGGTCCTCTACAATTGGTTGGCTACTAACTCCTGTCAATAACTTTCCACCTACGTGAGCAGAACACAGACCAAACAGCCAGGTGTCGGTGAGCTTGTCTTGATACCAGCTTCCCACCAATTAAAAATACACTCCATAATCACCTCAATGGATCAGTGTCAATTAGTGTTTTGAAGTTAGCCTTAAGCCTGTACTGTTCTCTGAGACATTTTAAGGAGTATGGGTACTGTCGGGCTTCCGTGCATAGGTGTGATCGTCTCATGCATCCAACTTTCTTCCATCACGTGACTAGACACCACGATTTGAGCCTTTTTTGTGTATTTGATTTTATTTTCCAATAGTCCTCTGATGTCTTTTGTTTTCATTTGACCTTCCGGAACAGGACCTTCTGTTCTTTTATGTTAATTGGATCCAATGTCAGCCAATTCTAGTTCTGATAAGACCTTGGCTTTCTTTGCTCAGCCAACTCCTTAGCTGAAATATATTCTGTTTAATTCAATTTGCTTTTGTAACTGTGACACTGGCCTTCCCCGTTCCTCAAGACTGCTATAAATGTCTACCCGGATTTTGCTGCTGGAATCCAGGTCCTGAGAAGTTCTTATGACCCAGTAAAGAGATTATTGAGAGCCAGACACGTCCCATATGCCCTTATGTTTCCCACAAAGCTACATATTCAGCAGAGCAGCAGGGTGCATTTATTAGAGAATCCGGTAGATGCCATAGCATATATTGAGGCGTGGATCCCACTCCCTTCTCAAGAACATGATAATTCCAAAAATCACAGACCGAGGGCAGAAGCTGATTGAAAGGACATGTGCAATTGAACTAGGCATGCCTATATGGACTCATAATGTTAACGTAACACTCTGGTATGAGAAATTGTTAATTAAGGCCATCGCGCTTGGCTATTGGACCGCCCACTGCAAGAGGCAACTGCTCACAGCACACTCCAGGAAAGTTCCATGGTTATACAAGGGATTCATCATCGAGTTGGGGAAGATGGTGAGGGTGGGGGAGATAGAGCAAGTTGGGGTATTAGAGTGGGGCCTCAGAGGGGAGGGCAAGGGAGGAATGGGGGGACACAAGAGGGGTTTAAAAGTAGACAGTGATGGATGGGTTGCTGGTCGGGGGTTGTACCATTTGCTAATTGGTTCTCTGAGATATGTGCATGAATATTATCTTTATCTGCAAGTAAATGCCAGGTGAAGTGGTTAAACTGTTAAAATGGAATGTTCGGGCCCTGAGCATATTCTATTAAGGCCAGGAAGATTACGACGTACCTGGATCGCCAATCCCCTAAAATTGTAATGTTGAAGGAAACACATGCACTGGGACCAGTACAGGAAGGGTTTGCAACCAAATGGGGACGTCAAAGATATTATACAAATGACTCCTTGCAAGCAATCGGAGTGCTTACCCAGGTGCATCAATCATTATGCTTTAAGGCCAGGAAATCAGGCTGATCTAGAGGGCTGATACGTTATAGTGAGAGGGGCGATGTCAGGGGAAAAGGTCATATTAGTAAACACTTATGGTCCAAACGTTGACAACCTGGGGTTTTATAGCCAGATGTCTGAGAGACTGGCGAAGATGGCAGATGCCTCCATTATATGGGGAGGAGACTTCAATACAATTTTAGACACCAGCAGTGACCGATCTAGGCCCGCACAGCGGGGAAAGGTGACCGCAGCTATAATTATCAAACAAATAATGGAACAGCTAGGACTGATTGATGCATGCAGGAAGGAACACCCAAGGTCAGCTGAATGTCCATATTATTGTACAGTCCATGATGCTATGTCACATATTGACTCCCCCCACTCTGTCTGATCACTCGCCGATGGTGATGTCGTTGGAACTTGGTGGCTCGCCACGTCCACGCCCTATATAGACGATGATGCGATCCGTACTATTGGAGAGCACACTGGTTGAGGACCTACAGATGAAAATTGATGGGTTTTTCGAGATCAATGAGGGTTTGGTTCACAGATACGCCACAATATGGGAATCCTTTAAGGATTGCTTGCTTGGCGCAATGATCTCGGTCACGACTGGGGTGCTTAAGGCCACCAGGCGGGAGCTAGTGGAGACTGAAGGGGAATTGTGTAGATTAGAGAATGAATATGGCACTTCTGCTGACAAAGCACTATTGGGGTTTATTAAAGGCAACCTGTTGAAAGTTCCACAAATTGTCTGACTGTGAGATACTTTATATGGTCAAACCAGTCCAAGCCCATCAATACGGGGAGGAGGATCGACCCGGATGCTTCTTGGCTGGGGTGACCAGAAGTGAGAGAGGGGCAACGTTGGTTACAGGAATTGAGGGGACAGCAGGGAGGATCCTAACATCCAACAAGATGATTAATGGGGAGTCTCTACAAATCTATAAAGCACTCTACATGAATGCAGACACCTGTACAGAGAGGATGTGAGTGTAATTGCTCTCCCGGATCTCCCTGTGGTAGTGCGCCAGGCACTGGATGGGTCTGTTACTGTAGAAGAAATAGCTGAGGCTATTGCCTCGCTATTGTCTGGTAAGGTCCCCAGGCCCAAAGGACTGGGCATTGAAATGTATAAGACATACAGTGAGACCTTAACACCCCACTTACTTAGGGTTTCTGAAGAATCATTGAGGTATGGGTGGTTCCCACCCACACTCAATGAAGCCGTGAACTTGGCATTGCCAAAACCAGGTAGACCACCAAGCGAGGTTGCCTCCTGCTGTCTTCTGTCATTGATATATGCTGACGCTAAGATTTTTGTGAAAGCACTACCAAATAGGCTCCTATCATACATGATGTGTCTGGTACACCTGGATCATTTGGCTTTGCTCTCACGAGATCCACAGCCTTGAATTTACAATGTCTCTTCAATGTCATGGCACACACAAATTGATCCATGGGTCCAGGTGGTAGCAGGATCCCTAAATACTAAAAAAAACCTTTGACTCGGTATCAGTGAATTATTTATTTGGGGGGCTTAAGCATTTTGGGATGGGGGGTCATTGTGTTGGCTATGTGAAACTACTATATATGAACCCGGTAGCCAGTGTCCGGATCAGTGGTGCCCTATCTCAAATATTTCAATTGACACGTGGAACACGTCAGGGCTGTCCCTTTGCCCCATTATTGTTTGCACTAACGATAGAACCTTTTGCCCGACTAATGAGGGACCATCATGCACACAGGGGAATATGCATAGCGGGACCCCCACAGATTATATCCCTATATGCAGATGACACATTGGGATACTTACGGATCCCTGATGAGAACCTGGGCCAATCATGGAGGAGCTGGTCAAATTTGCAAATTACTCAGGTTATAAGATCAGTATCTCTAAATCCGAATTGTTTCCGCTCAATGATGGAACTACTACCCCAGTCGATCTTAAAGGATTCCGATGGGCTCTTACTAGTGTTGAGGTGTCCCGTGCACAACGGACACTATATGAGGACATTCATGAAACATATCTTAATACATTGGCACTTAATGATTCCCAATGTGCATATACAGCAGATTATCCCTGAAAATGATGGTGGTTTCCAAACATTTATAGTATTACACTTCTATACCGATCTGGCCTGGGCAAGCTTTTTTTGGTAATCCGATCCATGGTTGTGTAATTTGTCCGGGGGGGGTGGCACACCCCGTATGAGTTGGGAGGGTCTGATGGAACCGTATGAGAGGGGGGTCTGACTTGAATTGTATTACTTGGTCGTTCAAGCGCAATAGGTGGGACATTGGCATGTACCTGAACCCAGCCCTGTACAACAGGCACTGGAGCGACATGGTGTGGGCCGGCAGTAATTTTGGATGATCGGTACGCAGAAGTATATGGGAATATTATTATTTATTTTTTATTAGCAAACAGTTTCAATTGAAAGCTTTCAGATATTTTAGCACAATTAAAAAGGAATAACACCAGAGCAAATTCAAAGATTTATAAGAGAACAATAGAAAAAAATAAGCGTGCAAACAGGAAACAGAAAAAGAAAAAAGAGAAAAGAAAAGAAGTCGGTAAGATGAATACAGCACTATTTTTACACGCTTTAGCCATTAGTGATTGCTTCAATTCTTTCAAATGTGATTGTAACAAATTCAAATAGGGCAAAAGTCGCAGAGATCCTAGATCCTTGTATCAACTGGATCTCTCATTCTTAATCCCCAGACAGTTCATAATCAGATGTTGAAGAGTTTTCAACGTGTGACAACAGAGTCTACAGTGGCAGTTCCCAAAAGCCTCTGGTTTCCTGGCCTCAAGTATCTTCTTTATCGGCAGCAGATTTAGACGCATTCGCAAAAGTTTAGCATGGTTGAATCCGATGGAAATGTTATTAAGTATTGCAGAGTTGTTCCTCACTTTCTGATGTCTGTGCAGTATTTGCCATACAACTTGTACTCAGTTACTGTATCCAATGTATTGATCCAGTCCTGGTCAAAAAGTGAGCGCTTCACGTTCTCTGGATTTTCCATTAATGAGTTGGTGTCCTGCTCAATGCCTTTTAGAATGGCTGTGATTTAGAGCACCATTCTTTGAGAGGACGCTTGTTTTCTGCGCGTATGGTCTGGTTCAATAATGTGAATCCTTCCGTCAGTGGTTTTAGAAATTTTCGGTAAAAGCGGATGCTTTTCCAGAGTGTTTGTGCAGATAGCGATGCCAACCCCAGCTCTCTTCTAATAATTGCCACAGGAGTGGATTTTGGCAGTGATAAGACATATCTCCAGAACAAGCCCTCTAAAACAGTCCAGATTTTCCAAGGCAGTGATAGAGAGCTTTCCGGGCCATATGCGAAGATAGGAGTTACCTTTGCATGATAGAAAGTAAGGAAAGGTACTAGCGTGAATTTGCAATATCATGTTTTGATGATCTTCGCCTGTACAGCAAGGCTTTTCATCTTCCTTCTGAACTCCACCTCATGATGAGTATCTACCGAGCTGTCTTTAATTGATACTCCCAGGGAAGTCATCCCGGTTAGCATAGGTATTTTAGCTCCTTCAACAAACCAACAGCATCCTTTGACCGGCTGCCCGGCTTTCCTCCCAAAAATCAGGACACTCGTCTTTGATGGATTAATCCTCAAGTCGTTTGCTGCCAAATACTTGGTTAAAGCATCCAATTGCCTCTGGAGGACCACCGGAGTTTCATCCAAAATGATGACGTCGTCTGCGTAAAGTAGTCAATTTATCTGTATTCCTGCGATATGGGGAGGAAAAGGTTGTATACCTATGAATGACTCCTCCATATCTGCTGTGTATAGATTAAAGATTGCAGATGCTAGATGACATCCTTGTTTTAGGCCAGTTGTGGTGGGTATTGCTTCAGTTAGGTCCCCTCTTTGTTCAATCTTATCTGAATGGTGGTACAGGTGTGAAGACTCCTTATAGATTATAAAATGTCTCTGGGACAGTCCCAGGCAGATAGATCATTCCACAAGGTTAGGCGTTTTACACAAGCAAAGGCCTTTGATAAGTCCACTGACGCAAGGTACAGTTTCTTGCAATTTTTTTGTGTAGATTGTATTTTCAGCAAATTTAAAAAAAAAAACAGGTCCAGAGATGTTCCAACACCCTTCTCAAAGCCTGATTTCCATGGGTCTCGATGTTTGGTATCTCTCAACCACGCATTTAGATGCTTCAAGACTAGATCTGTAAATATTTTGCCAATAACATTGTGGAGGGCGATGGGTCTGTGGTTTCCTGGTCACCCTTACCTATCACCCTTCTTGAAGATAGGGACTCTGATGGATGACCTCCAAGAAGCTGGTATTTTCCTCTGTAATTTTATGAGTTTGAACAAGTCAAACATAAACGATGGCCATTCCTCAGGATTTTTCTTCAGGGGCATGTTTGTTAGACAATCAGGGCCACCAGCTCTTGGGGAGCTCAAAGATCTGATTAGGTCCAAAATATCTTCCCTCAATATTTTAAAGGACCACAAAAGGGGTTGTCCCTGGAATCCTTCTGGACAAGATTCAGGTTTTGCTGAGAAAATGGCACCAAAGTGAATAATCCAATCACTCGTGGCAATTGGATTCACTAGGAGGGCTTGTTGGGTGCCACTATAGCATTAAGGATTTTCCACATCTCTCCAGAATTTCTGGTGGCTACTAGCTGTAGCATATGCTCAGCGTCCTTCTGGATTATGATGTTGTTTTTGCCTGTTTTTATAGCTTAATCTGCCCTTTTTCCAATCGTCCATAGTTTTCGTAGATGGCTTTTTTTTCCATACTCTTTTCAGTCTGTTGAGCTGTGGTTTCCTTTTGGATGTTTCAGCATCAAATTCTTGCCTATGGTGAAAGGCAGGTGACTTGCCTATGTTACTTTTTTCCATATATAAAAACAGATGGCTAGGATAGTCCAAATCCTTCCTCACAAAAGGTGAATTGAGTGCCTCTCTCAAAGTAATTATATTGCTTGTACTCAGTTTCAGCCTGTTTCTGCCGGGTGTACTATTAAGCCTTTAGACTTTGGTTGAGGTTTATTTGGCTGAAAACCTTCCATTTGCAATTTCAAGATGTTGTGGTCACTTGTTGTAGTCGGTTCAACTACTAAGGTCTTTATATAAGGTTTGTAATTGTCTGAAACAAAAAAGTAGTCAAGGATCTGACCCTCAGGGCTTCTCTTCCAGATCAATTTAGGTGGAATGTCTCTCGTCGTACAGCTATTTAGGATTTCAATGTTTCTCATCCCAAGTTCCTTTCTCCAATTGCAGCCATGTAAAGTGGCTTTGTCGGAGTCTGACACAGGGTTTGCGACTAGAGCTAGGTCCTTAGTGAAGCAACGGATATTTAAGTCTCTACAGACAGTTACATTCATATCTGGCCTTATGACTCTTGCATCGATCGTCAATTTAATTTATCACTTGTTCAGTGAAGTGTTTAGCACATTCAGAGATCGAAATCCAGTAAAAGTTGCAAATGAGCTAGCCTTCTGTGTTGTTTCCTTCTGAAATGTTGCTGTCAAGCAGAGCAATTTGGATGAGGGGAGACACATTTTTCACCCAAGTGGCCTTTAAGCTGCTATCATTATTTAATAAGAATAGTAAGCCCGCCATAGGGCACCCCTTATAACTCTTAAAGGCTGGGTTTAGATATGACGTGAAGCCTTGGAGTATAGGTGGTTCTCTTAACCAAGTTACTTGCATACACAACATGTCAGCTGTTTCGTGTGACAAAAAACCTTTTCCAAACAAGTGTCTGAAACCCCTAGTATTCCAACAAACAAGAGTGAGATCCTTCGATGACACAAGGAGCCCATTTTCTGGACATTAGGAATTAGATGCTAGGGAACTTGCAAGCCACTCCCCTTGGTCCTCTTGGTCTTAACACTGTTTAGCTTAATTAAGATTTGGTAGAAGTATTTTGGTAGGAGTTTTTCACAGAGAACCTCAGATTCTTTAAGGGTGGCTGATGTGGTCAGTATCTGGTCGGTGTTTTTCAGCACAGATCTTATTTGGTCATTTGATTTCTCAAATTTCTCAAGTGTAAATGGGTTGGTGTCTCTTAATGTGATTCCCATAAGAGCCAATTGGGGAATTTCCCTAGCAAGCAATTGTTTGATTTCTTTGGAGGCAAGGTGCAGGACCACCTTATCATTCCTCTGTTCATCTGGGAAGTCAATCAGGTCAATGTCCTTGGAACAAATTGTGGTTAGTTCAGGGACACTATGAAACTGCCTCAAAATGTTAGCTCTGTTGAGGGTTAAGTAAATGCAGAATTCTTTCCAAATTCATCGTTAAGTTGCGTTTGACTCGCTTGTTAGGTGTTTTAGTCCTTTGGTCCACTTCTTGTGTGGCAGCACTTGTAGAACTCTTTTTGTTCCCCTCAAGGTGCTTGATTGTTTAGGTTTTGGCTTTTTTGTTCCAGGGTTATAAAACCACCATTATGAGTGCACTTTTGTTGGATCTCTCGCTTGTTTTCCTGGGTAACTTTAGTCAAATGGGCACAAGATGTAACTTTGGGCCTTTGAGATGGACGGGATTCAGCCAGTCTTGTTTTGGACAATACTTTGTTGTCATCACCAATCGTCAGCCTCTCCAGAACTACCTTTTGAACGTCCTCACTTTCTGAGTCAGTCACCACAATTGGCAAACCCCTTCAGTGGTGACTTCTTCTCAAAACAATCAGGCCTTCTGCCAGTGTGTCATCAAGCTGGTCTCTAGAGGGGAAGACATCATCCCAGTCGTGGGAATAGGTGGAGAGGTTCATTAGCTCATCAAATCCACTTGAGTGGTCCTTGATTGATAGGTTTCCACAATCAGACTGTAGTGACACAGGCTGTTTTCTAGACACTGGGCGTAGAGGAGTCTCCTCAGAAGACATGCTTCAGTCTGATTCATCCATAGAATCACAAGAAAGATATCGCTTCACGATTAAATGTTTTTGTTTCTTTACAAAGAGCCCATAGTAGTTTGGGGAGCATCAATAGACTGTAGGTTCTTTATTAGATCTAATTTGGATTTCCGTTTGGAAGAGAGAGGCTCGGATGGTACTTTCAAAACAGGCTGGCTGCACATTTTTTCCACACTGGCAGTTTCTGAACATGGCCGATCTGCTTGAAGCACCTGCGTTCTTAAGGGAGACCTGGGAGTTTACAAAAATTCAGTAGGATTTACCAATGGAAGAATCAAAGGCGCGGTCGGAAGGGGGTTCTCCTAACACGGGTTTCAAGTGGGAGTGCTGAAGGGGTTAGCCCTTTTTTGGTCACTGCCACTTCAATATTTGAGCTATTAGAAGACAGATTTAGGCTACAATGTTTGTTGTGTAATTTGCTGCTTCGCACATCCCCCATGTTGAGGGTTCCCAGGGGGCCGTCCACATTTTCCACATCTTTAACTAGTCTTCCAGGTGTGGAGGTGTCATTGGCACTGGAGTGTACAACGGGGAAGTCCTTTGATTTAAAGACATCGAGGCCGTCCTGTTTTCCTTTTCTTTTATGATAGGCCCCAGAACATTCCTTAGGAAAGATGTAATTCGCTCAAGGCTTTAATTTTCATTCTCTTTCAGGGAGGAGATGAAGCCTTCAATGAAGATTGTCTTGGAATGGTGGATGGCCAGTAATGTACTTTGATCTCTAAGTTGATCAGCCATCCCTTCATTCAACTTCATGAAGGGGGCCATTGTTAAGGAAAAAGCCGTAATCATATTTAGATCTATGGTCGAAGATTTAGATGTTTTCTCCTCCATTTGGGTGGCTACGAGGTCCAATAGCAAGTCTTCATCTGTTAACTGATTAATTTCAATCGCAGTGGAGGTGTCCTCCAAGCAGGATGTCAATCAACGTTGTTTAGTGGCCTGAGTGGGCTCACCTGTCTGGCTTATCTTGGACACGCTCTGGCCAGACCTTTCAGCGACCCTTGACTTTTCTTTAAGACTAGGCTGATCGGTCGTATGAATTTCTTTGTCCAGAGAAACAATTTGAAGGTCATCCAGGCCAATGACTAGCTCATCTACCTTCTTGTCATCAGATTTTGAAGCAAAATTTGCTGGCAAATATTCAGCCTTCTTGGATCCCAAAGGCTGGTCGGGGTGATCCTCAAGGTCTGCAGTTTCCATTCCCACGAACTTCCAGAAGGTAGTTCACGGTTAATCTTGCTCTTGTCCCGGGAATCAATAGGGCTAACAGTACAGCTCTGTTTTAGAGGGTACGGCATTTCTTTCAAGGATGTAGCTGGTTTAGGATGAGCATAAAAGAACTGTTGTTTAGAATGTCGAAGGACTGGGGTAAATCCTCTTGGTTTTCAAATTGAGGGACTTGTCAAGTCGCAGTGCTGCTTCTTGGGCCTGGTTTGCTTGGAGGATCCGAAGGTATAGGGTTTCAGGAGGTTATCCTTTACCACCCTTGCTGCCTTCTTCAGTTGTTTTGTCCCCATCGTTGGTGGCCTGGGAGGAAGGCCGTCTGCTGTGCTTGAATCATCGTGGTCTGAAGTGTACATTTATTTTTCTACTCGGATGGCAAAGGAGCTACAGGGATGCTGGTGTTTGTAGAAGGAGAGCTAGTCGCTTTCCCCTGCGAGTTTACAGGGATACAGTCTCGAGGGTACTCCATAATATTTCGTGATGAAATAGTTTTGGCTATGACCTCTACTGATATCTCAAGAGGACACGTAGAGGGACTTTCAAAAGTAGAGGGAGTTTGTTGATCCAGCGGTCTCTCTCTCCTTAGGACCCTCCAGATTTGGCGTGCACACTTCCTTGTGTTGTAGTTTTAGAGAAGATATTTCTTCTAGCCCCCCTTCCTGTTCAGACACCATAATTTTTTGCGGTCTCCCACATAGTTCAAAGGGTTAGTAACCCGCAGTTACCACGAAGGTAGACTTCCAACTGTTAAGTGGGGGGAACACCCTAGGGCTTAATGCGCTGCACAATTCTCGTTTCAAGGTAAGAGATGTTAGGCACTACGGTTACGAATTACCAACCAATTACTATCAAGAATGGGCTATGTCTGATGTGGAGCTGCGTTGCTGTATGCAAAGTTTGAACGGGGCTCAGCACAGAGCAGGCGTAAACACAAACATGTGAGAGTTCTGTAAAGTTTGCCAGCCGTGATCCCCACAGCATTATGGGTCACTGTAAATCTTACGGCTCAATAGATGTAAGTGGTAGACAGCAGGAGGCTTAGGGACGACCAAGCAGTACTTAATTTGTGGGGGTGGTTGCCGGTGGCCAACACCGGCACTCTTTTTTGGGCACCGGAACTCATGCGGGCCCAGCGCACGTGCAATTGCTTTGTTTGTTCTTCCACTCCGCTTTGCATTCGATTATAAATCATTGGGATTTGTCATTCTGATCTCAATCTCTCTCATGCTTGCAAGTTGCAGGCCATTGCTGGCTGAGCCTGGGAGGGGCCAGCAATAGCAATGACCAACAAACTGTTACAAGCAACAGCCAATGAAAACGGTTTAGAACAATTTTACCTAACCCCAAAATGTTTGACTCCCAAAAGTTTGACCCCTAATTTCCCGCATATATATATGTGGGGGGGGGGTAAAGTATATAATAAATGTGTAGGGGGAAGGTGGGGGGCTGTGGGGCATCTCCCCCCACAAATATATTTGCGGGAAATAAAAAAAAAAAGTCAAACGTTTGGAACGTCGAACCTTTGGGTTCAGTAAAATCACTTAGATTCATGAAAACTACCATTCTATTGTTACTATGCAGTATTTGATACATTCTGTATAGTAACACAGAATGTGCAGTTTTCATTGGCTGTTCTTCTGAGCCAGTGAAATTACATGGTGACATCGTGTTGTTGCCACAGGAGGCAGCGCGGCGCCACCTTCATTTCACAAGTTACTGTGAAGTAAAGGTGTCGAGGCGTGACGTTGTCGGTCCTGACTTGTAAGAGAGTGAGCCTGTCCTGCTGCACTGCGTGGTGCGGCCTAGTTGCTTCCTGGGCCCCCCTCTGCCTGCTTTTTCATTTGTGCGGATTCCAGTGTGCGCACCCAGCCCCCATCCCCCTGAGGCCCAACAGGAGACCAAGTCCCAGCTGGCAAAGCAGGTAAGTCACTTGTTGTTGCGTGCGGTGCAGCCTGAGCTTGTCACAGTCAATGAACAGACAAGGAAGGCCCAGGTCAGGGCCCGGGAGGCAACACAGTCCCCTGGTGGTGTCCTGACTGCCCAGGAGTCAGGACCCCACCAGGGGACCGTCCGTGCCCGGGCTTCTGTCTGTGTGACCTGTGTGCAGTGTGCTGCTGACAGCAGTCAGTGCCAGGCCCAGGCCAATTTCTGTGACCAGGGGCTGCCAGCTGCCGCAGACTGAGTCGGATGACTCTGCCATGGGCGGCCGGGCCTGTGGATTGTGCCCAAAAGTATGTTTTTTACTTTTTTCTTTGAAAACCTGACTTTCCGTGGGGGCGGTGGCCGGGGCCCCACCCCACAGAAGGTAGGTTTTAAAAGAAATAACTTATTTTGAGTGGTGGCTGTGGCCCATCACTTCGAAAGTGATGGGCCCCAGCCGCCCAAATATATGTTTTTTCTTTTAAAATCTTACCTTCCGTGGGGCCGCTGCGCCACACACCTATTTTTGTAATCATCAGACTCAGCATGGCCCTGGCGGTGGTGGTCCCACGGAAGGTAGCCTAAGTGATTGAGGCAAGGCAGGGCAAAACCCAGGACTGGGCCTGGGCACGGGTGGCAGCGTGGGCCCACTAGTGTCTGTCACAAAAGGAATGAATTGTCGTTTCCAACTTTGGCCACTTTTTCATTGCTGCCGAGCCTGACTCGAGACAATTGTATGCCCCAGTCCGACCCTGGATAGCATTCAACTAAGCGAAACATGAACTGTGAATTTTTGCCTGGGTGTTTCCCTTCTTCCCTTTAATGTTATCAGCCTCATTAGTTCAGAAACGAGCTTCAGCGAGGGGACCCGGAACGGTGCACGTATTGGGGGATTCCGAAACGTTTGCACTTCGTGAGAAAAGCCCATGCAAAGAAAAAGTTCTGAAATGCCATTTCAAGATTAAAGATACACACATGGAAACTAGACGGGGATGGTGCACATGCCCACTAATCTGTCGTCATAAATAAAAGCACTAGTTGAGTATTCGTGTATAATTCTCAACCGTCTTTTGCGGTCATTTTTTTACATAATTTCAGTGCATGTTTTCTATCCTGATGTGTGGTTTATACACTAGATGTGGCCCCTTAACCTGGGTACAATAAGCTCCGAGCATGTGCTCCGAATGAGAGCACATGCAATCCTCAGATAGGAATCCTCAGATAGGGAGGTGGATGTCTGTTACACCCCGCAGTTTAGTGAAGTATGTCAAGAACATGTCAGTGGGAAGGAGATGTGTTAAGGTGGAAAGAGGCCCTAAAGGAGAAGTAGCACAGGCCGTTGATTTCACAACAATGTCTTGCAGAAATGACTTTTTCCAAGTTATACAACACCATGCTCATGCTTTAAGGAAGGGTGAAGGGGGATGCATTTATAAGATGTGATGACTGATAAGGGGTTGAGAGTAAATTGATTACACAAAACACCTGGATGAGGTGACTGAAGAACGGGCTGAGGGGAGGGTGCTCTTCCTGGAGGTAACCGATTAACAATACTTGGTGTACTTTAACAGACTGTCAGATGGGGCCGAAGGGATAGAGACAAATACATTTCAACAGTGACTGAAACAGAATGCTTTTTTGTTTATTTACATTTTTAAAGCGCTCACACAGCCTGGGGCCATCGAGGCGCAGTTACAGGAGGAGCATGTCTTAGTTGCGTATTTATAACGCGCTTAATACCCAGAGGTTTCTAAGCGAGGAGTCGGGGATCGAACCAGTGTTGCTTCGTGTCCTCTTTGCTTTCAATTATTTATTCAGCGTGAGGTTAAATAAAAAAGTGTTTTTGAGTATGTCTCAGATTTGCAATTACTGCAAATCTGTTAACTTTCATTCAATCAAACCTAATGTTTTAAATACAGTCTATTATTTTTCCTAGTGTACGTCAAAACATAAAGATAATCTTACTGTGAGTCCCACAAGAGACCCCAACTCCACTCAGAGCCAATTGGGAAACAGGGCGGTGGGAGGGTGTGGGCGGTGATTCCACAAAATTGACAAATAAGATAACATCCACAGGTTTGCAACAATTTTATCAAAGCATTATCGCTTCAAGGACAGCAAGTATGGTCCAGACGTCTAAAAAGTGTGGTCTAGAACTTGTGTTCAAATGCACTGTTTTGCCTCCGCGGTTGCCGGAATGCTGAAACCAGTACACCTACCATAACAAGTGTTTTCCAACTTTAAAGCATTATACTTTCTCAACCCATGTGTGCCCTTCCCCATCCATCCCACTACTAGCCTGTGCCAGCAGTTGTTTCAGCACCAAACATGTGACATGGAGCAGCAGCAGTGTGATGGGCTGGTGGTGGGCCGAGCTAGGTCTAGCACTGAACTGGCACAGGCCGCGCGTGGCATTATGGGGCCAATATTTTTTGGGCACTGTCACTTATTTCTTTACACATTAAGCACTGCGACCAAGAGATTGGGTGTCCAGGTGTCGCAGTCGCCACCCGCCAAACACCAAACACTCTGCTCACTCCGCCTCGGCTCTGCTAAGGGGGTGAGTTTAAATGCTCCTCCTTCTGCTGCAGGTGAAAGCAGACTCCGGTCTGCGTAGAACGTGGAGCGAGGTAAAAACACAAAACCAGCAATTAGCAGTGTCTCAGTGCACTCTGGCCACGGCAGAGCAGAGTTTAAAACCTCCTCCTTCCGCTGCAGGTGAAAGCAGACTCCGGTCTAAACGTGGAGCGAGATAAAAACACAAAACCAAACCAAAACCAGTCATTAGCAGAGTCTCATTAATGGCAGTAATTTTGGATGATCGGTACACAGACTCTTGCACGTTTAACCTGATGCGCACTACGGTGAATCCATGGGTCTGATTGTTTAAGTATATGGGAATTACAAATCCCTATAATAGCAAGATCGGTTTGTGGAGCTATCTGGGCTTCCCCCCCATGACAAACATTCGTCCTGGGAACCGGGCAAAAAAATGGTGCTGGGGATTTATTCCCAGAGGGGAGATTTGTGACACAGGAAGAATTCTTGTAGAAATTGAGCACTAACCCCGTTAAATTACTGCAATACTTCCAAATGAGGGTAGCAGCACGCCGAAAATTACCTTTGTTCCCAATTGAACCAGAATCATGTGAGTACGGACTGATAAGTCAAGGGGAAAAGTTTCAAGGTTATATAAGATAGTACAGGCTGTCCAGGCACTACGAAATACAGCAAGCTCTAAATGGGAAAACAATCTAAATATGAGTATTGATGATACTAAATGGCGTAGATATTGTGTGCTTACTAAAGATGTTGCACTCAACGCACAGTTACGCTTAATTCAATTTAAGGTCTTAAACCAACTGCATTATACACTTGCAAGGATATCACGCTTCTTTCCAAGCGCAGTTGACCAATGTATGAAATGCAGAAGCGAAGGGGCAGATTCGATCCACATGTTTTTGATCTGCCCCAAGGTATCGCAAATTTGGCAGGAGGCAGCTGGGGAACTGCATTTTATGGTTGGAATCCCCCCTGTACTTCTTCCCCTCAAATACTTGCTGGCTGATCCTGAAAAGGTTTCCATCAAAGTACGTAGACTGTTCAATATATGTTGTGCTATTGCCAAAAAATGCATATTATTGAAATGGAAATTAACAACACCACCACCATGTAAGGAATGGCTCAAAGAACGTACCTATGTAAATGAAAGGGAGGAGGGCTATGTTGCAACTGTAACTATTGTAAGCAGGCATGAACATTTGAGAAAAGTCCACCATGGTAATTCATAAAGAAATAACCCCTTTGTAGAGGATTGATGCACAATGTGAACCAATACAGAAGTTGTTTCGTAAGGTGCCAGCTGGGTGTGATCCACACCCAATCTGTCTACCGGTCTGCTTGAATAAATGAATAAAGTAAAAGCAAAAATAATTATTAGTAAGCACGTGTCCACCCAATGACACCTTGCCTCTGACGACCTAAATCACGCAACCTATGAGCTCGGTATCCAGCTGTCTTTCGTGTGAAACAACCGTGTCTTTGGGCACGTTTGACTCTCTGCCACCCATGAATGGTTGCTGGGAGCTGGCTCTAGAATAGAGAAACATCATTCTACACATCACGAATGCTCGATCTCTCGAAATTCCAACGGCAATCGATTGATCAATCTATGCATTCTGAGTGGCTAAGGCAACGAGATGGCAAAATAACTGGCTCTCGACCATCAACAAAATTGAGCTTAAAACGGCTTCCCTCACCCACAAAGCAGTGAATAATGTAGCCCCCACTTATCTTATGGACAGATTCCATAGGAGAACCTCTACTAGACCCACAAGACTTTCTAATTCCAACTGCCTCACTATCCCCATATTTAAGCTTTCTAAGGTTGGAGGTTGTAACTTCCGCGTCAAAGCTACCCAACTATGGAACTCCCTACCACATACCATCAGAGAAGATTAACCTTACCCGAAATTCCGACTCAACTACATAAAATGGCTCAAGTCCTCTGATCTTTAGCCCATCCATGTGAGCACCCTGCATGGTAACAATGTTTTCTCCAATTGTATATATTTGATTTTTCTGCCCTGTAAATATTCCCACTGTGTAACAACTTATATATTTGATTTGTCTATGTCCTGTAATATACTTTATTGTGTAATTGGTGAACCTAAGCTTTGCATATCCAGTAACTGTTACGCCCTGATACCCTTGGGTCTGGTGCGCATTAGAAATGAATAAACAAACAAACAAACAGGAACTGTATCTGCCAGTAAGGGGTGGCCGTATGCGGTAAACACGTGTCAAGTAAGCACTTGGCCTTAACAATGTATGATGCACCTCTCAAATGCTTAAAAAATAGTTTCACATGACTGCTTTATTTAGGAGGGAACAAGCAGCTGCATTACCTGTTTTAGTTTTGTCTTTAAGGTTGCGTTTAATCGCCACCTTAAAGCTCTCTCTTTATTAAGGTGTCTTCTAGCTGTGCCTGCTCTGGCAATCTGGAACGGTTCTCATCCACATAAGGCAGTTTTTATATAGCCTCCCCTTTTGTTCAGTGTTGCTTTTCCCACTACACACAATTTCGAATATGTGTATGTGTCCCTGTTAGGTGAAATGTTTTTGAGTGACTAAATAAAAAGAAACAGACCACAAAAATAATAGAGAACTCATATATACAGTAAAAATAAGATGATCGATACCAGAGTAAAAAGGGAGACTATTGTTTTGAAATTTAAAAAAGAGTAATACTAAGATTAAACTTTTCGTTTTTGGTTGAATTATGGCTGTTCAAGAAATGCAGCTCTAGAGTGAGAAAATGAAAGTTGAAGCCATCCTTCATTTTTTAACAGGGGTTGGCAGCTGCCAAAAGAGAGGGCCAGCCTGTAAAAGGACTATAATAACAATTATGGAGATTGCAAAGCTTTGCCGGGAAAAAGCAAAGTGTTCTTTGTGATGAAATGACTTCTACTCTGCAATAGTACAGGAACGAGTAGCTGCTAAACCGCCTACTCAGCCCTCAAACCTTTACAAAGCAAAAGTGCTCTCAAACAGGAAGGTAAAATAGGCCCATCTAAGAGATGTACATCCTTCCCATTTTGTGATAATGTGGTTCCAAGGAAAGGTTATATTCTTTTAAGGGGTGTGAATGTAAGCCAGTAGCATCCCAAACATAATAGTGTAAACGAATGTGAACCAAGGTTCTATAAGAATATATCCTTTATTACACAAATCAATTGAACACTCAACTATCAAAATCACAAAAAAAAACCTGCCCCTGTAAGAGAAATGCAGAATTTAATCATGCAGCACTATGGCTGCTTGGCAGGGAGAAAAAAGGGAAGAAATGCTTGGAGTTTAAAAAGGAAATTTTCTTGTCGAAAAAGGTGCAAACAGGACTTAGCCCGTCTCTGGACCGGAGTACAGGGTCAGTTCAAATAACCTTATTGCAATGTTGGTGGTTCGACAGAATTGAACCAGGCTTTGAGCTGTACTGTGGTGCCGGTCAAATGAGGTTCAGGTGCGATGGGTAGTGCTGGTTCAATCAGCGACATAGCACCTAATTGGTTTGAAGCAGGAGCTCGGTGCAATTCAAGTGCAGCTATATGAGCATGCAGTTTGGATGGCTCAGCAGGGTCACTTCCAGTGTACAGCCAGTTAGAGACGTTGGAAACCACTCGTTTGGGTCTACAGTGGTTCGAGTCGAGGTCTTTTGATTTGATGCTGTGAGCTTGATCATTTGAAGCAGGGTTCGAAAAGGCAGTGGTTTGAGTTTGCCTGCAGCAGCAAGCTGGTGGCTCGAGCCAAACAGGTAACATGCTCTGCTTCACACAATGCAGCAGTGAGCTGGTTCGACGAATGCAAAGCAGCAGTGGTTCAAAGAACAGTAGAGTGCCATAAATAGCACCAGCTGTTCCCTTCTTGTTTCAGGGTGAGCAACATGGCTTGAATGCGGTTCAACTGGTTTGATGCAATAGAACATGGACATGTGTGACACACTGCAGTGCCTATAGGACAGGATGAGTCTGTTCAGGTTCTGCTCCCCCAGCCATGGGAGTTTTGGAGCAGAGTGGCAGTTCCTGGATAGCCCAAAGGTGACTGCAAGAAGGAGTGGAAAACCCACTCTTTTGTTTTTTAACAACTTTATTTTATTTGGTTGCAGACAAGGGATGAGCAGTACAGAGTCACATACTTGGCGTTAAACATTCAATCAGAAGCACAAAAAATAGAAATAGCTCTCCACCTCCTCCCACCTAGAAAATTGCAGCCCTCCTCCCTAGTTTCCCCCAGTCTGGTAGCAGTTGACTGGGAGGGTCGCCTTTCAAATGTTGTCCCGAACGAAAAGACTCAGAAGCTGCGGTTTGTGTGTTCGAGCAGGGAAGTCTCTAACATATTGCAAAATAGGGGCCCACACATTTGTGAAGCGGTGCAAAAGACGTTCGTTGGCCACTGTAACTTTTTCTGCCACCAGGATGTCCCATATCTTGATCCACCACAGGGCTATTAACAGAACCTGGGAGATTTCCAAGATCATGTGATCATGATCTTTCCCGCTAGGAGAAGCTGGTTGATAAGTTTAGCCATCGTCCCAGATCTTAAGTAGATCCCCCATACTAGAGACACCAGGAGGATTACTTTGGGTTTTTTCAGAAGTTTAATCTGGGTGATGGCTTCAATTACAGTGATAAATATTTGGCAGTTACTTAAGCATTGCCCTCTGTGATAAACGAGAACAAGTAACATTGGGTAAGCCCTTAAACCCTAATACCATACAAATATTTTATTATCAAAATGGTCAAGTAAATGCAAACTTAGTAAAATAAGAAAAGAGTGATTGATGAATGTCTACAATGTTCAAAATACATCCCAAAGTAACAAATAAGTTTTTCATTTTTCATCTTTTATCATATTCTTTCTTTTTGATGTTTTTTTTTCTCTCATTCCTAAACACTCCTACCCTTTTCCCCTCCCTCAATGGCCATTTTCTTTGAATGGATTTTTCTTATTTGTGTAATGATTGTTTGAAAATTACATAAATATATTTTTGACTTTGTGAACTTGCTAAAATAATAAGCCCTGATTTGAGAAAGACAGAGAACCCATCGAAACACGTGTTATCACAGAGGGCATTGTTGTAATAATAAAAACTTCCAATAACTACATTGGGAAACGGAGAAAGGAGTTATGTGATTCTTGCACTCTCAGAAAGATGTGGGCGCATGGGCTCAATGCTTAAGTAACTGCCAAACTTTTGGCTTTCAACTCACCGGAGTAGAGGAACCTAGTACTCCGTTGTTACTATTCCATGCGACCATTAAGACAATTCACACGAAAAGATATTCAAGGGCGCTGAGGTCCAACCAAAGGAATACCTACCCCAAAGGTTCCTCATTTTCTTTCAATTACAGTGAGTTTTTCCCTCCCAGAAGGCTTGAGCAGAGGGGCAGTCCCACCACCTATGTAGGTAAGTGTCCTGGTACCCACAATTCTTCCTGCACTGCAGCTCCAACACGTTCTGAATATGGTGAAGCCTCACTGGGGGATAATACCACTGAAGAAGCAGTTTAGGAGCACATTCTTTATTCATCACGCATGGGGAGGATGAGGAGTAGCTACTCGTCCAGATGCCCACCCAAGTCTAGTCCACAATTGAGCACCCCAGGTCCTTTTCCCATTGTGTCATATATGCAGGGCGAAGAGTTAGCATGTCCTCCTGCAGTAACGTGTATAGCTTGGAGACATTCCCCCCATTTAGTCCCTTCTGCAAAGTGAGTTCAATGGAGCCAAGGCTGCTGATGGTCTTCTGACGGACCAGAGGGTGCATTTACCAATGACAGAGTTGGGCGCAGGAGAATCTGTCACTCTCGGTCAGTTGAAACAGCCCTTTCAGTGCTTGAAGGTGCATGCTGGCCATTTTCAAATATTTGAGCTGAGGTTCACAACCAGCCCCTCACCTAGTTGTTAAAGGTTGTAGAGCGCATGTCTGGCGTAAAGACTGGGTTGTAGAAGACCGAGGAAAACAGACCCAGTACGGTCGGGATGCCCTTGGATTTCATGGCCCAATCCCAGATACGAACTGTGGATTTGGTGGAGTAAGGTATGCCAGGCTAGTGTTTTCGCACAGGTTTGGGGATATGTGGGAGGGAGCAGAGGGGCAGTGGCAGTCTTGACTGTTCAATCTCTATGCATTTCGGGGGCTCTGTCAGAGAGAGCCATGCCTGGAAGCATGCCAGTTACACCGCTACATAATATTTGTGCAGGTTAGGGACACCTAGTCCACCCAAGTGAGCGTTGCCCATCATTACCCTTTTAGGGATCCTTGATCTCTTACCCCTCCATATAAACTGTAACATTTTCTGTTGTAGGTGAAGGAGTGGGGGTGGTGGGACCACTACAGAAAGAGTGGAACAGAAATATACAAACCTCAGGAGAAGGTTCATTCAACCTTCCCATCAACAAAATCTCTTGGGTGGTCCACCTCTTCAGGTAGTTTCAACTTCTTTAAAGAGGGGGGACCGCCACCTCACCAAGGTTTAGGACTCTGCAAATGTTATGCCCTGTGGTTCTGCCTTTTATGAAGCCGATTTGGTCTGAGTCAAGTATTTTAGAAAGAACTAAGGATAGGTGGTTAGTCAAGACTTTAGAAAAGATGTTCGCATCTATATTAAGCAACCATCTGGGCCTGTATGAGGTGCAATCTCTAGGATCTTTGCCGGGTTTCAGAAGGAGGATCGTTGAGGAGATATGCATTGATGGAGTTGTAGAGCCAGATTGACGGAAGGAATTGAAAAGGGCCATGAGAGGGGCCATGAGTTGATGATGAAAGAACTTGTAAAATCTCATTGAGAACCCATCGGTGCCTGGAGCTCTTGCTCTTAGGGATTTAATGACTAAGTCTATTCCCTCGCTAGTGATCGGGGAGTCTAGAGCTTCACAGTCCCCCTCTGTGAGGTGTGGGAGAGTGAAATCCTCAATATATCATGCCTGTTCAGCCTGGTCCCCGGGGGATGCTGTCATGTTTTCGGTTATGTGGGCTGCTGCTAGTTGCAGTTTGGCTTCTTCCGTATATTGGACCTTACACCTTTAGTCTCGCAGGCCAATCATGACATTGTGTTGTTTTACCTTTGCCAATTTTAAAACCAGGAATATATTAGCTTTATTATTTTTGGCATAGTATACTTGTTGGGTTTTAAGTAGGGAATTGGCAGTTTCTTCGTCATAGTGGGCTTCCAGTTTGTTTCGGGCCACCTGAAGGGAACGCTGTGTTTCAGGAGACCACCCCTTTTTATGTTTAACTTCAGCTTCAGTTATTTCCCTCTCTAACTGGGCTCTGGCCTCCCTCCTCTGCTTCCTATGCTTCCGGTAAGCATAGGCATGGGCTATGAGTTCTTCTCTAATCACAGCCTTCATGGCATCTAATGTGAAACCCCTCTTAAAGCCTGCTTTAAGGGCTCCAATCCCTGTCCTTGAGACAAGTGGCCTTTGCCTTTTTAGATCATACTCAAAGTGCTCTGTGCTAAAGGAAGTGTAGGGGACAGGAAGGAAGAAGAAGTACAGAGAGAAACAAGATGGTGAAATCCTCCCAAAACTGTGCTGCGCTCCCTCTGACTCTGCCCCTTCTCAAGTCCACAGCATGAAAAGCCCTCGAGTTGCAATACCCTGGTATGAGACTAGTCCTTTTCTTTGGGGTGTGCCCTTTGTTTCCTGGATCACAGGATAGTTTCTGCCAAGGGGCTTTCTTCCTGGAGAGAGGTGCTACCCATCCTCACAAAGGATCAAAAGAGAGAAAGCCCCCACTGGCTATAATCCTGCTGGGTGAAGCAGAAATAGCCAATCTAGGGAGAATGCACGCTGCCTGTGCATGGGTGGCCTGGGCTCACAGTGTTCACACATGTATTGAACTGATCAGATGTGGCTTCAATAATTATATGAAATATCAGCCACCATACCCCAAACTCATTTATGGTTTATGTTTAATGATTAAACTGCCACCAGGATGGTAATTCATCATAATTATGTAGTTTTGCAAGAGGGGTGCAGACTTCAAATGCAGCCTCTCTGCTGGAGTAAGTTTGCTGTCACCCCAGCTGTCAGCCAGGGCACCTGTGACCTCTGAACCTGCCCTGTGCCACTGGAGAACAAGCACTGCATAGGATGCAACTACAGCTTGTATGAGAATAAAAATACACATGGCCCTATTCGTGGAAGTATATTACTGTCAAAGAGAGAAAAAATACATATAACATTTGAAAAGTTAATAAGCAGAAAACAAAACATTCCTAACCACAATTCAGGGATTTACTGGACATGATGTAGGCCTAGTCTCTCCCCATCATCCAGCCCTCTGACAAAGTAAAAAAGTCAAAATGTTCACTAAAACCATAATAACTGGTTCTAATAACTAGAATTAATAATTACCTATATTTTAGGGTGAACATGGGGTGGAGAGAGATTAGGCAGAAAGGATAGGTAGGGAGCTGGGGAACTAGGTTTGAACTGGGAAGAGAGGAGGGAGTGCAAAACATTGAAGTGTGACAGCAGGTGATCAGAGGGAGGGGAATTCATTGAGAGGATCGAAGTTGTGAGGGGGATAATGGGAATATTAGTTCATAAAGTTGTTAGGGACATTGGTGAGCTGGTCATGGAGGGTGGTCTAGAAATGTTCATGCAGTAGGGATTCAGGATCTAAGTGGTGGGTGGTGGACATGTTCTGACTGAGATATCTATAGGGAAATAAAGGCTGCATTGTAAAGCCAGTCGAGAACTAGGTCCACATCCAGGAAATTAGAATTGTTTGAGCCAGCATTTCTTTGGATAAGGAGAATCATGAAAGAGTGGGAGCAAGGAATTGATTAGCAGTGAGGGTGAAAGTGTTATGGTGGTTTATAAATGTTGTGAAGTTTGGCTTTGAATTTGTTTTTTTTCCATTCTCACAATCAAATTGCTCAGGGTTTAAAGAATGATTTAGACAAGTGTGCCATGCACTTCAGGAAGAAGGCGGGGCAATGTTCACTTCCACTTTCTGTTTTTCTCTCCCGATTACCCTACGAGTGACAAATGACTACATATTCATGGATGGAACAATCTGGTTGCATCCATTGGTCTCTCATTTGATCCTAGAATGAAATGCAGCCAAGACCACCATTTCAAGACTATAAGAAACAGTCTGTATCCATGAAGATGAACAATATGGGTCCAACCTGATAAGGAACAGAAAAGAGGATTGTAACCATCTCTGATCCTCCCCATCAATAATTATCCACCAGGTTTCAGAGTCGGAACTATAACACACCTCCTTCCACTACTACACAAACCTGTAATTCATCCCTACACAAAACTGATACTCTCTCCTTACTCCCTTTCTCGCCATTGCACAACTGCACAGCATGCCCTATGCCTTCCTCAACTCTCATGGGCATTGAAAATGTTGACATTCCCTTATCCACTCTCCTCCAATTTACTTTAATCATCGTCCCCATCGGCATTGGTATATATCTCACACAGTTTTCTGTGATCTCTCTTTGGCCATCCTTTGATCCAGCACCATCCTTTCTCTGATATGATATGATATGATATGGTATTTGTAACGCGCCTATACACAGGTGTTTCAAGGCGCGACGAGGCAGGGAGGGGAGGGACAAGGGGAGACAGACACCGATCCTACTAGGCCAGGTGTCATTCAGATCACGCAAGTGCAGGGGTGGGCGAGGGGGAAAAGTGCAAGGGGAGGGGGGGAAGTGCAGTACAAGGTAAGTGGCGTAAAGTAATAAATAAATAATAAATAGGGCCAGCTGGTGGCAAGTGCGAGGTAAGTGCAGAGCAAGTGCTGGGGAAGGGGGGGGGGGCTGTTTGGATACAGAGACAGTCCCGCAGTGCAAAGGGGTTCCAGGGCATCAGTGCAAGAGGAGAGTGGCTGGGCCAAGGACCGAGGCCGTCTAGAGTGGTCCAGTTGCAGGATAAGTGCAGTTTCAGTGAAGAATTAATTAGCTGTTCAGCAGGGGAGAGGGAGAGAGAAAGCAGAAGCAAAGAGGAAGATTTTGAGGTGCTTCCGGAACCGGAGATGGTTCTCCTCAAGTTTCAGGGAGGCAGGAAGGCTGTTCCAGAGGGAGGCCCCTGCCGCGGAGAGAGATCTACCCCCAACTCGTTGCTTCGAGAAGCGGCTAACCCTGAGGGAATTGGAGGCGGATGAGCGAAGGGCTCGGGAAGGAAGATATTTGGGAAGAGAGAGTTGAAGGTATTTAGGACCCAGGCCCCAGAAGGCCTTGTGGACAATGCAGAGGGTTTTGAACTTTATCCTCGCAGCCACTGGGAGCCAGTGTAGAGATTTCAGTCCTGGAGAGATACGGTCCCTGGGCTTGAGGCCAAGGACAAGTCTCGCAGTTCTGTTCTGGATGAGTTGCAGAGGGCGGAGAGTGGAGGCAGGCAGATTAAGATAGAGGCTGTTACAGTAGTCCAGCTTCGAGAGAACCAGGGCTCGGGAGACAGTGAGCTTCTGGGGGAAGGAGAGGAAGGGAAGAATACCTCTGAGGAGGTGCAGCTGGTAGTGTGACCTCATGGCGACGTCAGAAATATGAGGAGAGAAGGAGAGTGTGGAGTCGAAGATGACCCCAAGGTTTTTTGCCTTGCAGGTAGGAGCAGGGAGGGGGCCAAGGGAGGCAGGCAGAGAGCTGCAGGGAAGGAGGGAGTGGGAGTACCGATGAGTAGAATCTCAGTCTTACTGGCATTAAGGCAGAGGTCTCACTTCTTCTTCCGTCACCACCTCCCCCTTCTCCTTGTACTTATTCGTTCAACCTGGAGGAAACTTCGAATTAGGCTTCCTTCTTCTCAACACTTCAAAAGGTGACAACCCCTTTGTTTGATGTAGGGCCAACCTGTATTGAAAGACTCTTTCCATAACAGCACGCACCCAATCTACACTTGTAGCAATTTCAATTCTTATGGCAATACATCATTTATCTATTAAATCTCTTTATCTCTGAATTCCTTTTTGTGTTGTACAAAGCTGTTGTGGAATGCTACATACCATTTTCTATCATATCCCATACTATAAATTGAGGACCATTATCAGACACAATCTTTCTTGGAAAACCTTTCCTCCAGAAAATATATTCCAGAAACTTCACCACCCTGCACGCACTAACATCTCTAACAACACACACCTCTGGCCATTTTGACAGCATGTCCATCACCACAATCACATCATTTGCTTGACTTCCCCTCACCACAATCGGCCCATGAATGCTCACTGCCACCACACCCCATACTGATGACGGCGGCTCCTTCAGACACACGGGTGGCAGTCTCGTAATCAATGCTTTATCACTATTTGCACATTCTTTGCAACTTTTCAACAGCTGTTCATCATGGAGGTCCATCCCTGGCCACCAATACTCCTGGTGGATCATCCCCTTCATTTCGCAAACTCCAAAATGCACTTTGTGTGCGATTCTCATAACAGTTTCTCTCAGACCTTCTGGCACACCCACTCATTGTCCACACATCAGCAAACCTTGCTCCAAACGCAGTTCGTTTTTTACCCTCTTGTACATCTTATATTAATCTCCAAACTCCTCTGTAGGGCATTTTTTCTGAACAAAGGCCGTCACAGTTGTGTACATGCCATCCTTCTCACATAGAGCCAGTGGTCGAAGTGGGTGGGAGCGGTTAGGAGTGGTGCTCCTCTACTTTTGTTAATTAACTTTTACCATTCCTATCACTTTATTTGAAAAAGTAACCATTCCGGAATGGTTTCATTTTAAAATAAAAGTGTACGAAAACGTTGACACTTGCACTTTCAGTGCACTTGTTCCCTTAAACAGCAGGCACATGTGGTTGGGAGTTTGTATTGTGTGTGGGAGTTTGTGGGGAACGTGGGTCAGCCAGTAGGGAACATAGGTCCACTACTTCTATTCTTACACTACAACCACTGCATAGAGCTCTCCAATCTGCTGGTATTTCCGGGATTATAGCTCACACATTGTGACGAAGAAGAGCAACAAATCGTTATCACTCGTGCATGTCTTAAATATGACCTTATCACAGGGATGAGGAAGAGTCCTTGATTGTTATGCCCACAGTCATCAACAAGCCGGACCTGAAAATGGCTCTCTCCCCTGATGATTCGCTGGTTCCGTTGGGCCCGTTTCGCGCTGCAATCTGCTGCCAGGCTTTCAGGAGCCGTCACCCGCTGCAGCACTCATTCACCTCAAGACAACCTCCAGGACATCAAAAGGCAAAGCTGGGGCTGCTCGCAATGAATTTCATTGCCACTATTAGGTAGCCATTAACAGGACAACATGCTACGCTGTCATTAGTCTTTAACACTGTGCTTGTTGAGTTACAGCTTAAGCAGCCCAGTCACCATCCCTGTCTCCAGCTTCTCTTCCTTCCAAAGCCAAACCTTCTAACCTTCTGCAGCTGATGCCTAAACATTCCACAGTTTCTAACATTATAACATTCTATCAAGTACAGATCGTGTCGAATTAGCCACTACTTAAATCATGTAATGATGAGAGATATTACAATAATTAAACTTAATATATACATTGTCACATGAGTGCATGTGTAACATCCCGAACATCCTAAGTTCTAATATAACAAGAGGTACTTGGGGAGCATCAGGTATATCTTCAATGTATGCTGAAGACATACACATCCATGTTCAATTGATAAATGATCTGAGAGTCATAAAACCATGCCCCAACACTCTAGACTATGTGTAGCCATAGAACAATGAGAGCTGGCTGACTTAAATGGGACCAAAAAAAGAGGTCCTGTTAGAAGACAAGTAAGTCCATTACCAGTGAAATCCCATTTGAAAGGCCTTTAGGTCTCAGCTTGCCACCATCTCTATCTCAGTAAGCTAACAACATGGATGTCATCTTGTAAGCAAACCTTATTTTTGCTTGCCAGTTTAAGCCTGTGCTCAGGAGCATTTATTTTAAGTAGAGACAGATTGAACAGATCACTAAATCAGGCAGCCAGATTATGCTTAAAACCTGTTTGAACAAGACCAATACATTGGCTCTGAAAGCACTCTGTTCATTGTCAGTGAATGCCAGAACCTGCTCCAATAATCTAGAATGTCTCTTGGTGCAAGGTCCCAGAGTTTCTCTAGAACTAGATTTCCACTATAATTCAAGCCAAACACTAGGGTCAACCAGCTCTTATTTGATCCACCAATGGGGTTATAAATGTCCTAAACACAGACCATTGTTTGGAAGTTAGGGAACCTAGAACATATAAGGCCCTGAATTACAACCTGAGAGCATAACCCAATCTATTGTATTTTAGGAAACTGCGTTAGAGAATATATGAACCAAAGAATTGATGAAGTAGATGCTTTAACATTTTACATTAACACTTAGAATTTGGGGAGAGTAGTGTGGGTTAATTAGTCCATGCAAATGGTAAAATAGTCACAGGTGCATAAACATATATGGGTTTCAAAATTCACGTTAAATTAAATGAAGGCAGCAGTGCTTCATGAAGGAAAGATTAATGTTGTGCATGTAGCAGCAGAAAGGCCTTGAAACAAAGCACTCATTGTTGGAACAGAAGGAAAGGACAGGAAGAGGATTCAAGTGAAGTGCAACATTATTCCACAAGCCGCATGAGATTGCGCTAAACGGAATACTGTTCTAATGTTGCCAGAGCTAGAAGCTGCAAAATGGCATGAGTTGACATGTGGTGTGGTGAGTGGTGACATCATGAAGAAGGTGAGGAAATGCAATGTAAATGCACAGAGGGGCATATAGAGGGGGCATAGAGTAATGAAGGGGTTAAAATACAGGCAGAAAAGGGGGTTCCATTCACTTGGCCTGGACAGGACTTGGTAGTTGGAGTGGGAGTTGTCTGGCAGCTATGCTGGAGAGGAGTTTGCTGAAGGCCATGGCTGCAGAGATGTTAAGGACCGGTTCAGGAGCACTGGTCTGTCTGGGACAGGCTGAAGAATACCTAGATGCAGGAAAGGAGATTTCAGGCCGTGGGCGTCGACTGCAGAAAAG
Source organism: Ambystoma mexicanum (assembly GCF_040938575.1). Taxonomy (NCBI): domain Eukaryota; kingdom Metazoa; phylum Chordata; class Amphibia; order Caudata; family Ambystomatidae; genus Ambystoma; species Ambystoma mexicanum. Next base: position 354,832,999 of record NC_090923.1, on the reverse strand, counting down.
GCCCAAGGGCTAGACTGCCGATCTAAGACACAGAGCACCAGAAATCATTTTGATTGTATGACAGATAACCAAATGAATAAATAGAATCCATACTGCGGGATAATTGTCAAAGTGTCAGACTGGACGCAAAGCAACAGACACTTCCTTCACCTTAATTAATTAGTTATAATTATTCATTTATAAAGCACTTAACCAGAAGGGGTTTCGAAGTGTGGATCCTTTCTGGTACCAAAAGGTTAATGACGTAAGCTGAATTTAATGTTTTGAGTGGAGGTTTGTCCATTTATTGCAAAGGGTTGGAGTATAACTAGCCATCTAATGATAGCTAAGAAAGGAAGGGATATAGATGGTTAAAAAACAAAGGTTTAAATGTGTATCATTCTAATAGCTAATACATGCAGAATTATAACAAATCGTTGTTGCCATGTCAAAGTAAAATGTTGATTTGCACGCGTGCTTTAAAATAACTTTTTTCGTGTGTTGGTGTTTGTGCACCACAAATGTATGTAACCAAAGTGATTGCTTCTAGCTGATGAGATTGCTCATATAACATGCCTAATTAGGAATGAGTGTAGCACTCTTTCTTTGTGTCTAGAAGCAAATGAGCCTAACTAACAATAAGTCGCAGCACTGACTCTGATGGCACATAGCTGAAGTTTCAAAGTGAAACAACCAAATTAGCAAAATGGAAGGGATCGTTATTTCCTACTGCAACGGAACTGTTCAAGTTGGTCTTTGATTGTAACTAGATGTGAAGCAGTTAGTGACTGAAAAATAGTGAATCGCGGGGGCTTTGCGCAACTGGTTGGATCCTAAAGTCCCTCAATGATCATTGTTGTACGAACCCCTTTTGTGCTAATTCCAAGTGGCCGTAACGTCACATGTTTAAAATGTTAAAATAAAATAAGAGTTTATGTGGGGAATGAAAAATGACTACAGTGTCTACCAAGTAATTACTTGACTTACGAATGAACATTTTGAGGCAATCAACAAAACACAATTAAGAGAAAGCTTCTGCTGACCAACAATTTAGAGCACCTGCGGGTGCACCTCTAGCTCAAGTAGACTGATAAACTAATAACAAGAATGAATTTAAATGACTAATGGCCTAAAACAAGGCTGTATATTTGTACAATATTTAGGTAGTGGGAATGATTAGTAAAACCTGAAGGCGCAGGGCTGGCTTCTGAACCTGGTATGTTTACATAATGACATACTCACTTATTGATGTATCCTGCCTCCTGCAGGATCTGCCCTGGGCCAGTAACAACAAGGAGCAGGAACCAGGCTGACACAGGTGTATATAAAAGGAACACGCTTTATTCTCTTGGTTACAGGTTCAGTATAGAATACAGGAGAGAGAGAGATCATCAGTAGCTTCTACCCTGGTTCCCTGCCCAGCTCCAAGTCCCCAACCGTCTCTCCTGGAATCCACAGGTGCCCCAACACTCCAAGCTCCCCTAGCATTCCAACACAGCTCTTACACTGACTCAGACCTCATTCATACATATGCAGGATACACAGATATCCAGGATATCTGTAATTTAAAGTTCCAATACAGGCACAATAAGGATTTTAAATGAAGGAAGTATTATACATGTATTGGAACTTTAAATTACAGATATGCTTGAAATAGTGGCGGAAAACTTATACAATGTGTTTTGGGGAAATACTGATGATTTTATAGTTAATGTGAAGTGCACTCTGGGAAATGCAAATTTTGGGAAATGAAAATCCTGGGACATTTTGGCAAATGCACATTTTGGGGAAATGCATAATTTCGTAAATGCAAATATTTGTATGTTTGTGTATTAGATATAATGAAGTGGTTGTGTAACTGAGCTGAAATTTGCGTAATTGTAGTAATGGAGTTCTGGGTGTGTGACGTAGGGTGCACACAGGAGGCAGCAGGTTCTGCATTTGTAGTGCAATTGCGAGGTAGTTGTGTGTGTAGAGTAGGTGTGTGCCTGCGTGGAGCAGGTGTGTGCGTGCGTGGAGTTGCACGTTTTTGGATGTTGACGTGTTAAAGTGTAGTTAGAAGTTACATGCATGTATTGGGGTTAGGTTCTCACATACTGGCCAGGTGTGTTTACCAGTGTAGATAAAACCTTCAGGGGGAACCCCACGTTTTTTTTTTATGGAGGTTGGACACAGTAGAGTGCTCCAGTAGTAATGATCTTAGGGCATGGGGCCCATGTTTGAGGTCTGTAGTCGGTTTTGGACACAGTAGAGTGTTCCGTGTTGACCTTAGGGCATGGGGCCCATTTATTTTTCTTTGAGGTCTGTAGTCAGTTTTCATCGCCGATTATGCCCGTGAAATCTGGGGACATAGGTCCTCAGAATAGTAGTTAATTGTCTGCGTTGGAGGTTATCGCTTGACAATTCTTTCAACTATGTAATGGTTGGAGTTTTAGTTAGGAGCAATGCTTCTTCTCCTAGTTTTCTGTAGTGCCAGGCGGTGCATGCGGGAAGAGGTGCTGTTTTATTATTGCACGCCAGTCTATTTTTATGGTTTTGAATACCGGTGGAGGGCACACAGGTAGGCCAGTGGTTATTTTGTGGAGTTTTAGTGCATATCTGGACCAGGTAGGGTCCATACACTGGCATGGGTTACTGGATTTACGTTCAGTTATATTTGTTAAAATTTAATTTCTAGTTTTCAGGTCACACCATTTATTTGTTCCATCCTTGTGGTGTATCTGATTTTGGGTGTGCAAATTTTGAGGTTTGCATAGCGCTACCATTTTCCATCTTAGTAGTGGTTTGTTGTTTTACAGTTTTACATGGCCCTTTTTGCTATGTATATTTTGCGCCACGTCCCTTTCTATCGTGGTTGTGTTTTGTATTTTTGTGATCTTTGTGTTGTATGTCTCTTTTCTTGATTTTTCATTCCTTTTTCATGTTTTCTTTAGGGGAGGAGGATGAGGCATGGTTGTTGGGATATTTGTTAGAGTGCATGGGATCATTGTTTGGCATGTTTAGGACTATCTGTTTTTGGCCATTGTGTAAGTTTTCTAGATTCGTGGCTACACTATTTTGGCAAGTGAGTTAGCCTCTGTCGGGGTGTTGGGTTTGTGCTCAAGTGTGGCAGACTTGAGGCCAGGAGTGGCAGGCCTGGCGGAAGGTGTTTTAGTTTGGTGGGTTTTGGTTTGTAGTTTTGGTTTTTGTTTGTCCATTGTGGCAAGGTTGTGCTTGGTGGTGGCGGCACCGAGACCCTGGTGTGGCAGGCCAGGGTGGAAGGAGTAGTAGAAATGTTATGGTTGTTAGTCCTATCATGGTTGTGAGTTTGTGTGTTTTCTTTTGATTGTAAAGGGGGAGGAGGGGTGTTGTATCCTGCATATGTATGAATGAGGTCTGAGTCAGTGTAAGAGCTGTGTTGGAATGCTAGGGGAGCTTGGAGTGTTGGGGCACCTGTGGATTCCAGGAGTGACGGTTGGGGACTTGGAGCTGGGCAGGGAACCAGGGTAGAACCTACTGATGATCTCTCTCTCCTATATTCTATACTGAACCTGTAACCAAGAGAATAAAGCGTGTTCCTTTTATATATACCTGGGTCAGCCTGGTTCCTGCTCCTTGTTGTTACTGGCCCAGGGCAGATCCTGCAGGAGGCAGGATACATCACTTATGTTATGTTACTTGGCATTTATACAGTGCTCTATGTATCATTGGTATGATCTCAAAGCGCTGGTAGGTTGAACACCCTCAGGAACCGCAGTTCTGATCAGTAGAGAGACATAGTGTCGTAGGGGGCGTGGGTGCACTAGTTATAGGTGCAGCTGATGTAATCGCCGGATGGTAGCTGCATCCTAGCGTTAGGTGTGGTGCTGAATATATCAGTTGAATGTGAGCAGTCTGGTGGGTGGACACCCAGACTGGGTTCTGGCTGCTTTCGGCCTGAAGGACGCTTATGTGAGCCACTAGGCTGGAATGTCATGGGATAGTTGCGTTTTATTAGGGTGATGAGGTGTTCATGGGGTAGTGTTCGTATGTGAACAGCTAGGCTGAATTTATTGAGGGGTGTCGCTGTGTTCTTGTTGTGTGATGGTGTATAGAAGAGAGTAAGCGTAGTGATGTGATATGATGGTTCATCTTTAAAGCACCCGAGACCAGGCAGGTGAACAGGATGGCAGGGAACACAGCGACACACAGACATACAGTGACAGGGGGTTGGGTTTACAGTGACAGGAGAGGGGCATACTGATATATAGCAACAGCATGCGGAACAAGAAAGCAGGGTACACAGTGACACACAGGCACAGTGGGCACAAACTGACGAGAGGGTTGGGTAATACATTGGGATACATAGCAACATCACGGGAACAGGATGGCATGGAACACAGCAACACACGGACATACAGTGACAGGGGGCAGGGCTTACAGCGATAGGAGGGGGACATAGGGATATACAACAACAGCATGGGGAATAAGAAAGCAGGGTACACAGTGATACACGTTCACAGTGGGAATGCGCGGGGTTTAGAGGGGAGGGTAATACCATCCATTCCATCCATCCATTCCATTCCATCCATCCATTCCATTCCATCCATCCACTGCATCCACTCCTTCCATTTCTTCATTTCCATCCATTCCTGCCATCCATTCCATCCATTCCATCCCTTCCTTCCATTAAATCCATTCCATTACAGCCATTTCATCCATCCATTCCATCCATCCATCCATTCCATACATCTATTCATTCCATCCCATTCATTCCATCCATCCATTCCATCAATCCATCCATCCATCCAGTCCATCCAGTCCATCCATTCCAACCATTTCATCTATTCCATCCATTTCATTCTTTCATACCATCCATTTCATCCATCAATTCCATCCATTCCATCCTTCCATTCCATCAATTCCTTCCATACATCCATCTATCCATCCATACATCCATTCATTAATTAATTCATTCATTCATTCATCCATTCATCCACCCATTCCATCTATCCATTCCATCCATCCATTCCATCAATTCCATCCATTCCATTAATGCATTCCATCCATCCTTCCATCCATCCATTCTATTCCATCCATCCATTCCATCTATCCATTCCATCCACCCTATCCATTCCATCAATTCCATCATTCCATTCTTTCCAACCATTCTGTCTGTTCCATCTGTTCCATCCATTCCATCCTGCCATCCCATCCATCCCATCTATCCATTCATTCCATCCATTCCGTCAGGCCATTCCATCCATTCTATCCATCCGTTCCATCCATTCCTTTCCATCCATCCAATCTATCCATTCCATCCATTCATCTATCCATTCCATCTATCCATTCCTTCCATTCTATCCTTCCATCCTTCCATTCCATCTATTCCATCCATCCCATCCCATCAATCCATACATTCCATCCATCCTTTCCTTCCATCCATTCCATCCATCCATTCTGTCACTTCCATCTATTCCATCCATTCCACATACATCCATACATCATTTCCATCCATTCCATCCAAATCCATCCATCCATTCCATGCATTCTATCCATCCATTCCATGCATTCCATCCCTTCCATCCATTCCATACATTCCATACATCCATTGCATCCATTCCATTCCATCCATCAATTCTACATACATCCATTCCATCCCTTCCATGCATCTATTCTATCCATTCCATCCCTTCCATCCATTCCATCCATTCCACATACATCCATTCTATCTATTCCATCCCTTCCATCCATTCCATCCGACATGCATCCATGCCATCCATTCCATCCATCCATCCGATCCATCCATCCATTCCACATGCATCCATGCCATCCTTTCCATTTATCCATTCCATACATTCCATCCATTTCATTAATTTCATCCACTTCATCCATCCACCCATTCCATCCATTCCTTCCATTCCATCCATTGCATCCATTGCATCCATTCCTTCCATCCATTCCATCCATCCATTCCAACCATTCATTCCTTTCATCCATCCATGCCATCCATCCCATCCATCCATTTCATTCCATCCATCTATTGTATTTATCGGTTCCCTCCATTCCATCCATCCATTCCATCCATTTCATTCCACCCATTCCATCCATCCATTCCACATACATCCATTCCACATACATCCATAGCACATACATCCATGTCCTCACCTCCATCCATCCATTCCTTCCATCCATTCCATCCAACCATTCAATTAATCTATTCCATCCATACTTTCCATCCATTCCATCCATCCATCCATGCATTCATTTCATCCATCCATGCCATCAATCCCATCTACCCATTCCATCTATTCATTCCATCCATTCCGCCCATCCATTCCATCCGTCCATTTGGGCAAATCATGTATCACGTATTCCAGTGTTTCTTGTAAAAGGGTCAGATCATAAATGTGTGACATTGCAAGTGCAAAGTAAGGGCACACAGCAACATCACATGGGCGTGTTACAGGCTGGGGGCTTAATGTGGTTAGGATCGAAGAGATCATTGTTCAGTGCTCAGGGATACGGATGACTATAGTCAAATCAGTGGGCAAATTCATTGAAGACAAGGATGGCAGTCACATTGTGTATTGGTTGTTGGAAGTTCAGTCGTATCTTTAAGGTTGATGTTGGAGTAATGGAAAGAGCCATGTTTTTAATAATTTGCGGAATGTCATATGGTCATGGGTGTGTCGAATGTGTGGTGGAAACGAGTTCCACAGAGTCGGGCCAATGCTGAGAAAGAGGATCCTCCGATCCTGACGGAGTTAGTGGTTGGGATCACTAAAAGGAGGGCAGTGCTTGATTTTAGGGTGCAGGGTGAGGTAAGGTTTTAGATTATCTTGCAGGTATAATGGGCCGGTCTTGTGCACAGCACAATGAGTGATGCACAGGGACTTGAAGGTGGCCCTTTGTCCGGCTGGGAGCCAGTGGAGGGTGTGGAGAGCTGGAGAGGTGTGGTCTCTTGGACCCAGGGCCAGGAGCAGTTTAGCAGCAGCATTTTGCACTCTTTGGTGTTTATTAAGGTGGTATGCCAGACCCCTAGGTATAGGGAGTTGGCATAGTCCAGTCTCGACATTACAGTAGACATCACAGCGGCAAGTCTGTTCGGGAAGGATTGGTTGGGAAAAAAGGGCCTGAGAAGTTTGAGATGGTAGTGACAACATTTAGACACTTTGTTGATTTGTCGTTAGAGGGTTAGGTGAGAGAGTCCATAGTGCATCCTAGGTTTTTTATTGTGATGGAGGGAGTGGGGGGTTTGCCCATGGAAGGGGGCCAAGGGAGTGGACAAGATAGAAGCTCAGTGCTGCAGCACACCATGATTTCCATTTTAGTGGGGTTTAAGAGGAGGTGGTTTATAGTCATCCAATGGTCGATATCTAGGAGGCAGGCTGCGAGTTCGGACTGGGGGTTGGAGTCTGAGTTGTGGATTTTAAGGATGATTTGGGTATCGTCTGCATAGTTGTAGCACAAGATATTGTGCAAGGGGATGATTCCAGGAATGGTGGACATATAGAGGTTGAATAGGACAGCAGATAGACATGTGCTTTGCAGTACTAACCAAGTGAGCAGCTGAGACAAAAGGTGAGAGTAGGGTTATTTGTTTCCTGTTGTTGAGGAATGAGGTGATCCATTTGAGAGTGGTGCCATGGATTCCAAGGGAGTGGAGACGGTCAAGGAGGATTGAGTGGTTAATCGTGTCGAACGCTGCAGATAGGTCGAGGAGAATGAGTGCAGCGCATCCTTCAGAGTCTGCAGTGATTTTAAGCTCGTCCCAGATTGAGGCCAGAGTGGTTTTGGTTCCATGATGTGGTCTTAAGCCTGATTGTGTGGGGTCGAGGAGGTTGTTGGATTCAACAAAGGCGTTTAGTTGGGAGCATGCTGATTGGTCAATGAGTTTTGCAACGAATCTGGTGTTCGAGATGGGTCTGTAGTTTTTGGGGTCAAGGGGGTCAAGAGATGGCTTCTTAAGGAGAGGCTTGACATGCGCAATTTTGAAGGCATTGGGGAAGATTCCAGAGCTGAGGGAGTCATTTAGAATGATTCTTGCATTTTCTCCTGTGCAGGTGGGCTAGAATATTTCTTTAAGGACTGAGGCGGGGCAGGGGTCAAGGGGGGAGCCAGGTGGTTTGCTAGCAGATAGAAGGTCAAGAAATTAATCTCTGAAGATCAGTCTGAAGGAGTCAAAAGTGGGTAAGGTGGGGGTTGGGGCCGAGTGGGAGGGGGGTTGTTGGAATGGTCAGTAGATGGGGAGAGGAGGGACAGTTTGTTGTTAAGGGTAGTCGTCTTGTAAAGAGCAGTGGTGTAGAAGAGGAGGAGTCGCAAAGCGATTGTGATGGGGCAGATTGGGAAGAGGTGCAAGAGGGTTTGACAAATTCAGATATGATTCTGTGGAGATCTTTGCTGCGGTTTCCACAGTTGAGAATCCGATTGTTGTAGTAGGCTTTTTTGGCTTTCCGGATTTGAGCTTTGTAGTTGCGATGGTGCAAGGCGAAAGGGGATCTGCTGAGATTGTTTTTTTCGGCTTGCCATTTGCCTTCCAGAGATTTTTTTTTTGTTGGCATTCCTCATTTCTGGAGTAAACCATTTGGGAAATGGTCCATTGCATGAGGAAGAGGGGCGCGAGGGGGTGAGAGGAATTAGGGATTCATTGAGCCAGGAGTTTCGAAGGAGTCGGTGGTTAAGGATCTGTCAGGGGGGTGTTGTAGGAGGTCTACGAAGTAGGGCTTCAGTCAGGTCTGGAATGATCTGTACTTTGTTCCAGCATTTGCAGGGATCAGGGGAGGCTGGGTGGGAGTTAGGGGGGGGGCAGGAGAGAGGATGGAGAAAGGGACGACAAAGTGGTTGGACCAGATGAGTGGTAAGGGGGGGCTAGATGGATCAGGTCATCTAGGGTGTGCCCTTTAGAGTGGGTTGGACTGTTCATATGAAGGGAGAAGTTGAACGCATCAAGACTGTCGACCAGTGGATGGGTCATGGGGTAGCTGGGAATGTCCACCAAGATATTGAAGTCTCCTAGGAGAGTCAGCGAGGGGTGATTTACTTGAATGGTGGCTACAGAGTCACAGAGGTTGGTTGAGAAATGTCTGTCGTAACCATAAAGTCTATACATGAGTAGGAAGCTGTGTGTGAGAAAGTCAGAGTTAGTGAGAGTTTAACAAGAAGGGATTTGCATGAAGGGATGCATGTCTGAGATTCAACGAGTGAGACGGAGAGGTGAGATTTGAAGAGGACTGCCACGCCGCCTCCTCTTGAGGGTCTGTTGAGCGGGATGAGTGAGTAGCGGGCGGGGGGAATGCCTCATGTGCAACAGCGGCAAAGTCGTCAGAGAACCAGGTTTCAGTGATAAAGACTAGGTCTGTCAGAGGAGAGGAGGTCAAAGATGTATCTACAGAGCAAGCATTAAAAAGGATGCACTTGATTTCGGAGTGGGGTGTGAGCATGAGTGCATGGGGGATAGTGGGGGAATGAGGGTTGGACGCTGCAGGACAATGAAGCAGGGAGAGGAGGGGTAGTGGGAAGGTAGGGTGCCAGGGGCCTCTGGGTGACGAGGGATGGGGCAAGTCGGTGGAGGCTGGGAAGAGTAGGCGGGTGGAGGAGGCTATGTAAGGGGTGTGGGTAGAGTCAAGGAGGGGCGGGAGAGTGGACAGATGGTCACCCGGTGAAGGGGGGTTGGGAGGGAGAGTCTTGTGTGAGTGTCGAAGGATTCGGGGAGTCCGGTGTGCAGGGTGAGAAATTGAGAGAGAGGGGAAGGAAGCAGGGCGAGGGCATGGGGGAGTGTAATGGGGAAGGGGAGGGAGAGATTGGGAGGCTGGGTAGAGGTAGAGGTGGTGAGGAGTAGACAGTCGTGAAGGGGGACCAGGCTCGCTTTCTACTTTTAAAGGGTTTCTGTGCAGTAGGGCTGTGAGAAAGGGTGGGAGGGTCAGCGGGTGATGGAGATGAAGCTGCTGTTCTGGCGAGGGTGATATGTGGTGCCTTAAGGGAAGGGATATGGTGGTGGGGGTTGTTCGCAGGTGTTGGGGGTTAAGGAGAGGTGCGGGGGAAGGATGGGGATGTGGGCGAGAGGTTGGGCTGTTCTGTGATGGATTAGAGGAGAGGGACTCTGAGGTATGGGGGCAAAAGGAAGGGAGGTATGTTTACAGGAGGGTGAAAGGAAGGGGTGGATGAAGGTGAGGGTTTGAGCTGTTTGGACCGCCAGCAGGTTCCTCTGGATTGGGAGTTTGATGGGGGTGGGGTATCATGGCGAGGGGTATTAGGAAGTTATCAATAGTGGTCATAGCGCGGGTGGGGAGCGATGAGTTTGGGTGGGAAGGGGTGGTAATGGGCTACTGAGGAGGGAGGTGGTTGGCGCGCCAGAGTGCAGCTTTGATTTTAGAGTTTGATAGGGGGCGGGGTGTCTTGGCGTGGTGTATTACGGAGTTCTCAATAGCGGTCAGAGGAAGGATGGGGAGGGATGAGTTTGGGTGGGAAGGGGGTAATAGGCTTAGGCAAACAATATACCATTATTCGATCTGTTTGAGTGTCTCATGAAAAAATCTGAAAATAAACAATAGTCTTTAGCAAAACAAAAGAAAAAATAGATGTTGGTGTTTGATCTAACTGCCTTCTAAAGGGTTCAGCATCCAAACATTGCAAACAAAAGACTAACATTGTGGAAGGCAGCCTGTGAATGCTGCCGCCAGCAAGGTCAGTCGTACACCTCTCCCTCCTTCCCACTGTCCATTTCAGTGGGTAACCCCTGCCTTACTGCTCCCCTTCGACTGAGTGGCCCCATACCACCACCACATACCTCTACCATCCTTCTGCCGCTCCGGTCGCTAACAAGGGCACTTCCCTGAACATAGATGTCTACTGTGTTATGCAACATGATGCAGCCTTCTGTGCATTAGTCTTTTGCGGAGGCGGTCTACAGATCGCAATTAATCTAAAGTCATGTGGCAGCTGATGGTTAAATGTATAGAGCACAAAAATAGTCAAAAGTTCCTCACACCTACTTTCATTTGGCACTTAGGACTCAAGTTACTTGCACAGCATAAATGGGAGCATCTCTTTTTCATATTTAGCTCCCACACCGTGGAATGACATGACATACCATTTGTGCATGAAGGAATGCCATCTCAAATTCAGACAAGTTCTAAAAAACGTTCTGTGTGCAGTAGATATTACTCTACATGTTCTGTTTGTAGGTTGCTACTCTCTGTCTTAGAGTCAACACGACTCTTTGAGTGTGTATAATGTAAAATTTCATACTCAAAATATAGGGATTTTAAGTTTCCTACTTAAGTATGGAGGGGACACACCAACAGTTGCTTTGATCATCTTTGACAATAAATGTACATTTATCTTAGCTTCTGAAGAAAGACTGAAAGTCATTCTCTTCCAAAACATCTTCCTTTTCGAGCTTTCTGCTCATTGCCCTCCAACTATCTGAGGGTCAGACGCTTCTCCAAGCAGAGCGTTGTGGGCAGATCTCTCTCCTCTGCTGCAGCCTCCCTCTGGAACAGCATCTGTGCCTCTCTCAAACTTGAGCAGAACCACCTCTGGTTCTGGAAGCAACTCAAGACCTTCCTTTTTGCTTCTGCTTTCTCTCTTCCGCTCCCCTGCTCACATACTTGACTGCTCCTCACACTGGTCATCTGGATACCCTCTGAATTCGGGCCCAGGCTCCTGCATGTCCAGTTGCCCTCGCACTGACTCTGGGCTCCTCCAGCACTTAAAGGTCTGTACCTGCTACCCTACAGTCCCCTCTCTCTGCACCTATGAGCCACCCACTGGGTACTATTATTGAGTTGCCTGCACTTCTCCCTTCATCCCCCTAGCAATTCTCCCCTTACCTCCTCCCAGCACACTTGCACGATCTGAATGACACAAGGTCTAGTAAGATTCTTGTTTTGTCCTCCCTTTGTTTCCCCCTCCTCGTCTTCTCGAGCCTAGAAACACTTGTGTACAGGCATGTTATAAATGCCATATCATATCAAAGAAACCACATTTTGCTTATACAGTTCCATGATGTCTCTCATTGCAGTCTGTGTTTGTCGATGCCTGTGTTGCATGGGCCAGGCCCATGAGAAACTATTTGCCATTAGTCACCCCCCTGGTCCCTGCTATAATGCAGGGGAACGCACTCACAACCCCTCTTCTCTGTCACAATCCCCCTCTGCCCATCCACTCTCCCATCCCTCTCTCTTCTTCTATGGTGTACACCGCAGCAACCTTAGGTCTCCCCCCAGGCTGATACATAACCTCCAGTGACATCGCCCTCTTCTCCCGATTGACACCAACCCCATTCTCCATCAAATCCTAAGCTACCATGCATTGTCAGTCGCTCCCAAGTTCAACTCCTTATCTTTCCTGTGATATGCCGACACTTCCAGTATCATATCCCGCATGTACTAATTCCCAAGAGGCCACCATTCAGGAAAGGTGGCTTGTCGGGAAAATACATTTGGTGAAGGTCGACAAAACAGATTATCCCTCAGAAGGTCACTGTACAGTACTCAATTTGGTTTGAGCTGAGAAAGGTGTCAGTCACAAAAATGGGCAAAACATTGCAATAGTCTACTGGCACAGTGAAAAGAGTGTGAATGCTGCATTGTTGAGATGGTAAATCTGGTAAGCTTATCGCTCTGCCAGGTGTAATGATGTTCACATCTGTATTGGGCTACGGACACTATTTGCTCAGTACATGCTTTTTGACAGAGTGCTGTTACTTAACTCTGCTAATTAGGAATTTAATGTGAAGTAGAATACAATGCAGGTAGGCTTAAAACATATTTTTATTGAGATGAATACAACAACCTCCAGCACAGCTCTCTCCCTTCTGATCAACAACTCAAACAGATGTGCTTGGAACCTGAGGTACAAATCATGAAATACATTCCACCGGAGTATTCCACATTCTAGATTACATCACCATCTAGAACATATCATAACAGAACTAAAGTGGGATACTTATGGAGCAAAAAAAGGGACTCTCAATATAAATAAACAAATATGCACAAATGGCCAAAAAGGTTGAGAATCCTACGTGGAATCTATTTCGAAGTTCAACCTAAGTGGTACCTGAGAGATCCTCAAAACCAGGCAGGTATAGTGACACAGACGCAGAACCTTCATTTCACATTAGGGTGTCTACAATGCTAGCAATGGTCAGGTGTATGCACTGTGAGAAACCTGAGGGTGTCTAACTTGCTAGTCCCCATGGATCTGTCATCCAGGTGGTCAGGACACGGCCATCACTATTGGATCCAGTTCCTGGGGGTGTACCAATGCGGGAGGATCACCGAGATGGGGGGTCCTCAGGGAGTGGAAGTGGGACAATGATGGCTGAGATGTGATACCTCTTTGCTTATAACATCTTTCCCCCATCCTACCCTGTAGGATACTCAGACGTTCTAACTCCCCCCCCTTCTGACATTAACAGTTTCTTACACCACCAAAGACAATGGACTAACACGAGGGCTATTTACCTGACATATCCCAACACCAGAGTCAAAGTCAGGCAATTGACAATAACCACACACCTGATGGCCCTTTCCCTTCCCCGCAGGGATAAAAGGTGGAGCACGAGAGCACACTTTGAGCAAGGCAGACCATGCAATGAGTCAGCTGTTCCAGGAAGGAAGTTAAAGAGGAGGAGAAAGGCGGCGAGAACCGAAAGGACGACAAACAGGGAAGAGCTCTTGCTCTTGTCGACCCAAACCCACAAAGCCTCAGAGAAAGGAATCACAAGGCCTATAACAACAGCCAGCGTGTGGTGTAGCAAGTGTCAACGATCCACAGTACCCTCCTACACTGATAACCAAGACAGGGAGACATGCTTGCTACTGTGGCACTGCCCTTCACTCCAGAGTCCAGAAATATCAAGCGGTTCATCACAGCCAGTGAGTCGGATGGAGTACCGATAGTAAACGGAACTGTGATTGAGCAAAGGTTGCAAGTGGCAACGTAATGTGAATCAAGGAAAAAAGACTTTGGCCCTCATTACGACCCTGGCGGAAAGTAACTGACCTGACCGCCATAGCGTAAATAGCGTTTCCGCCATTGCAAGATGGTGTAAAGAGCGGCTAATTCTGACCCATCGCGCACGAGCATTACGCCATGGCGGAAGTGCAAAGTCCGCGATGGCGGAAATGTCCCCAAAACGCCCCTCACCGCCGTCGTACGGCGCCCTAGGTGCAATTCCGCCACCCATCATAGCGGTCACCGTAATGAGCGGTAATCGCAAAATACGGTGACCGTAAATATACGGAAACGGAAGTAAAAACATGGGGTCGGAACGGGAAACAGCACGCCGTACACCTATAAAATCAGAATCCCAACACAACCATCAAAAATCCGACCCTGAGACACATCCCAACCCGTTAGCCACCCTAGTTAAAACAAACAAAATAGGAAAAGTTGCTAAAAAAGCGTGCGACCGCAAGCGGCAGGTCCACTTCTCCCATGAGGAACTCACTGTGCTCACAGAGACCCTCCAGGAGAATGCTGCCGTCGTCTTCTCGACGCAAATGACCAGGACGGCACTTGCGAACAAGAAGGCCATATGGGCCCTGGTGGCACAGCCGGTAAGTGCGGTGGGGACCGCACCCCGCAACCCACAGCAATGCAGAAAGCGATGGGACGACTTGCGGATACGCGTACGGAGCATACTATCAGCCAACCGTAACATTGCCACAGCAACCGGGGGAGGATCGGTATCACCCATCAAGTTGACCCCCTGGGAAGAAATCTGTGCCTCCACCATTGGAATGGAGAGTATAGAGGGAGTCGGAGGGATGGAGAAAGGAGTGCAGACAACCGAAGAATCAGGTAGGTGGGCCAAATAAACCAATGCTAAATCCACAATGTCCAATCATGTGAAGTACCATGTGTCCACATAGTGCAACAGAAACACATGTCCAGGAGAACGTCCACATACATTGGCCTGATAGCGCACTCTAAAAGTCACATAAAATACATAAATAATTAAAAATCCTAAAAACACCCTCTACACGTGCAGCATGCACACCCTAACTGCAGGCTGCAAAACAACTGCATCCTCAATCCACACAAAAATGAAACCACCTCCAAGGCCCTGACCCAAATCACCCTCAGGTACCACCCCAATGCATGTGATACATTGCCATTCCAATTTCCACAGACCCATAAATAACGCTCGCCCTCCTTTACTCCACCACAGGGTCCGATTCAAACGACGAGCTTCAGGACACCCCTACCAGCACACCTGCAAAGAGGGCCAAGACCAACGGCCAAAGACCCTCCACCTCAGCTGCACGGACCAAGACACGGCAGCAGCACAAATCAAGTGGCAGCACACAGGAGGGGACTTCAACAGGCACCCCAGCAGCCAGCATGCCCACAACAGCAGCACCACAGGTCCCCCCAATGGATGCCACAGAAGGCACTGCTTCTGGTGGCAGCAGCATCATAGGTGACACTGCATTAATGGCAGCATGCTCCGACACAGAAAATGGTGCTGTCGATGTAGGACCCATCCATGACCTGTCTCAATCCCCCTGTTTGTTTCATCCCGTACACCATGAGGATACCACGCAGGGGCACCCACAAGACGACGACTGGCCATCCCCCACAAGCCCTGTGGCAAGGCAACATGAGGTGATCAGCCCCTCTGTGACACCACCGCAAATGGGCATGGCCCAGCAGAGGCAACAGTCCCTCGACCAGGTGATCGTGCAACAGCAGCAACTGGCCACGCTCCTCAAGGAGCATGCTGATGAATGTGGGGGTTCTAAGGCAGCCATAGAAACATCTACTGAGACACTTAGGGCACAAATGGAGCGAAGTACAGAGACACTAAGGGTACAAATGGAGAGAAGCACCGAGAGCCTGAGGGGGGAACTGCATGCGACGTCCAAAGACGTATGTGGTGAACTTGCCGCTGTGCGCCGTGTGCTCACTGAGCTCTCACAAACCCTTAGGGACATGCATGGACGTGAGCAGGCAGAGACATCATCCATTGCAAGTTCCGTCCAGGGCAGCCCCCAACGTAGATCTGGGAGGAACCTGCACTCCACAGGCAGGGGTGCCCCTGATACCCCGAGAGGGGGCTTGCAATAGCGTCTGCCCACTGACAATGAGCATCTTTGGACACTGGTGTTCGGGGGGGAGGTAGGAGGGTGGAGGGGGGGTTTTGGGCTTTCTTGGGTGGCGGGTCGATGGGGTGTGTAATATAATTTCACATATGCAATGAACATTTCATAATCATCCAATAAGATGTGTGGACATTGATCTTTGTGTACGAGGCCTTTATAGGCGTACAGTCCACATTGTGCATGTTCCAGACACACACAGTGCCACAAGTCCCGTGTCCATGTATCAGCCACCAGGCGTGAGTGCTAGAAGCATGAATCTATGATATTCTGACGAATTTCACGGGCCTCCTGTGCCTCGCGGACTCCTTGAGGTGCTGCCACATCCCCACCCTCATCATGACCATCTTCAGGTGCTTGCAGTTCTGCGTCAGGGGGCATGGGCACATTTCTACGTACGCACATGTTGTGTAGCATGACACATGCCATGACCATCTTTGCAACCTTCTCATGGCGGTACGTGAGTGCCCCGCCAGACCTGCTGAGGCAGCGGAAACAAGCCTTCAGTAGGCCGAATGCCTGTTCTATGACTACACGGGTACGTAAAGTGGGCATGGTTGTAGTCCTCCTCATGCTGGTTCTGTGGGTTCCGGAGTGGTGTAAGGAGCCATCTCTTCAGTGGATACCCGGCATCACCTGTATGTGGACAATAAAGGATGTTTGTGGAATGACATTGCTACGTACGCACCCCCCCCCCTTCCTGCCAGGTCATTGCCGCATCACATACCCCACATTATCATGCATGAAATGAGACTCACCGAGTAGCCAGGATCTGTTCCCTGCGTGTCGCTCCATGTAGCGTGGTATTGTAGAGTTCCTCAAGACCATAGAATCATGGGTTGATCCAGGAAATCGGGCACAACAATGTGTAAAGATCCTGTTGGAGTCACACACCATTTGTACATTAAGAGAATGATATTGTTTCCGGTTGCGGTACTGGACCTCCATGGCATGTGGGACAACCAATTACACATGGGTGCAGTCGATGGCACCAATGCAACCCGGTATGCCGGCAAGTGCATGGAATCCCACTTTTGTGTTTGTAATCTCCTGCTCCGAGCGTGGTAAAGAGATGTAGTCGTCTGCGTGCTTCAGGAGGGCATCGAGCACTTGCAATAGTGTCCGTGACAACAGTGGCTGTGAAATGCCATGCAACTGTCCGACTGTGTGCTGGTAGGTGCCTGTGGCCAGGAAGTGGAGTACAGACACCACCTTCAGTAGGGGTGGGATGGCGGTTGGGCTATCTATCATGCTTACAAGGTCAGCGTGTGTCATGTTCACAATGGCGATTATGGTGTCCCGGTCCAAACGGTAGAGGGTGTGGATCTGCTCAGCAGTGAGGTTGAACGGATGAGCTTGGAGGCGTGGGATTGCGGGCTGCCTGCGTGGTGGTAGTGGCTGTGCTGGTGGGCCTTGCTCGCTCTGCCTTGCCCTCCTCCTCCTCCTGCGTCTCCTCTGTGCGGCCGGTTGTTGTAGTAGTTGGTGTTCGTCTTCTTCTTGAAGTTGGAGTACTTGCAGTGCTATCAGGTCCCCCATGGCCAACATCGCTAGTCCTGCCGGTAGCATTTTGGAGTGGGTGTGGTTGTGGGAGGGGGTTGAGTGTGCAATTTATGTGTTTTCAGGCTGTATAGCCTCCACCTGTGGTGATTCATTCCACCTGTGCCAGCTGCAATCCCCTTTGGGCGAGCACGTCCCGCACACAACGCTGCAATGTGACGCATGGCATCTTGCTATTACAATCATGTATTTAATCCCGATGGCAGTGTAATATTGGTTTATATGTTCATTCTGCTATGGTCCCATTGTTTCACATACAATCTTTGCAGTCGCGAACAAACTTGTGAAGGGTCAGTGGAATGTAGTACTCGATTAACGGTGGACCCTCATGCAGCACTGTACCGAGGTTCACCGACGGGCGGGGCGTCCCATTTGTGAGTGAAGCCAGTTGCCATTTTCACACACTGCCGCACTACATGGATCAATTTGTGATTTCGAGCGGTCACAGATGCCTTTTCGACGTGTGTTGCAAATGAGGAATTCGAAGGACAGCGCTTTCGGTTTTCAGCTAGCGGCGAGGAGACGCCCACAGGTCTGACTGCAAATATAACGTTCTATTGTTTAATGTCCTTGGGACAGGGGCCATGGCGAGAATGCAATGATTGATATGAATAGTATGGGATGCGCAATAGCGTAGTGGACGATAAGGCAGGACGTTCCCAAATACATGTTACTTCACATCACTAGAATTCCGGGCTGGAGCACAGTGGATTTTGCAGACTGCATTACGCACAGACTCAATGGAAATTTCAAATGTTATGTGAGTAAATAATCAGGCGTTTTTATACCGGGATGAGGGAATGATGTATGGATGCATGGACAGATGATTTAATTGAGAGTTTGCCATGTACATGGCTTTTTGGAATCTATCCCCTTCCCCTGCGCTATGTGATGCAGAGCTGCCATAGTGGGACCATCGTCTATCTGCCCTTGTTGAACACTCCCTGTCTCGACGCGCCTTCAAACACTTGTGTCTATGCACGTTACTAATCCCATCTAATGGATTCTGTTTTAACAGACGCATGCACACAAACACTCGTTTGTAATAGTGTTTTCACCTCGATTTATATGGTTATGATTCGCAAGTGATTTTTGGTGGAAATAATCCTTTTGAGTGGGCTAGCATGCATATGCCTGTAGATTTAGTGTGATCATTGAAGTGAGTAATACAAATGAAGTTCTGATGCCCATACTATTCTTTTTCATTTCATTTGGGTGACAGGTATCTCCTCCCCTTTTGCCGCTGCCATCTGTATGCCACTCCTGCAGATGGCTTTTACTCCCGACACCTGCTGCTTCGAGTTAATCAGTGGAGCACCATTACGATCTTATGGGACGATCGCCAATGGGCCACATGCCCTTACGCAGTACTAGTGGCTAGGAGCAACATATCAACCTTTCAGCTGGACTAGTGCCTACCTAATGGGACGGCCCTGCGGTTCTAGGCGCTTCCATGTTGCCTTTTTGAACGTGGATGTAGCCCCTGTGTACCATGAAGGAACAGGGCGTCACACAAAAAGAAGCTGGTCATTTATTGCGGATGCAGCCCACAGTAATGAAAAATATTTTGGAGTTTATGACCTAATAGCTGTATGGGCTTGGTGAATTTGATGTGCATTCATATTTTATTCAGATATTAACCGTGTAGCGTTATTCTTTGCAAGTAATGTAGCATATTCCTATTTGTGGAGCGATGTATTGTGAGAAGATCTGCATTGGGTTCCGGCTTCTGAGTATAGTTGCGTGGTACTGTACTGGCCGCGTTTGCCTACGAAGCCCAGTAAGGTCAGGGATAGGGGCAGCCATTTAGACTGTTTTAATAATGTCATGCTCAGGGGCGGGGGATTAGCTTTTGTGTAACAGATGCCGGTCAGCCAGGTGGATTGGTGGATTGATGTGATTATCAGAAAATGGCTGGTCACAGGTGCCTGTGTTTGCGTGCGTTTCTTGGAGGGAGACTGAGGTCATGTCCATTGGAATAGCTTCTGTATTCGTGCCATCTGTGCCCTGCAGCTCCCATTGGCCCCTCTTGGGATGAGCCTGGCTGCTCAGTCACTCTGCCAACTTGTGTGGTACATGCTTATGCTGATGGTTGGTTTGTTTACTGGCAAGAGTACAGGGCTGGTGCAGTCTCCCTCAGGATACTGCTTTGAATGTTGCCTTACACTGGTGTCAAGCGATGGGGGCCTGTTGTTGTTTTGTCTCATATTTCAGTTCATATTGCTGTACTTGAACCTTCACATGCCTGTGCTGCATCGGTACGGCAATGGTGACATGCCAAATATGGATGGCCACTCACAAGGCACTTGGAGCCCCTACATTCATTTGTTCGTTGGCATGCATGGGTGACTTGTACATTTCACTGGTTGCATTGTGTGACTTCATTGCACCTACGAGGAGTTGTGCAATGTGGGCAGGGAGTGGTGTATAGGCACTCAGTAGGGCCATTTACGGTTGGTTCACGATGCTGTAATTCTCACCATGGCGGAATGGTACTTTCCGCCATGCTTGATGGCGTTCAGTAAATGTCCGCTAGGGTCAGAATTCGCGTACCGTTGCGCCATGGTGGTAATTACGGTTTTGCATGGCGCGCGTGCGCGTACTTGGTGCAGTTAGCGTTGGCGTTCACTACGGTGTCGCTAATGGCATCGTACTTTGCGGTGACGGGTCATGATCGCACCGAGCGGTATTCGATGGCGGTATTACATTTCCGCCATCGTTTTTCGATTTCCGCCAGGGTCGTAATGAGGGCCTTTGTGTGTTACAGAACTTTTTAGTAAACCCAGGGAGAGACCAAGGGCAGAGTCGCCCGGCGCCACATGGGCGCTCATTCGAAAGACTCTGACCGGTCCCCTTTTCGTTGAAACTACCGATAGCAGAAGGCCCTGGGAGGGGTGCCACAAGAGGTCAAAATGGTCATACAAGTGAAAAGCCTTTGTACAGTCGAAAGTCTGTGACCCATTGTGAATGCCAAAAAACAGTTTTTATGGCAAATGTGAACCCGACAGAGGTATGCCTGCGAATAAGGTTGGTTGGTAACAATCCTAGAACATTGAAGTACGTGAAGCCTGACTTGGGGTTAAAAACCCGGACTTAGGTAGGAAGTGAACCTATGAGGTATAGCAAGATAATGAAAAGCATGAACCCGACTGAGGGATATTTTCAGGGAATTGATGGTCCAAGCCCGAGGGAGGGAGGCTATCATAACTAAGAGGAAAGTTAAGGGAAGTAAAATTCTGCATTGTGTAAAGCAAAATGAACTGTATTTGTGGCAAATGTGAAAGCGGCTGAGGGATGCCTGCGGACCAGGGTGAATATGATAACCCCGTTAACATTATGTTGACAAGAGTGAACCCGGCTGAGGGATGTCCACAGTGGAAGACTGTTTAAAAAGAGATTGAGACTTGTTAATACAACAAGTGAAATAGTCTGAGAAAAGGCTGTAGTGAACCCGACGGAGGGAGGCTACTACTGGAGAAGGATCTGAGCCCAGAAGAGGGGGGTCCCAGGGTGAAGAGTCATCAACCAAAGTACATACAGAAAGGAACTTTGATTTGTTATTTTGGATACATTAGGCCCTCGAAGGCAAGAGACTTTTGCAGAAAGAGACTGAACCCCTGAAGCTCCTGATATCACTGTAAGGAACTGTAGCCTTGTGCTGGAGAAACCCAGGAATGTGCTGTGCTCAAGAGTCCCACCTTGTCCCATGCTAAAAACTTGGTGAAGGGAGACCCCGGCTATAACATCCTGTCTTATCATCTGTGAACACTGCTTTCTTTTCTTGTGAACACTATCCCACACTCTTTTGTAACTTAGCGGAATGGATTGGCAATCGTTTGTTTATAGTATAGGCCCTTCTATTTGACAAGACGCCAATGGGACTGCCTTATTATTATTATTTGATGGTTGTAGCTTGCTCCCATCTTAGATTCAGGTTTAGATTAGGCTTTTTTCTGACCTATTTATACAGTTTAATAAACACCCTTGGACTGTGATCACTTGTGTCTGTCTTCACCGTTCCCACCATGAGTTTCTTACAGCATCAAAGGAAGAACATGGATTTCAGATTGATGAGTTTCTTCTAATAGCATTTGACAATGTCTAGGATTACAATAGAAGTTTGGTTAAAGCAGGAAAGAGGTTACATTTCTATTTCTATATTTCACATGGTGTTGCCTTTCAGAGCAGCTACCTGCAAAACAGTGCCAATGATAGACGTCCTATAATGAAGCCGCACACAGTACTGCGACATTGCTGAGGTCATCAGCTTAAATAACTGGTTCAGGAATAAGAATGGAAGAAAGGAGAGACGTTGTGGATCTCTGTTTTTGATTGTTGAGCATGTCTGTTGCTGTGCTGGATGTTGAGACATTACCTTGTGAGCATGTGCCGGAGTGCGCATCCCCATGTTCAGTAGCTGACAATAGAGAATCTGGGCAACTCCTCTGAGCCCTCATCTTTCTGAATAACAAGTTGGAGGAGGTTCTTAGGAATCTTGTAAATGACATCTGTTTGGAATGGACCCCCAAGGAAACTACTTCCCTCTTTTTGTTTGTGTCACAAGAGTTTATTTCAAGGTATTCATGTTAATGTGAGGATAAGGTATTTGTATTTGTATTTGTATTTATTTTATTTCTATAGCGCACCAGGCCCAGGGGCAACCGGACGCGTGACTTGGATACAACAAGATAAAGCAGACATGGCAGTACTTACAATGTTTACAGGTAAAATTACATAGTTTACAAGCAGAATAAAAACAAAAGAAGACAAGCAGAGTGTATATACAAGGGTACATCAAAGTATAAGTTAAGCAGTGCGCCAGTGTTAGATGTCTTGGGAGGACAGACAAACTTTGATAAGGTGTTTGAATCTCAGAAAGGAAGGTTTTTCTCTCAGCTCATTAGGGAGTGAGTTCCATAATTTAGCTGCCATGATGGGGAAGCTGGTTCCACCTGATCTTTGGAGATTGAATCGTGGGATGACGAGGCAGTTGGCTTGGGCCATTCTACGAGGTCTAGTGGGACTGTGAAGGGCAAATCTGTTAGCCAGGTAACGGGGAGCTTGGTTGTGAAGACATTTATGAGTGAGAGCCAGAGATTTCAAGGAAATTCGGTGGGGAATTGAGAGCCAGTGAAGGTTACGTCTAGTGTCAGCTATGTGTTGGCGCCTGGGAATGTTAAGGGCCAATCTGATCGCATTGTTTTGGACAATTTGTAACTTATTTAAGTTACAGCAATTAGTGCCTAGGTAAATGGCATTGCAGTAATTGACCTTTGAAAGTACAAGGATCCTAGCCAAGGTCACACAATTAGCTGTGGAGAGGAACAGGCGACAGGCAGTAATAAGCTTACAGGTATAAGCTGCTGCGGATGAGACTGAATTGGTTTGTCTCGTCAAGGATGAGGTCGAGTCAATGTAGATCCCTAAGGTTTTTGTGTCCTTAGCAGTTCGGATAGTATTCCCATCAATGGTGAAGGACTTAAATACAGGGGGCCTCATTACGACCCAGGCGGTAAGGGGTTTACGCCAGCGTAAACATCGCCGACCCTTACCGCCTGAGTACGAGATCCCTTAGCGCCATGGCGGATCTAACACCTGCTTTTAGCAGGTGTAAAAATCCATGGCGCTAAGGGACCTTGATGTTAATTACGCCACCGTAATTTACGGTGGCGTAATTAACGCCTTCCCCACTCCCATTATGCCCTATGGGGCAAAAATGGGAATGGGGAAGGGTAAATGGGGATTGGGGACTTACCGCCCCGCCAAGGTCGGAATGGGGCGGTAAGTCCGCCAACCCCCATGGCGGAGTTGGCAACTTAGCGCCATGGTCCATGGTGCCAATAGCGCCATGGACCTCCGCCAAGGTCGTAATGAGGCCCAGGGTCAAGTTTGGTGAGTTTTTGTGGCGAACCGAGAATGAGGAGCTCTGTCTTTTCATCATTTAGACAGAGTCCGTGTTGAGCCATCCATGCTTGGATGACCTGGTAGATGGCATTGATGGCGAGGGAGTCAGAAGTGTAGTCACCTGTGATAGGGATTAGTATCTGGGTGTTGTCAGCGTAATTGGTATACGTGACACCCAGGTAGTCCAGAATATCGAAAAGGGGTTTAGTGAACACGTAATACAACGTGGGTGAAACACAAGACCCTTGGGGCACGCCACAAGAGACAGGCGCGGGTGGGGCGGCTGCTAGTGGAGAGAACACACGCATTGATCTATTGTCAAGGAAGGAACTAATCCACGTTGAAGCTTTGTCTGAGAAGTGTGCAGCTGATTTGAAGTGGTGACAAAGAATTTCGTGATTGACAAGATCAAAGGCCGCCGAGAGGTCCAGGAGAAGTAAAAGTGCCAGTTTGCCTTTGTCTTTTAGATCTTCGATCTTCGTTTTTAAATCGATAAGGGCAGTTTCAGTGCCGTGGCGTGGCCGAAAACACGATTGCCTAAGTCCCAGAAGTTTGTTTGATTCAAGGTATTCTTGAATTTGTAAATACGCAGCTCGGTCGAGGATTTTTAGTAGAAATGGGACAGTGGTGATGGGCCTGTAATTTGTAGGTATGCTGGGGTCCAAGGTAGGTTTTTTCAGAAGAGGGATGACCCACGCATCTTTAAGGTTGACAGGTACAATCCCAGAACTGAAGGAAGAGTTGATGAACGTAGTGATGAATGGGGCTAGGTCATGAGCTGCTTCCTTAATGATGGGCGCAGGACAAAGGTCACCTTGACAGTTGGAACGTTTAAGGCTAGCGATGATCTTTTCCACTTCAGAAATGGAGAGTGGAGAGAAGCTAAAAGGAGTCAGAGAATCTGGGATGGAGTGGTTTATGGAGGGTATGAGGTTCGGTTGGGGGTTGGATTGGAGGCTAGCTTGTTTGTTGTTGATTTTAATTTGGAGAGTGGCAATCTTGCCTAGAAGAGCCTCTTGGATTTTGGAACACCAAATGCTATCTTTGGTGCAGGTGTCTGGTGCAGTAACAGGAGTTTCAAGTTCTTTTAGGATTTTGAACAATTCTTTGGTGTTAGATTTGGCTTGTTCGATACGTTTATTGTAAGTGTCTTTTTTGCCTGGAGTATGGCTTCCTTGTAATTAAGGGTAGACAGGAGTAGACCCGATTTGTTGGCTGGAGAGTGGTTACTTTTCCAATGAGATTCCGCAATTCGTTTTTCTTTGCACAAGGTTCTAAGCTGGGGTGTAAACCAGGAGTTCAGGTGGGCTCGAGGTTTGGATTTTCTCAGTTTAGAAGGGGCGATAGTGTCTAAGGCTTTGAACATGACACGGTTAAAAGTGTCAACCAGGGCCGTGGGGTCGGAGCATGTGAGAGCTTGGTCATTGAGAACAGGGAGGAGGAGTGTGAGGAGTCTGTCGCCGGTAATGTCGCGTTTATTGCGAGTGGCCGTAGCAGGTGAAATAGTTGGAGAAGGGCTGACAGGTTTGGACTGGATATTGAATGTAATTAAGTTGTGGTCAGTCCATGAACACTGTTAGTTAGAGGTGATGTTGATGGGACAATTGTGGGCGGCTAGCCAGTCAAGGGTTCTGCCCTTGTCGTGGGTAGGTTGGTTTATAAACTGTGTGAATCCTGCATTCGTAAGGATATTGTCAATAGACGTGGCAGCAGTGTCCTTAGAGTCAGAAAGGCCTAGGTTGAAATCCCCCAATATCGTGGCTTGGGAATTGGTTTTGGTGTTGTGAGTGATGATGTTAGAGAGATCCTCAGCGAAGGTGGATAGCGGGCCAGGTGGCCGGTAAAGTAGATGGAAGGTGATGGAATGGTTGTGGGTAACGGCTAGTTTAGCTGTCAGTGCTTCCAAAGAAGAAAACTGGTGGGCGGCAGAGAGGTGGAAGTTTAGAGCATTTTTATGGATAATGGCAATGCCACTGCCTTTGGACTGATTAGAATTATGGTCATGTCTGATAATGTTATAGCCTGGAGGGATGGCGAGGGAGAGTGCTGTGCCTGAGGCTGTGTGAAGCCAGGTTTCGGTAATTGCTATGAAGTCAAGATCGGAGTCGAGGATGAGGTCAGCCACTTCTAAGGCGTGAGCCGAGAGTGATCTGGCATTGATTAACGCACCCTTGATGTTGCTCGTGTTCGGGAGGTTAGAATGGGATGGAGAAGGGTTTGGCAAAGGTGTGGACGGTGTGGGGGTCCGTGGCTGTTTGTTATGATGCGCCGAGTGATGGGAAACATGAGTGAGTCGCGAGCCAAGTCTGGCGTTTCTCATGGTGATGGAGCATGGTATGTTTGGTAGAGGTCTAGATGCAAAATGTTGAATCCATAGGGCTGGGTTGTTGAGGTAAGGGTTGGTGTGGTGAAGATGGGGGGGCATAGTTATGGTGTGGTACGGATATAAGTGGTGGGCAGGGGCGGTGGTGTGGTTGAGTATGGTCCCCCCGGAGTGCCGTATAAGGATGAGAAGGGTGGGCAGTAGTCTTGTGAGTAGGATACTGAGAGTGTACATGGGTGAATCTCAGGCTATTAGGCTGTTGGTGAGGGGCATGTTAACCTAGTACAATCTAAGAGCAAAGGTCCGAATAGTGACCATGTGGACTGTTAGCAACCGTAAGGGACAATACACTCAGGGTAGTCTGTTGGTGACCATGAGGCACAACACAGTCAAAGTGGTCTGTAAGCGACCGAGAGGCACAATACAGTTAAAGAAGTCTGTTGGCGACCATAAGGCACAATTCAATTAAAGTGGTCAGTTCATCCAAGGTCATCCATAACTCTGTAATTGTAGCCATGATTTGCACATTTACACCTGAGGGCATGTCTGTTGGTATTAGGGATCATACGGTGCATAGCATGGCTGGGTAAACGTCTCCAAAAGTGAGGTCACCTACACGTTTGGTGGCATGCAAATATTCATAAGTCAGTTTTGGGGTGCGACCGACCTGTACCCACCAAAGAACCCCTATTCTCCCCTCTCCTCATTCTTCCCTCTCCCTAATGCACCCCGTGGCCGACCTCCCCCCATGGAGTATGTGCTTAACATGCCCCACTGCCCTGTGAGGACCTTTGAGGCTACAGTAGCTCAATGAGGCATATTATGGTGTCAGGTGAAAGATGGCAGCAGCCGGATCTCTGTCTCAGTGCCCTACTTTGTAAGCCCTTGGTGACATTTGTTTCTGAGAAATTGCCAGAAAAGTTTGGAAAGTTCACAGGACCCTAAACCACTAGAAATGTAGGTGGTCCAATGTATTAATGAACTAGTGTGCCTAATGCTAATGCAGGGAGTAATGTGGTTACCCTGGGAATTGTTCTATATGTACTACTACTTTTCCTCTCCATCCATGTGCTCAACTCTTCTATCCTCCCATGCAGCAGCGTCTGGGATGAAGGGGATGGTGATCCAGGGCCACAAGTTTCTACAGGCGGGGACCGTTTCTTCGTTGCTGCTGCAGTTCCTACTCCTGCTCCACAGCCCCTCGTACCTCCTGAACACTCGGGAACTAGCATTCATTCTGTGGCACTGGTAGTGCACGCCGCCTCCTACCTCTGCCGCATGGGCCTGTCCCCGAGCCACCTTCTCCTTTCATGCCCCCCACCCTCCCTGCTCCCTCTTCTCGTTCTTTGTGCTTCAATTTTCTATTTCTGCCGATATTACTCCCACCTTTCTCCTGTTCCTTCTGTGTTGTTATCAGCTTCTCCCTCGTCTACACTGTCTTACAGGTAGAGTGAAAATCTTGACATTGATTTTTCGCATGTCTCTGAAAATAGAAAATTAACCTTACACGTTTCCTGTCCCTGGAGTAAGCGTGATTAACATATACATAAACAGCAAAGTCTAGTTACTTCCTACTCCTCTGGTATTCTGTTCTCTATGTGTACAGCAGGTTCCTAGTCTCTGAACATGTTCTTGCCTGTAAAAAGCACATGCATCAATATGCAGCGTGCACCTTTCCAGATCTACAGCTGGTCCGGGTTGCAGCAAGATTGGTCACAAGTTAAGCCGTGCCTGGGTCAGGTGTGTTTGCATCTAAGCTGAGGCTCAGCACTGTGAGGTCTATATGCTTGGGACCATTACATTTGGTAATAATGGCAGCAATTATTTTAGTGTTGGATGCAGGAGGAACATCATGAAGCTCTATGAAAAATCCTGGTATTAATATCGTAATGCGTTTTCTGTTGAATAAGCAGGTTAGTGCAGTAAATGGGGCAAGTGCTGCTCAAATCTGTGCTCAAAGGTAAAGCAACATTTTTGAAATGTGGTAGGTCTAATCTGGCTTTCATCCTGCCAGAGGCAATCGAATGACTGCAGTGTTTAGAAGCTGCTAGCTTGTGACATTGTGTGCTATATTAAAACTGTGCTAATCGATTTTTTATCATCAATGCATAAATGAACAGATCTGGTTGCCGCAAAAGTGGACACCGCTTTCCTATTGCCTCTCGTTATCATTGAACAGACCCTTTCATTGCAGTAGATGTTAAAAATGTGACCATTCCACATAGTTCAAACTATTTCACATGCTTAACAACGTGTTTTTTCAAAAGAATGAATACACTCTAGGGACGGCCATATGTGCAGCCCCCAAGTGCATCTAAGAAAGCTGCAATTGGCCCTCACTGCCCCGTTTTGGCAATGTCAGACCTTTCCCATCCTTCCTCCAGTGCATTCTGGACCTCAAGATTCTTCCCACTCTGTACATTTCATGTTTTTTTACTGTCCTTTGGAAATCAGACTCCAGGCTGAGCCCCTGTGTGTTTTCCCTTAATTTTACTAATGGAGTGAGACATACACTTTGGGCTGCGCTCTGGCGGTGCAGCATGCTTACAGATGTGTGTGCAGTGTCAGAAGGGCTGGGATTTACACAGGAGTTCCTGTGTGGCAATATCAGCATAGGGATCATGCTACCACTGTGGCAGGTCATAAGGAGGACGCAGACTCTTGTAAGACATTTCAAATGTGTTTTTATTAAAGAAAAGGTTAATGCCTATCTCTCCCTATGGCTATGGGGTGTTCCCCACCGAACAAACTAGCTAAGGTGCTCATCAGTTGTCAGCGAATGCCTTAAAAGAATGTGTCCACCATCCATATTAACCCCAACATACCCTTCCACTAGCTTAAAAACTAAAGACAGGAGTATGATTTGCTTCTCCTGGGTTTTGCTTCTCACAAACATTTAGTCAATAGCTGATTTTAAAATAGTCTCTCGTGACTTCTTTGATCAATTCATACAATTCTCTCAGTTCTTCCTTATGCTTAGGTTTCTTCTCAAGGTGGGGTTTCTTTGACTCTAGACTGAAATCTTCTCCCATGTGAATGGTTTTTGTTTATCACTCTCCTCTTTTGTTTTTCTACAAAGATGCATTCTTTTTTTTTCCCAGGACAAGGTTGTCCAACCTTTCGGATTCTCTTTCTTGAGATTCTCTTCCTTTGTACATAGTTTACTCCCTCTTTTTTCTGTACTGTATCTATCTTTTAACATATATATATATATATATATATATATATATATATATATATATATATATATATCAGTTCATCCTTCTCAGTTGTTCTCTTATAGCTTCACTCTCTTAATGATGCTTTCTTTACTTTGACAGTGATGAGTATGAGTACTCTTATAGCAATTATAATTCACTTCTCTTGGTTTCACGGTTATCATTGTGTTATCTTGACTGTGCCAAGTATGAATGTCTTGTAATGATTCTCATTCACTTCTCTTGCTTTTCTCTGTTTTTGTCTTTTTATCTTCACTGAGATTAGTATGAATGCTCTTATAATAATTTGCATTCACGTCTCTTGCTTTCACTGTTATCATCTCTTTAGCTTGACTGAGATGAGTATGAATAGTCCCATAACAATTCTCTGTCTCCCTCCTGGAACTACTGTTTTTCCCGTTACCTAATAATGTCAGGGAAAATGTCACTGGGGTTTCTCTTCATTCAGGTTTAGCTCTCCCCTTAGTCTGACCGACTTATTTTCTTCTTTCGGCATCTCGTACTTCATAGTTTTGTCTTGGATAGCCTTCCTGTATCCAAGGTACTGGATGTTACACGGTTCCACCCACGTAGTGGTTTCAGCATAGTTGCAAAGACCGTCAGTCGATCACGTAATCTTCGTGGTCATGCCACCACTTGATGCTTCTCTCTCCAGCTTATAGGATGCGCTGCGTCCAGCTCTTGAGTTTCAGCTCGGCAGTCGGTTTGTAACTCGTGGGCTTCTCGGAGTTCACTGTCTCCTCCCCTTTCAGTTGTGATGTAGCAGTGGACTTTCCCCGATGTATCTATGTGTCTCTCTCTCGTCCTTCTGCAGCTTCTCATCTCCTTGCTTTCTCCTCCTCATCCCAGTTAAATGGTGTTTTCCACAGAACAGTTTCTGTTTTGCAATAACACATGCTTGTTGTTTCTTCATCTAAATCCTGGTAGACTATATCTGAATAAGTAATGTTTGAAGGATATTTAGGGAGTTCCTCACAGGAACAGGAGTCCTTGTCCTGATAGGGTTGAGTCTCTCCCAGTTGAGATCCCGTTTGCTTCGACCCCTAAGGATGATGTTGCATTGCAGGCTCATCTCCCTAGCCTCACAGGGGGGCTCCCCCTGGGGAGAAGAGAAGATTTGTCACACCATGTAAAGACTGGAGGGGGGTGTCTGTACTTCTGCTCTCTATGTGGTAGAGGAGAGGCACAGAGGACCCCAGCCAAGATTCTCTATTATTGGTAATGTAGTCGAGCAATCAAGGACTGCTGGAGCTGGTTCTTAAGTACACTGTAGTCCCCAAGCACCCACGAAGGAATGTCCACACACTGTATCCGTTAAAACACAGTCTTTATATAACTAATATTCAAAGTCATATACACGATCACAATAACTCACTTTGTGCTCCGAAAATCAACAATGGTAAATATGTACAGTTCTAAAGTGGTACCACTAATGTTACTCGACCTTATTAAAGTGCATACGGTCAGAATGACACACAGATCAAAATAAAGAGGAAACCAGCAGTAGAGAGAGGAAGGAAAGCAAGATGGTTGAGCAATAGGCAGAATACTGGTAACTACCGTTAAACACAGTTCTGTGTGGAGATCCCCCCACCTGGGCAAACTGTAGAAGAAAGATACAAGCCCAGTCCATATATTGTTCACCCTTAGACTTACCAATAGTTCTGCAACCCCAAAGTACCTTGGTGTTGTAGCGTTCCGCATTGGGGAAATCGACATCCCTTCTTGAGTGTCCTCCCTTTCAGGCAGGAGTCACGGGTTGTCGAACGTCCGATGGAGAACAGGTCGAGCTACGACTGTGAAGTGGCTGCGTCGTTCCTAGCGGTGCTCGTTGATGGGGAAGCGTAAACGTCCTGCCAGGAAGAGGCGTGCGGGGCACCTCAGTGTCGATAGTTCTGGACTGCAAGAGATGAAGAACTGTGGCCCAGCAGGGGAGTCGAGTCGTCGGTGTCTCTGTGGTCTTTGGGTGGCGGGAAACCCACCGGTGGATGCTCCTCGGCGCGTCGACGGTCAGGCCTTCTCCGGCAGGATATAGCGGTGACGATGCAGACGAGAGCATCCTTGGATCAATGAAGTTCTTAGGAAATGGGAGCACGGCGGCTCTGGTCGGCGACAGCGGTCGGCGACAGTGGCGGACAACAGTCCAGGCGCTTCTCCTTGGAGTTCCGCAGCAATCCCCGTATCGGGTCGGCAGCCTGTCGAAGGTCTGTCTGCCAGGGAGCTTAGGCAAAGATCAGCTGTGCACGATGGTCCCTCATAGCTCGGGAAGAGGGCGCCTTAACAGGTCCTCTCTGGGTCAGTTCTTGAAGCACAGCAGCTTTCAGATTGCGATGGAGAGCAACAGCAATTCTTCTCGTCCAGCAGGGCTCAAGGTTAAGCTTCACTCCCGTTACTCGTCGTAGTGGACTTCAGCTTCTGAACACGACTCCTAGCAGTGAGAGGTCCCCAGATATACTGCCAGATATACTATTGATCTCCCATTCATTCCGCTGGGCCGCACTCAAGCATCCAATCATGACTACGGGCATTCATGCAGGCAGGCAGCCAATCAGGCACACAAGGTATTCAGGCCATTCACTTCTCTCCAGACACTCACACCAAGTTATGTGTATTGGGACAAGTACCGAGCCACTCAAGCTGCATTCATACCGGTTTCGGGCAGGGCTGTCTCAACCATTGTGTCAAACACCAGATACTAGACAGTCACAACATAGAATGTATATTCGTCACACACTCCATTCACCCAGGTCCGACCCACAGGCGTATCCACAACATACGGTCGTTGAGAAGGCTCCAGCCAGTCTGGTCGGCACTTCCCCACACTACCATATACGGAACTTCCACCCAACAGCCAGACAGGGGGAAGGGACAGAGGCAGGGCTTTCCGGGACTTCTGGAAGATCAGGGTAACAGGTGAAAGAGGGCAAGAGGCCAGGGGGGCCATTTTGCCTCCATCAGGAATCTACCGATTCCAATGACAGGGCCTGGGCATCCCAAAATGGAGGACGCTCAGGGCACCAGTCATTTCAGCACGCAGCTGCCACCAGCCCGTACCCTACTCTGTGGGTCACACACAGGTGCCCAAAAACATACACTAGGGGCACAAGGTTGTACCCCTACCCATGGGTGCCATAAGGGTATCACATGGGTCTGTTCACCAAACCAAAAGAGAGAGAGCTGCACCGCCAGGAGTCCCACACAAACTCCTGCATGGAAAACACGACAGAACACACGATACAAAGCCGTAAAGGACAAGGATACGGAGGCCCTGTCCCTCAGATGCATTTCCAGCATCACACACCACCCACTCCGTTATTCATCCTAAGAAACGGCTGTTGAGGGGGGTACAATTAACAAGGACAGCCCATTAAGGACTCAGCTGGTGCACACACTTGGAGATGTGGGCACTGCCGCCTTCCCATGAAGCAGGTCACATGAAAGACGAGTTTGATTAGAGGCGTGGGCCCGATTTTTGGAGCTAGTTTTCATTTATGGATTGAGTTGTTTGAGACCACGAGCAGGCTCGCACTGGCCTATAAGGCAATAGGCCCAGGGCCGAACCAAAAACACAAAATGCTTGTGTGGGCCATTTTATTTTGGTGAAAGTGGGCCACTTTTTTGGCCAATTTGAGCCATTTTAATTCGCTCCCCGGAAAGTAGTTTTGAGCAGTGTTGCTGAATAAATATGATTTAAAATGCACAATTTGCACCAAACATTACCAAAAAAATGCCACTTGGTTGCTTTTCAAACAGTGTCACAAAAGGAATGAATTTCCATTTGCAACGGTGGGCCACTTTTTCATTGGTGCCCGAGACAATTTTATGGCCCAATGTGACCCTGACCACTAGCATGAACATGGCACATGGGCAGGGCTGAGGCGCAGTCTCAGAGATGTGTTATCCAGTTTTAAATTAATGCTAGTAAAAGCTCCAACAGGTCCCATTCTAAGCAATGAACCTTATCCTGCCACCTTTCCTCACATTTTCTCATGCTTCTTCCGCTAATTCTTTAAGATAGACACAGTGTAAGAGGATTCAATTCAACACTACAGCTAAGTCAACGCCTAGTCTATAATACTGAATGAAAACCCTTATTGATATAACTTTATGTCCAGTTCATGCGTTCTGGATGACTACCCCTATATAACACCCCTCTCTTGGAATCCTCCTGACCCCACTGAGCCAAGAAGTAGTTCTGTTTTGCAAGTTAAAAGGTTTAATTGATAATTTAAACAATATATATATATATATCATGCTTTATAATAAATTAATAATTGAATATCACACTTAATCTGATATGATAAAGATTAACAACGGAGAATCTGGCACTAGCACACTTCTTGATAATCACTAAGGAGTTGACATGAAATGGATAAGATAGCAACAATACTTTTATGGTTTCAACTGGATGCAATGTGGAATGAAATGCAGTACAGAAAATAACTTGATAGGATTTCAGCAAAAGACAATGTAATCACTTTCTTGGACAATTCACCCCCCCTTTTATGCAATGCAGGGAAATGGAAGGGAGGCACACAATTCTCAGAAATGCAATTCAAATGTAATTCAGTTCACCCAGCAACTTAGACTACAGAAGTTTAAAACACAGGCAAAATGCTTTTATATGTGCTGGCAATGGAGGGAAAATATGTTAAAATGCTTTTAATTCCCTCTAGAGGTTCAGGGTGAGTGGTATCTAGTTAATATTAGTCCAGGCTCACTCTTGCAATGATTCAGGGATAATTATCAGGTTAAACGAATTGCTGGCAAATGAAAGGCAAGCAGCAGCAGATTTTTACACGTGAAGAAATTGCAAATCGCGGCAAAATTCGCGAATGCGCCGAGCGAGATTACAGAGGAACTACAAGGACTATCACTATCGTTTTGGGGTCCTAAGAAAGCCTAGGATCTCAGCTTCCAGATGAAAGTTACTGCAAGTCTCTAGAACGGTTACGGAGATATGAGCGATTGAATAAAGGTCGTTTTTCAGATTTGAAATTTTAAAGTTCAAAAAGACAAGTGCAGCTTGCAACTAGAAAATGACACGTGACAGCTTTACAAATGACAGGTGACCGTTAGGAGGCAGTTCTACTTAGATTAAAATAGAATTGATTATATTATTTTAACTAAGAGATTGGTTCTGCATAGTTTTGCTAGGTACTCACACTATATTTTTGAAATATGCCTCGCCACGGATCTGGTCAGGTTTTAGACTGGACTCTGGTCTCTGCACTTCACAGTGATCTGGGTCAGCTCTCTCTGGTTCTGCTAACAGGTCAGCTCTACTCTGCTGGTCTGGTCTGGGTCTCTGAAGGTTGATGGAGGTAAAGTATGGAATTTTGGCAGAGCTTCCAGCTGCAAATGGATTTGAAGGTCCCTATCTGTCCTGTCTCTCTGCTTTTATGTGTTTTAAAAATGGGTGTGTGTGAGCAGCATCACTAGCCAGCCCCTCTCCACTTATCATTGGCCAAGCTTTCATTTCTCCCCTGATTGGGGGAGCTAGGTTGTGTCAGAGTGATGTCATTTTACAGCCTGCAGAAAGTCCACTCCTCCTGTCAACTTGCACACAAATCTAGATTTGAACCAAATACATATTTCATAGCTACACAGTGGTTTGAAATTACAGGCACCCATCACATATCACAGGAGGTATACCCTGTTCAAACTCTGCTCTTCCTGGGGGCTTGCATTCAGAAATGGCGATATTTTGCACTTTTTAACTGGTTTGCAATCCCGGACATTACCCCAAATTTACACACATGTGCGCAAGGAGTATGGACATTAGTTGATGAAGTGTCAGATTTTTCACATGCACACATTTTGAGTAATATCCTCTTTTCCGCTAAAACCCCCCTCAACATGCCACCGATTCTAAAAACCTCTTAAAATGTGGGCAGAAAAATCACAAGAATTATGGTGTCATTTAAATAATTTTCACAAGTCCGCTCTATGAGTTATTCATCTTTTTCTAAAACCATATTCTGGCTATAGAGGTGTGTCTTTTCATGTCACATGGTACAGAAACCAGTCTTTCCAGTTTCTGCCAAGCTCAGAGACCGTGCCCCTCCCAGCTTCTGCCAAGAGGAAGCTCCATTTACGACTCCCGCCAATAAAACATTTGCCTGAGTCAGGACAGGGCTTTGTTCAGAGCTCCTGT
Organism: Ambystoma mexicanum; assembly: GCF_040938575.1. Lineage (NCBI taxonomy): Eukaryota > Metazoa > Chordata > Amphibia > Caudata > Ambystomatidae > Ambystoma > Ambystoma mexicanum. Next base: position 354,797,791 of record NC_090923.1, on the reverse strand, counting down.
ATTCTGTGGGGGCTCCCCTTAATTCAATTATCAGAGAGATGGCATATCCTTAGTGTGGCCAGCAAAAGGCAGATAGGCCTGGGAACACAGCTGTGTCTCAAGTTTCACTCCTGATGGGGGTAGTTGCCAGGCAGAATTCAGTTCCTTAAGCCAGATTTCAGATAAAATGTCACTTCTGTTCCCCAGTTTAAGTCAAGACATTTTTTTACATATGCAGCTAGGATGCTGATTCTAAGTTTAAAACTATGACATTTAAACAATTGCAACCTATGTGACACTCAAAGTAGGTCACTCATTTCTTTTAAACATTTAGATTTTTTAGTGTCTTTCAGTCCAAATTTACTTAAACTGCTGAAATCCACAGCTCAGCCAGTCTTGTTATAAACCTTCAAGTCACTTCAGAATAAAACTTTACATTGGATCCACCTCTTAAAATGTCTTTCTTTGGCATGTTTTGGGTTCATTTATTCAGTTTTCTACAAAAAAGTAAAATCTGGTGGTTTTAAAACGCCGGCTTTTGGATAGTGGTGAGTACTGGTACTGCACCCCTTTTTGGGATTTAAGAAAATGAATTCCCAACAGTTATGGGTTTGCTTTTGGCAATCAGCATTGCCACTCCCAATGGTTTCAGACTACTGTGTGGGTAGTCCAATGGTGGTTTTAGGCAGCGTCCTTCTGTGCCCATAACATCGGCAAAAATGAGTGGCAGCCTATTCTTCATGCATTTCCCTGTGCATTTTCTGGGAAGCTCTGGCCATCATGATGTTTTCCATGTCAATACTGCACAGTTTTGAGGTAGGGCTCGGATGCATGGGTAAATACATCCCACAAGCCCCCCTCTTGCGATGGCCATTCTATTTCACGAATGGGACTCGCAAGACCTGGGATGTTTCCTCATCTTCTTCCAATAGATGGCACAGTTCAGCATCTTTTCCTCCATCCGGTACTGATCGATCGGTTCTCCTCGCCGGTCCTGATGGGAAGATTGGGCGGTACCCCGGGCCCGTTGCGTCTCTGCTCCCGGTCTCCGGATCGTCCTCCTTGGCCCGTCTCCAGGTTTTCTTTCTCCTAGGACGACAAAGGAAGAGCGGCAGTACCTATTCATAGACGTTTTTCCACCACTGTTGAGATAGTGGGGCAGCATATGCATTTCATCATAACGAAACATTACATTCTTATTTTGACAAAAAAAAACAGTATAACTAAGAGACAGTTTCATGCAAATCACAATATTTTAGAGACTAGATGTGGTATGTTTTATGGTTGGAACCTAATTAATCTGAGACAGTACCCGCTAGGATTCCAGAGGATTCCTCCAGTTGTTGCAGAGTGTGCCTGGGATGGCAACATTTCAACTGGTTTATGTGGACCCACTTGTCTTCCCCCTCTGCCAAAGGACCTTTGGGGATGTGGATTTTGTAGGCCACAGGGGAGATCTTGTCGATGATCTCAAAGGGTCCCTTCCACGTAGGCAAAAATTTCCGCTGTTTTGCCTGGTTTCTTTGGAAGTTGTATAGATAGACCCGGTCTCCCACCTGATATTCCTTCCTGGAAGTTTTCAGGTCATAATGGGTCTTCATGCTATCAGCCGATCTTTCTAGATTCCGCTGAGCATAAGCAAAAGCATGTTGAAGGTGTTTCCTTAAATTCTCCACATACTCATGAGTAGTGGACGCATTTATCAGTGTCTGCTCTTGGGTCCTGTAGAGCAAATGCTGCGGAAGCACCATCTTGCGCCCAGTCATCAACTCAAATGGTGACATTTTGGTTGCAGATGAAGGGGTAGATCTGATGGCCATTAGGACCAGAGGTAATCGGATATCCCAACTTGGCCCAGAATCTGCCACAAACTTCTTTAATATGCTCACAATGGTTCGGTTATATCTCTCTACTGCCCCAGAAGAAGCTGGCCTGTAAGCAATATGTAACTTCCTTTTGACCCCCAGTATCTCCCACATCTTTGTCATTACTTCACTGGTGAAGTGGCTACCTCTGTCTGACTCAATCCTTTGAGGTAGACCAAAACGGGAAAAGATGTGGTTAATCATCAAGGAAGCTGCAGTTTCTGCCTTGCAATTTGGGGCTGGGAGACATTCCACCCACTTGGTAAACAAGCATGTCACAGTCAACATGTACTTATTCCCCCTAGCCGAGCGAATCACGGGGCCTACAAAGTCGATTTGTAAATCTGACCATGGCAGTGTCATCCCCCTCTTTTGGAGAGGCGCGCGGTGCGTGAGGGATGATGGCTGAAATTGTGCACACACAAGACACCCCTTCAAATATTGGTCGAGGTCCTGCCCCATGTGTGGCCAGTATGCAACCTCTCTTAAGATTTCCAATGTTGTGTGAAACCCCCTATGACCGGCGGTGGCCGCATCATGGGCGTGACTTAACATCAGGCTTCGGAATGAGGTAGGAACCACCCACTGATCGTGGCCAGCTTTGGATTTCCTTACCAGCAAACCGTCTTGGATTCGGAACATTTTTGGACATTTCATCAACACTCTTAGGTCCTCTTTCCCAGTGTAATCGGTATCCGTCAGGGGAAAGTTCTCAGGGTCCTCAAGGTGTTGGTAGAACTTACCAATTATTGGATCCCCCTTCTGAGCGGTAATCAAATCAGCATCAGGGGTCTCCTTACTCCATTGTGCAATTGAAAGGTCGTTGTGAGCATTTGTCTGGGACCTAGTGATAGCAGTGACCTGGATTTCCCCCAACAGGGACTCAATCTCAATTAGATCCCCTTGGATGGCCCCGGTTTTGGCCAGCTGATCAGCTAAGTCATTTCCAGTTTTGTCTGGTCCCTCTACTTTGGAATGACCCTTGATCTTTTTCCAATAGATGGTCATCTCATTCGAGGTGACCAGATCATCAATGTTTTGGATCAACTTCCCATGTTTCAAGGGTTTGTTGTTAGCACATAACATGCCTCTGGTTTTCCAATTAACCAGGTGCTCTACGAACCCGTTCCGTACATAATCCAAATCTGTGATTATGACCAGTTCGTGGAGTTGATGCTGGACAGCAGTGAGGATGGCCTGATGCACAGCCATCAATTCTGCCACCTGACTACTTCAGGGACCAATTTTGTATCCAGCGGAGGGTTCTGGGAACTCATTCACACATGCATTCCCTACGCCGGCCACCAGTTCTTTCTCCCCGTCGTTGTCAACCTGGTAAGAGCATCCATCCACATAGACAGTGGGCATTCCCTCACACTTGTCTTCTTCAAAGACTTTGTGTGGGGAATTAAGGTATGCCTCCATGCTGTCCTTTATTTTTAGACTTTCGTCCTCGAGACAGTTTTCTCTGGCACAATCATGCAAGTCAGCCAGACCTTGCGCGAGGGGACTCTTCTTGTTTTGGCCATATCGGACCTCCACAGGAAAGCCTTGCATTGACAGAATCCAGGAAGTAATTCGGGAATTACTCACATTTCCGGTCCGGATTCTAACACTTTGGAGATATTGCAGAGGCTGGTGTGGAGTCTCCACTATGATGTGTTCCCCTTGGATAAACGGGCGGTAATTCTTCAATGCCCACACCGTTGCCAGGAGTGCCTTCTCACAATCGTTGAATTTTTCCTCCACAGAGGATAAAGTTTTGCTCGCATAGGAGATTACTTTATTGACCTTGTCATGCTTTTGGTATAATACTGCCGTCAAGCACGTATTAGAGAACCCCGTCTCCAGGAAGAACTCCTTGTTTCTGACAGGGTAAGCTAGGCAAGGCGCTTGTGAGAGGCTTCTCTTGAGTTGTCTTACTGCCTCGGCTTGTTCTGGACCCCATTCCCACTTGACCCCCCCCTTCAGGAGATGAATCAGGGGTCTGGTGATCTCTGCGTAGCCCTCAATGAACTTTCTGCTGTAATTAGTCAGTCCAAGGAGGCTCCTTAGTTCCCGCAGAGTTGTGGGGTCTTTCAGTTTCTGAAGTGCATCCACTTTCTTTTCCTGGGGACAGAGACCCTGAGGAGTAATCTCATGCCCCAAGAAATTAACACGGGTTCTACACCACTGTGCTTTCTGAAAGGAAAGTTTTGCTCCGGCGGCCCTCAACTGTGTCAGAACATAACGGATCTCCGCTATGTGTTCCTCCACAGATGAACTTTTGATGAGGACATCATCTACATAAGCCAGGTTACCCCTCGCACCCAGGTCGGGCATGGCCTTATGTAGGAAAATGTTGAATTCATTGCCGGAGTTGAGGTATCCGAAGGGAGTCCGGGTCCATGTATACTGCTGGCCCCCAAAGGTAAAAGCCAGCTTGTATTGGTCCTCCCTACTGACAGGCACGGTCCAGTATCCATTGGTCAGGTCTATTGCTGTGAATACCTGTGACCCCTGGATCTGGGCCAGCCCTTGGTCAATGTAGGGCAGAGGCCATCGGGAAATATGGACCCGTTTGTTGAGCTCCCTGAGGTCAGCACAGAGTCTCCACTGGCCGTTTGGCTTCAATATTCCCAGCACCGGATTATTGAAGGTGCTGTGGACTGGACGGATTATTCCCCGGGACTCAAGGTTCTTAATTATTTCAGTAAGGGACTCCATTTATGCGAGAGGCAAGCGATATTGCTTCACAAACACAGGAGTCATGCCAGGGTCCGTGGGGATTGTTGTTGTGTGGATGTCGGTGCGACCACAGTCATATGAGTCTACCGCAAAGAGATCTTGGAAATCCAAGAAAACTTGTTTCAACTTTTGCTTTTGTTCCAGAGTCACACAGGCATCAGCTAGGTTGACTCTCTCTTCCACCATCTGCCTGAAGCCTGGAAAGACTTCTGGTTTGGCTATTTCAGCGGCCTCCTCCAGCTGGGTGGAGAAGTCCCTGGTCAGAGTGCTGATTTGGACTGGAGGCTTCAGGTGGGAAAGGCAGCCCTCATGGACCTGGAAAATCACCTCATCCCTCCTGAAGTCACAAGTCACATCTTCCTTACCATAGGGGCAGGAAGTGTACACCAGGAAATTCCCCCCATGCCGGGTAAAAATCCTGTCTGGTGTTGTATTGTCCTCACTGTCACTGTCAAAACAGTCCTTGGGGATTGGTCCTAACAGTTCATTTACTAAGTCGATGGAAAAATGTCGGTCATCAACCGCCATTCCAATAATGGTGCCTGCGGCTAGAGTAAAACTCTTTAAGTCGCTGTTATCCACCTCTATTAGAATGGTGTCATGTTCTATGTTGACTAATGGAGTTGGGTTTACCCCCAACCCTTGCTGTTGGAGAGAAGCATTTAGATGTATGTAAGCATCAGGGTTTTGCAAATATTGTCCTCTTTTAACTTTCACTTCCAGGGAGAATTGTCGGGTCCTTTCGGGGATGGTGACTTCCTCTTTGATCTGAATTTCAACTGCATAAGGTAGCAATTGAGCTGACCTAAATGCTTTTTCTGGATCATCAAAGCCCATGGGATTATCCGCTAATAGGGACCAAGCTTTGAAGTTTATTAGGTCCAAACTAATGGCAAAGCGATTGAGAATGTCACTGCCTAAGTAAAAGGCGACAGGGACGTCTCGCACGACCCAACAATTGTGGACTATGCTCTTGTTGCCAATGGAGATTTTGAGCATACACCTGCTTGGCAGGAGATGTTTGGAATTAGGCGCTTCCAGGTCCATTTCCCATTTGTCTATCAGTTTGAATGTGGGAATGGCTGGATCTTTTGGGAGTTGGCGGAACATGGCTTCGCTGATGAAGCTCTTACCGTTGTTCACACACACTCGAGCGAGAACAGAGTCCTTCCCATCATTTAACTGAACAGGGATGAACAACTGCTCTCCAATTTGCTGAATATCAGCCAGGTTCTGAGCTGATTTCACATCTTTCTGGACTATAGGAGTGGGAGTTTCTGATTGTGGATTAGTATAGAATCTCAGGGTGTTTCCTTCCAGTGTGGAATACCACCTTAAACTGGAAGGAAGGTTGATTTTCAGAAATAGAGAGGACCCCCCATCACCAGTCTGTTGTCCTACTGCTACTACTGTCACGTCTGGAATTTGGCTATTCTGGAAGTGAAATTCTACTTGGTCAGGTTTTTGTTCAACCATGTGGCAGGTGCCGTTTAAACTAACATGGTTGACACTCTGTTTTAATTTTATTGGTCGGCTAGTCTGGGTCCAGAGGACCTTGTTTACGCAATCTATTAGGGGTGACAACCTTCTCAGGAGGTCATTCCCTAGTAAACAAGGGGTGCCCTCTGGGGTCACAACTATGACCGGGTGTTTCAACTTATGTCGCCCAATTTTTATGTCCAAATCTACCGTCCCCTCAACGGGAATTTCCTTCCAGTCGAAGTTCTGGAGTTGTCCAGGAAGAGAGGTGAGAGGAATACGATAATTCTCTCCCCTTCCTGCATTCAGTTCGTCAAAGGCCCTTCAGGACAGAAGGGTAGCTTGAGATCCAGTGTCCACCAGTGCCAAAATTGTACCCTGCCCCTGTACTTGTACCGGGGCATAATATCTTCCCTCCTTCTCCTCAAGGGGGCACAGATAATGTACATTTTTGGACAACTGGTGGGCTAATTTTCTGGTTTTGGACATCGCTAGCGAAGAGATTTGGGCAGAATTCTGTGGAGAGCCTTGGGAATCTGAAAGAAAAAGTTGGCAACTGGAGATCAGAGCCATTGTGGGTTCCCCTGGCTCCAGTTCGGGGCCACCCCCTTTTTTGGAGGCAGTCACCAGGATGGGTTTGAACCAGGGGATTTTCTTGCTGTTGGTTCTGGGATGAGATGGTGGGCGGCGGTAGCTCAGTCTCCACATCTCCCCAGTCTGGACTTGCATCCCTAGGGACCCATTTTTCTTTGGGAGGAGTTCCCCCCTCTCTGAAGGAGAAGATCCTTTTCCCAGGATCCTCTGAGGATCCCTCTACCTCAAATTGGAAGATCTGTACCTCCTCCTCAAACTGTGTCTGTTTGGGTCTTTTGTTTCTCCTACCCCCCCTCTGCTCCTTAGGAGGCAGACTTTCAGGGGCAAGAGATTTTGTTTCCGGTTCCTGGGTTTCCCGGGGCTGTTTACAAGTGAGGAAGGAAGCTTCCTCCAAGGCTTTACACCCCCCTTCCCTTTGTGCCTCCTCCCTGGGAACCGGTGAGTTATCGGGGTGCTGCCCCCGTCATTGTTCTGGGGCACCAGGTCCAGAGTTTGGGGCATTCTGTGCCGGCATGCTCATCTGAGGGTTCTGCTGTGCCCTCAGTATTTGACCCAGATCCCGCGCCATGTTTTGAACCTGGCGCTCTAACTGGGAAACCCACTCAGGCTGATACGGGGCCCTGTTTTCTCCCCTGGGCTGATCCCGGGAAGGGTAGCTGTCCCTTCTCTGGTAATACCCCGGATTGGGAAGATTTGGGTACCCCTCCACCCTTGGCCTCCCCTCTCCCGGATTAGGTTCTCTGGGCTCAGGGAATTGGGGAAAGAAGGATGGATGATTTTGGGGTTGGAAATTGGGTGGATACCTGGGGAAAAAGTTCTGCCCAGGATTTGGAGAATTTCTGCCCTCCTGTGGGAAGTTGGGAGGGAAGTTCCCTGGGTTAGGTGCTTGGCTGGATCCCCCCCCTTGGGCTGGAGGAGTCCACACATAACCCAGGATGGGTTTGAACCCTTGTAACGGGGACTTACATAATCAGGAGAGCGAGGGACCCCATTTGTGGGGCTGCCTCCCTGGCTCCCTGTCTGTGACTGGCCCGAGGACCTTCTGGGCCTAGCATTATTAGGTGCAGGTAGGTTTTTAGGCCCCCCCATCTCCAACTCTAAAACGGGGGTGACCTTTACCTCTGCCACCTTGGCAGCAGCAGGGGTGCTGTTGGCTTTGGGGTTTTTCTGGGCATTATTTTTGCTATCTACCGGTTTCTGCACCTCATAGATCCGGGTAGCCTGTTCAATGACCCAGTCTAAAGATCTTTTCTCGTGAAAATCCCTCACGAGCTGGGTCATTATGTATTTGGGCAAGGCATGAAAAAACGTATTAATGAATTCTCTACTGTCTGTGCGCACCCTTCTGGTGGTCTGCGCAAAAGCACGCTTTAACTCCTGCACAAATTCTTGTGGGGCCTGATCCTCCCCACATTGTAAATTGTAGGCTGCCTTGCGAGCCTCTTGAGGATTTCTATGAATGGAAAAATGTTTCAAGATGGCCGCCTTATAGGTGGACCATCTTAAATGATTTTGGTCCTCCAGCCCCGCAAAGAAACTGGAGTATTCCGGGGAGAAGGTCCACTTTACATATTGAATACAGCTTTGGCTGTCCTTCAAATGGAAAGTCTCCATCATTTGCTCAAACAACTCTAAGTGCTCCCAAACAGAATACTTAGCGTTCTTATGGTAAGGCGTGATGACGCTCCTGATCGCCTTAATCTGCTTTAAGGGGTCCTTAAGCAAGGCCCTTTTTGCCTTATTGGCCTTTTTGGTTCGGGTAACCCTTGTCCATTCATCCTCTGACTCAGAGGCACTGCTCCCAGAGGTTCCTGTCTGCTCTTCCAGGTTTTCCCGGATTCTGCGAGCCTGGGAATGGCTGGCAGAATGTGGGGACCTGGTCTCCTGTGTCCTGCGCAGTTCAGAGGAGTCTTCAGATTCCTCCTTGCTGCCAGGATTTGATGGGTACCCCCTCCACTGACCTAACTGGGCAGAGGTTTTCAGGATGCCCTTAATGGGCCTACTCTCCTGGGGTTCCCCATTAAATTGCACTGTGCTGGGGTGCCCATACCCGGATGCCCGCCCCTCCATACCTGGGTGGTACTGGCCTATGAGCCCCATACTTTTGTCTGGATAGTAGTCTGCCATCCCTGTGGCCCGGTGCTCATGTGCGCCAGGGAATATGGGGGTGGCAGAGTCCAGTGACTGAGAGGTATGAGGGCCTCTGGTACTAGGGCTCCTGAGGTTATGCTCCGGAGCTTCCCTTTCCCAGCAAACCTCATCTCTATCCGTCCCTGCTCCCTGTTGCAATGCAAGAGCCTGCATTTGTGCCTTCAGTTCCTCAGTTAAGGCCTTACTAGACTCTATCAGTCTCTCCTGCATCGCTACCTGTTGCTGGAGCCTATCATTGTGCTGGCAGAGAGCCTCATTCTCTCTCTGTGTTTCCTGATTGGTCCTGGAGCACTGGGCCAGTCTTTGCTGCAGGAGGGTTACCTCCTGAGCTGTGTCCCTATTGGCCTGCTCCTTCCTTGCTAGAGCATCCTCCACCCTCCTGGTGTGCTCTAACAAGTTCTGGTGTTCTTTTTGGAGGTCACCCAGTCCCTGGTGGGCCAGGTGATTTTCTTCCATTTTTCTTTTTAAATGGCAGACTTCCTGGCCTAAGGCGTCTCTTTCCTGACTAAGAGCCTGCATTTGTGCCGCCAGGTCGTCCCTTTGCCTTTGGAAGGCACCAGCTTTCTGGCGTTCTTCATCAAACTCTGCCTGGGTATCCAGGTCTTTCATAATCAGCTTGTTGCTCTCTACCTTCACTCTATCTAGATGACTTTGCAGGGTGGCTACCTGCTCCGTGCATGCCCTCTTAAAGTCTAATTGTTGCTCCAGCTTTTTCTGGCTCTGCAGTAAGGAGTCCAAACTGTCTTGGTGCTCCTTCTGCAGGGCCAGAAATCTAGTATCCTGGTCAGCCTTTTCCTGTTGCAGTATATCCATGTCCTCTTTTATTTTAATGATATACTGCCTACTATCATTTTCTGACTCCTGGCTCCTCTGCAGCCTCTGCTCAGAAGAGTCCAGATCAGATTGGGCCTTCTGTAATGCCAGCAGTTGCCTACTCACCAAATCTTGGCCTTCAGCACATTTGTCCTGCATGGCTCCCATATGTAAATATAAATATGCCGCTACCCTGGCAATCTTGTTGTGCTCATCCTTGGCCTTAGAGGACATATATAGTTCACTCAGGGCCACATGTAAGGGACCCTGGTCTCTCCATATATCTGACCCTGTTTCCGTGATTTGGGGTGTGATGGCCTGCAACCAGCCTGTTTGGTCCTGGTGAGTCCACTCACCTCTCACAAATAACTTATGTAAGAAGTGCTCTCTGGCTATTTTCATGTCTACTAAGGTCGTCATTCTAGAGATTGGTCTCTGTCCTGATTTACAGAAGTTTGTATTTTATTTTTGCAAAACAGACCTTTTTCTTAGAGCGTTCCTTTGAGAAGTGCTTTACAGCGTAACACAGCGTGTGCTCCGACCGGATATGTGTATCTGGTCAGCTGGCATGCTGTATTAATCTGCACAAGCGATAGATCTAATCCAAACGTCCGGCACGAGCCCCCAATTTGTAAGAGGATTCAATTCAACACTACAGCTAAGTCAACGCCTAGTCTATAATACTGAATGAAAACCCTTATTGATATAACTTTATGTCCAGTTCATGCGTTCTGGATGACTACCCCTATATAACACCCCTCTCTTGGAATCCTCCTGACCCCACTGAGCCAAGAAGTATTTCTGTTTTGCAAGTTAAAAGGTTTAATTGATAATTTAAACAATATATATATATATATCACGCTTTATAATAAATTAATAATTGAATATCACACTTAATCTGATATGATAAAGATTAACAACGGAGAATCTGGCACTAGCACACTTCTTGATAATCACTAAGGAGTTGACATGAAATGGATAAGATAGCAACAATACTTTTATGGTTTCAACTGGATGCAATGTGGAATGAAATGCAGTACAGAAAATAACTTGATAGGATTTCAGCAAAAGACAATGGCCCTCATTACGACCCTGGCGGAATCCGCGGTGCTAAATGCACCGCGGAGCATGGCGGAAAGCCGCCGATAGCGCCATGGGGGTTGGCGGATTTACCACCCCATGCCGACCTTGGCGGAGCGGTAAATCCCCAATCCCCATTTTACCCTTCCCCATTCCCATTCTTGCCCCATAGGGTATAATGGGAGTGGGGAAGGAGTTAATTACGCCGCCGTAAAGTACGGCGGCGTAATTAACAACGAGGTCCCTTAGCGCCATGGTTTTCTCCGCCTGGTAAAACCAGGCGGAGAAAACCTCCATGGCGCTAAGGGAACTCGTAGTACGGCGGACGGGTCCGCCGCGATTAGCGCTGGCGGAAACCCACTCCGCCAGGGTCCTAATGAGGCCCAATGTAATCACTTTCTTGGACAATTCACCCCCCCTTTTATGCAATGCAGGGAAATGGAAGGGAGGCACACAATTCTCAGAAATGCAATTCAAATGTAATTCAGTTCACCCAGCAACTTAGACTACAGAAGTTTAAAACACAGGCAAAATGCTTTTATATGTGCTGGCAATGGAGTGAAAATATGTTAAAATGCTTTTAATTCCCTCTAGAGGTTCAGGGTGAGTGGTATCTAGTTAATATTAGTCCAGGCTCACTCTTGCAATGATTCAGGGATAATTAGCAGGTTAAACGAATTGCTGGCAAATGAAAGGCAAGCAGCAGCAGATTTTTACACGTGAAGAAATTGCAAATCGCGGCAAAATTCGCGAATGCGCCGAGCGAGATTACAGAGGAACTACAAGGACTATCACTATCGTTTTGGGGTCCTAAGAAAGCCTAGGATCTCAGCTTCCAGATGAAAGTTACTGCAAGTCTCTAGCACAAACGGTTACGGAGATATGAGCGATTGAATAAAGGTCATTTTTCAGATTTGAAATTTTAAAGTTCAAAAAGACAAGTGCAGCTTGCAACTAGAAAATGACAGGTGACAGCTTTACAAATGACAGGTGACAGTTAGGAGGCAGTTCTACTTAGATTAAAATAGAATTGATTATATTATTTTAACTAAGAGATTGGTTCTGCATAGTTTTGCTAGGTACTCACACTATATTTTTGAAATATGCCTCGCCACGGATCTGGTCAGGTTTTAGACTGGACTCTGGTCTCTGCACTTCACAGTGATCTGGGTCAGCTCTCTCTGGTTCTGCTAACAGGTCAGCTCTACTCTGCTGGTCTGGTCTGGGTCTCTGAAGGTTGATGGAGGTAAAGTATGGAATTTTGGCAGAGCTTCCAGCTGCAAATGGATTTGAAGGTCCCTATCTGTCCTGTCTCTCTGCTTTTATGTGTTTTGAAAATGGGTGTGTGTGAGCAGCATCACTAGCCAGTCCCTCTCCACTTATCATTGGCCAAGCTTTCATTTCTCCCCTGATTGGGGGAGCTAGGTTGTGTCAGAGTGATGTCATTTTACAGCCTGCAGAAAGTCCACTCCTCCTGTCAACTTGCACACAAATCTAGATTTGAACCAAATACATATTTCATAGCTACACAGTGGTTTGAAATTACAGGCACCCATCACATATCACAGGAGGTATACCCTGTTCAAACTCTGCTCTTCCTGGGGGCTTGCATTCAGAAATGGCGATTTTTTGCACTTTTTAACTGGTTTGCAATCCCGGACATTACCCCAAATTTACAGACATGTGCGCAAGGAGTATGGACATTAGTTGATGAAGTGTCAGATTTTTCACATGCACACATTTTGAGTAATATCCTCTTTTCCGCTAAAACCCCCCTCAACATGCCACCGGTTCTAAAAACCTCTTAAAATGTGGGCAGAAAAATCACAAGAATTATGGTGTCATTTAAATAATTTTCACACATGTCCGCTCTATGAGTTATTCATCTTTTTCTAAAACCATATTCTGGCTATAGAGGTGTGTCTTTTCATGTCACATGGTACAGAAACCAGTCTTTCCAGTTTCTGCCAAGCTCAGAGACCCTGCCCCTCCCAGCTTCTGCCAAGAGGAAGCTCCATTTACGACTCCCGCCAATAAAACATTTGCCTGAGTCAGGACAGGGCTTTGTTCAGAGCTCCTGTATTCTGTGGGGGCTCCCCTTAATTCAATTATCAGAGAGATGGCATATCCTTAGTGTGGCCAGCAAAAGGCAGATAGGCCTGGGAACACAGCTGTGACTCAAGTTTCACTCCTGATGGGGGTAGTTGCCAGGCAGAATTCAGTTCCTTAAGCCAGATTTCAGATAAAATGTCACTTCTGTTCTCCAGTTTAAGTCAAGACATTTTTTTACATATGCAGCTAGGATGCTGATTCTAAGTTTAAAACTATGACATTTAAACAATTGCAACCTATGTGACACTCAAAGTAGGTCACTCATTTCTTTTAAACATTTAGATTTTTTAGTGTCTTTCAGTCCAAATTTACTTAAACTGCTGAAATCCACAGCTCAGCCAGTCTTGTTATAAACCTTCAAGTCACTTCAGAATAAAACTTTACATTGGATCCACCTCTTAAAATGTCTTTCTTTGGCATGTTTTGGGTTCATTTATTCAGTTTTCTACAAAAAAGTAAAATCTGGTGGTTTTAAAACGCCGGCTTTTGGATAGTGGTGAGTACTGGTACTGCACCCCTTTTTGGGATTTAAGAAAATGAATTCCCAACAGTTATGGGTTTGCTTTTGGCAATCAGCATTGCCACTCCCAATGGTTTCAGACTACTGTGTGGGTAGTCCAATGGTGGTTTTAGGCAGCGTCCTTCTGTGCCCATAACATCGGCAAAAATGAGTGGCAGCCTATTCTTCATGCATTTCCCTGTGCATTTTCTGGGAAGCTCTGGCCATCATGATGTTTTCCATGTCAATACTGCACAGTTTTGAGGTAGGGCTCGGATGCATGGGTAAATACATCCCACAAGCCCCCCTCTTGCGATGGCCATTCTATTTCACGAATGGGACTCGCAAGACCTGGGATGTTTCCTCATCTTCTTCCAATAGATGGCACAGTTCAGCATCTTTTCCTCCATCCGGTACTGATCGATCGGTTCTCCTCGCCGGTCCTGATGGGAAGATTGGGCGGTACCCCGGGCCCGTTGCGTCTCTGCTCCCGGTCTCCGGATCGTCCTCCTTGGCCCGTCTCCAGGTTTTCTTTCTCCTAGGACGACAAAGGAAGAGCGGCAATACCTATTCATAGACGTTTTTCCACCACTGTTGAGATAGTGGGGCAGCATATGCATTTCATCATAACGAAACATTACATTCTTATTTTGACAAAAAAAAACAGTATAACTAAGAGACAGTTTCATGCAAATCACAATATTTTAGAGACTAGATGTGGTATGTTTTATGGTTGGAACTGAATTAATCTGAGACAGTACCCGCTAGGATTCCAGAGGATTCCTCCAGTTGTTGCAGAGTGTGCCTGGGATGGCAACATTTCAACTGGTTTATGTGGACCCACTTGTCTTCCCCCTCTGCCAAAGGACCTTTGGGGATGTGGATTTTGTAGGCCACAGGGGAGATCTTGTCGATGATCTCAAAGGGTCCCTTCCACGTAGGCAAAAATTTCCGCTGTTTTGCCTGGTTTCTTTGGAAGTTGTATAGATAGACCCGGTCTCCCACCTGATATTCCTTCCTGGAAGTTTTCAGGTCATAATGGGTCTTCATGCTATCAGCCGATCTTTCTAGATTCCGCTGAGCATAAGCAAAAGCATGTTGAAGGTGTTTCCTTAAATTCTCCACATACTCATGAGTAGTGGAGGCATTTATCAGTGTCTGCTCTTGGGTCCTGTAGAGCAAATGCTGCGGAAGCACCATCTTGCGCCCAGTCATCAACTCAAATGGTGACATTTTGGTTGCAGATGAAGGGGTAGATCTGATGGCCATTAGGACCAGAGGTAATCGGATATCCCAACTTGGCCCAGAATCTGCCACAAACTTCTTTAATATGCTCACAATGGTTCGGTTATATCTCTCTACTGCCCCAGAAGAAGCTGGCCTGTAAGCAATATGTAACTTCCTTTTGACCCCCAGTATCTCCCACATCTTTGTCATTACTTCACTGGTGAAGTGGCTACCTCTGTCTGACTCAATCCTTTGAGGTAGACCAAAACGGGAAAAGATGTGGTTAATCATCAAGGAAGCTGCAGTTTCTGCCTTGCAATTTGGGGCTGGGAGACATTCCACCCACTTGGTAAACAAGCATGTCACAGTCAACATGTACTTATTCCCCCTAGCCGAGCGAATCACGGGGCCTACAAAGTCGATTTGTAAATCTGACCATGGCAGTGTCATCCCCCTCTTTTGGAGAGGCGCGCGGTGCGTGAAGGATGATGGCTGAAATTGTGCACACACAAGACACCCATTCAAATATTGGTCGAGGTCCTGCCCCATGTGTGGCCAGTATGCAACCTCTCTTAAGATTTCCAATGTTGTGTGAAACCCCCTATGACCGGCGGTGGCCGCATCATGGGCGTGACTTAACATCAGGCTTCGGAATGAGGTAGGAACCACCCACTGATCGTGGCCAGCTTTGGATTTCCTTACCAGCAAACCGTCTTGGATTCGGAACATTTTTGGACATTTCATCAACACTCTTAGGTCCTCTTTCCCAGTGTAATCGGTATCCGTCATGGGAAAGTTCTCAGGGTCCTCAAGGTGTTGGTAGAACTTACCAATTATTGGATCCCCCTTCTGAGCGGTAATCAAATCAGCATCAGGGGTCTCCTTACTCCATTGTGCAATTGAAAGGTCGTTGTGAGCATTTGTCTGGGACCTAGTGATAGCAGTGACCTGGATTTCCCCCAACAGGGACTCAATCTCAATTAGATCCCCTTGGATGGCCCCGGTTTTGGCCAGCTGATCAGCTAAGTCATTTCCAGTTTTGTCTGGTCCCTCTACTTTGGAATGACCCTTGATCTTTTTCCAATAGATGGTCATCTCATTCGAGGTGACCAGATCATCAATGTTTTGGATCAACTTCCCATGTTTCAAGGGTTTGTTGTTAGCACATAACATGCCTCTGGTTTTCCAATTAACCAGGTGCTCCACGAACCCGTTCCGTACATAATCCGAATCTGTGATTATGACCAGTTCGTGGAGTTGATGCTGGACAGCAGTGAGGATGGCCTGATGCACAGCCATCAATTCTGCCACCTGACTACTTCGGGGACCAATTTTGTATCCAGCGGAGGGTTCTGGGGACTCATTCACCCATGCATTCCCTACGCCGGCCACCAGTTCTTTCTCCCCGTCGTTGTCAACCTGGTAAGAGCATCCATCCACATAGACAGTGGGCATTCCCTCACACTTGTCTTCTTCAAAGACTTTGTGTGGGGAATTAAGGTATGCCTCCATGTTGTCCTTTATTTTTAGACTTTCGTCCTCGAGACAGTTTTCTCTGGCACAATCATGCAAGTCAGCCAGACCTTGCGCGAGGGGACTCTTCTTGTTTTGGCCATATCGGACCTCCACAGGAAAGCCTTGCATTGACAGAATCCAGGAAGTAATTCGGGAATTACTCACATTTCCGGTCCGGATTCTAACACTTTGGAGATATTGCAGAGGCTGGTGTGGAGTCTCCACTATGATGTGTTCCCCTTGGATAAACGGGCGGTAATTCTTCAATGCCCACACCGTTGCCAGGAGTGCCTTCTCACAATCGTTGAATTTTTCCTCCACAGAGGATAAAGTTTTGCTCGCATAGGAGATTACTTTATTGACCTTGTCATGCTTTTGGTATAATACTGCCGTCAAGCACGTATTAGAGAACCCCGTCTCCAGGAAGAACTCCTTGTTTCTGACAGGGTAAGCTAGGCAAGGCGCTTGTGAGAGGCTTCTCTTGAGTTGTCTTACTGCCTCGGCTTGTTCTGGACCCCATTCCCACTTGACCCCCCCCTTCAGGAGATGAATCAGGGGTCTGGTGATCTCTGCGTAGCCCTCAATGAACTTTCTGCTGTAATTAGTCAGTCCAAGGAGGCTCCTTAGTTCCCGCAGAGTTGTGGGGTCTTTCAGTTTCTGAAGTGCATCCACTTTCTTTTCCTGGGGACAGAGACCCTGAGGAGTAATCTCATGCCCCAAGAAATTAACACGGGTTCTACACCACTGTGCTTTCTGAAAGGAAAGTTTTGCTCCGGCGGCCCTCAACTGTGTCAGAACATAACGGATCTCCGCTATGTGTTCCTCCACAGATGAACTTTTGATGAGGACATCATCTACATAAGCCAGGTTACCCCTCGCACCCAGGTCGGGCATGGCCTTATGTAGGAAAATGTTGAATTCATTGCCGGAGTTGAGGTATCCGAAGGGAGTCCGGGTCCATGTATACTGCTGGCCCCCAAAGGTAAAAGCCAGCTTGTATTGGTCCTCCCTACTGACAGGCACGGTCCAGTATCCATTGGTCAGGTCTATTGCTGTGAATACCTGTGACCCCTGGATCTGGGCCAGCCCTTGGTCAATGTAGGGCAGAGGCCATCGGGAAATATGGACCCGTTTGTTGAGCTCCCTGAGGTCAGCACAGAGTCTCCACTGGCCGTTTGGCTTCAATATTCCCAGCACCGGATTATTGAAGGTGCTGTGGACTGGACGGATTATTCCCCGGGACTCAAGGTTCTTAATTATTTCAGTAAGGGACTCCATTGATGCGAGAGGCAAGCGATATTGCTTCACAAACACAGGAGTCATGCCAGGGTCCGTGGGGATTGTTGTTGTGTGGATGTCGGTGCGACCACAGTCATATGAGTCTACCGCAAAGAGATCTTGGAAATCCAAGAAAACTTGTTTCAACTTTTGCTTTTGTTCCAGAGTCACACAGGCATCAGCTAGGTTGACTCTCTCTTCCACCATCTGCCTGAAGCCTGGAAAGACTTCTGGTTTGGCTATTTCAGCGGCCTCCTCCAGCTGGGTGGAGAAGTCCCTGGTCAGAGTGCTGATTTGGACTGGAGGCTTCAGGTGGGAAAGGCAGCCCTCATGGACCTGGAAAATCACCTCATCCCTCCTGAAGTCACAAGTCACATCTTCCTTACCATAGGGGCAGGAAGTGTACACCAGGAAATTCCCCCCATGCCGGGTAAAAATCCTGTCTGGTGTTGTATTGTCCTCACTGTCACTGTCAAAACAGTCCTTGGGGATTGGTCCTAACAGTTCATTTACTAAGTCGATGGAAAAATGTCGGTCATCAACCGCCATTCCAATAATGGTGCCTGCGGCTAGAGTAAAACTCTTTAAGTCGCTGTTATCCACCTCTATTAGAATGGTGTCATGTTCTATGTTGACTAATGGAGTTGGGTTTACCCCCAACCCTTGCTGTTGGAGAGAAGCATTTAGATGTATGTAAGCATCAGGGTTTTGCAAATATTGTCCTCTTTTAACTTTCACTTCCAGGGAGAATTGTCGGGTCCTTTCGGGGATGGTGACTTCCTCTTTGATCTGAATTTCAACTGCATAAGGTAGCAATTGAGCTGACCTAAATGCTTTTTCTGGATCATCAAAGCCCATGGGATTATCCGCTAATAGGGACCAAGCTTTGAAGTTTATTAGGTCCAAACTAATGGCAAAGCGATTGAGAATGTCACTGCCTAAGTAAAAGGCGGCAGGGACGTCTCGCACGACCCAACAATTGTGGACTATGCTCTTGTTGCCAATGGAGATTTTGAGCATACACCTGCTTGGCAGGAGATGTTTGGAATTAGGCGCTTCCAGGTCCATTTCCCATTTGTCTATCAGTTTGAATGTGGGAATGGCTGGATCTTTTGGGAGTTGGCGGAACATGGCTTCGCTGATGAAGCTCTTACCGTTGTTCACACACACTCGAGCGAGAACAGAGTCCTTCCCATCATTTAACTGAACAGGGATGAACAACTGCTCTCCAATTTGCTGAATATCAGCCAGGCTCTGAGCTGATTTCACATCTTTCTGGACTATAGGAGTGGGAGGTTCTGATTGTGGATTAGTATAGAATCTCAGGGTGTTTCCTTCCAGTGTGGAATACCACCTTAAACTGGAAGGAAGGTTGATTTTCAGAAATAGAGAGGACCCCCCATCACCAGTCTGTTGTCCTACTGCTATTACTGTCACGTCTGGAATTTGGCTATTCTGGAAGTGAAATTCTACTTGGTCAGGTTTTTCTTCAACCATGTGGCAGGTGCCGTTTAAACTAACATGGTTGACACTCTGTTTTAATTTTATTGGTCGGCTAGTCTGGGTCCAGAGGACCTTGTTTACGCAATCTATTAGGGGTGACAACCTTCTCAGGAGGTCATTCCCTAGTAAACAAGGGGTGCCCTCTGGGGTCACAACTATGACCGGGTGTTTCAACTTATGTCGCCCAATTTTTATGTCCAAATCTACCGTCCCCTCAACGGGAATTTCCTTCCCGTCGAAGTTCTGGAGTTGTCCAGGAAGAGAGGTGAGAGGAATACGATAATTCTCTCCCCTTCATGCATTCAGTTCGTCAAAGGCCCTTCAGGACAGAAGGGTAGCTTGAGATCCAGTGTCCACCAGTGCCAAAATTGTACCCTGCCCCTGTACTTGTACCGGGGCATAATATCTTCCCTCCTTCTCCTCAAGGGGGCACAGATAATGTACATTTTTGGACAACTGGTGGGCTAATTTTCTGGTTTTGGACATCGCTAGCGAAGAGATTTGGGCAGAATTCTGTGGAGAGCCTTGGGAATCTGAAAGAAAAAGTTGGCAACTGGAGATCAGAGCCATTGTGGGTTCCCCTGGCTCCAGTTCGGGGCCGCCCCCCCCTTTTTGGAGGCAGTCACCAGGATGGGTTTGAACCAGGGGATTTTCTTGCTGTTGGTTCTGGGATGAGATGGTGGGCGGCGGTAGCTCAGTCTCCACATCTCCCCAGTCTGGACTTGCATCCCTAGGGACCCATTTTTCTTTGGGAGGAGTTCCCCCCTCTCTGAAGGAGAAGATCCTTTTCCCAGGATCCTCTGAGGATCCCTCTACCTCAAATTGGAAGATCTGTACCTCCTCCTCAAACTGTGTCTGTTTGGGTCTTTTGTTTCTCCTACCCCCCCTCTGCTCCTTAGGAGGCAGACTTTCAGGGGCAAGAGATTTTGTTTCTGGTTCCTGGGTTTCCCGGGGCTGTTTACAAGTGAGGAAGGAAGGTTCCTCCAAGGCTTTACACCCCCCTTCCCTTTGTGCCTCCTCCCTGGGAACCGGTGAGTTATCGGGGTGCTGCCCCCGTCATTGTTCTGGGGCACCAGGTCCAGAGTTTGGGGCATTCTGTGCCGGCATGCTCATCTGAGGGTTCTGCTGTGCCCTCAGTATTTGACCCAGATCCCGCGCCATGTTTTGAACCTGGCGCTCTAACTGGGAAACCCGCTCAGGCTGATACGGGGCCCTGTTTTCTCCCCTGGGCTGATCCCGGGAAGGTTAGCTGTCCCTTCTCTGGTAATACCCCGGATTGGGAAGATTTGGGTACCCCTCCACCCTTGGCCTCCCCTCTCCCGGATTAGGTTGTCTGGGCTCAGGGAATTGGGGAAAGAAGGATGGATGATTTTGGGGTTGGAAATTGGGTGGATACCTGGGGAAAAAGTTCTGCCCAGGATTTGGAGAATTTCTGCCCTCCTGTGGGAAGTTGGGAGGGAAGTTCCCTGGGTTAGGTGCTTGGCTGGATCCCCCCCCTTGGGCTGGAGGAGTCCACACATAACCCAGGATGGGTTTGAACCCTTGTAACGGGGACTTACATAATCAGGAGAGCGAGGGACCCCATTTGTGGGGCTGCCTCCCTGGCTCCCTGTCTGTGACTGGCCCGAGGACCTTCTGGGCCTAGCATTATTAGGTGCAGGTAGGTTTTTAGGCCCCCCATCTCCAACTCTAAAACGGGGGTGACCTTTACCTCTGCCACCTTGGCAGCAGCAGGGGTGCTGTTGGCTTTGGGGTTTTTCTGGGCATTATTTTTGCTATCTACCGGTTTCTGCACCTCATAGATCCGGGTAGCCTGTTCAATGACCCAGTCTAAAGATCTTTTCTCGTGAAAATCCCTCACGAGCTGGGTCATTATGTATTTGGGCAAGGCATGAAAAAACGTATTAATGAATTCTCTACTGTCTGTGCGCACCCTTCTGGTGGTCTGCGCAAAAGCACGCTTTAACTCCTGCACAAATTCTTGTGGGGCCTGATCCTCCCCACATTGTAAATTGTAGGCTGCCTTGCGAGCCTCTTGAGGATTTCTATGAATGGAAAAATGTTTCAAGATGGCCGCCTTATAGGTGGACCATCTTAAATGATTTTGGTCCTCCAGCCCCGCAAAGAAACTGGAGTATTCTGGGGAGAAGGTCCACTTTACATATTGAATACAGCTTTGGCTGTCCTTCAAATGGAAAGTCTCCATCATTTGCTCAAACAACTCTAAGTGCTCCCAAACAGAATACTTAGCGTTCTTATGGTAAGGCGTGATGACGCTCCTGATCGCCTTAATCTGCTTTAAGGGGTCCTTAAGCAAGGCCCTTTTTGCCTTATTGGCCTTTTTGGTTCAGGTAACCCTTGTCCATTCATCCTCTGACTCAGAGGCACTGCTCCCAGAGGTTCCTGTCTGCTCTTCCAGGTTTTCCCGGATTCTGCGAGCCTGGGAATGGCTGGCAGAATGTGGGGACCTGGTCTCCTGTGTCCTGCGCAGTTCAGAGGAGTCTTCAGATTCCTCCTTGCTGCCAGGATTTGATGGGTACCCCCTCCACTGACCTAACTGGGCAGAGGTTTTCAGGATGCCCTTAATGGGCCTACTCTCCTGGGGTTCCCCATTAAATTGCACTGTGCTGGGGTGCCCATACCCGGATGCCCGCCCCTCCATACCTGGGTGGTACTGGCCTATGAGCCCCATACTTTTGTCTGGATAGTAGTCTGCCATCCCTGTGGCCCGGTGCTCATGTGCGCCAGGGAATATGGGGGTGGCAGAGTCCAGTGACTGAGAGGTATGAGGGCCTCTGGTACTAGGGCTCCTGAGGTTATGCTCCGGAGCTTCCCTTTCCCAGCGAACCTCATCTCTATCCGTCCCTGCTCCCTGTTGCAATGCAAGAGCCTGCATTTGTGCCTTCAGTTCCTCAGTTAAGGCCTTACTAGACTCTATCAGTCTCTCCTGCATCGCTACCTGTTGCTGGAGCCTATCATTGTGCTGGCAGAGAGCCTCATTCTCTCTCTGTGTTTCCTGATTGGTCCTGGAGCACTGGGCCAGTCTTTGCTGCAGGAGGGTTACCTCCTGAGCTGTGTCCCTATTGGCCTGCTCCTTTCTTGCTAGAGCATCCTCCACCCTCCTGGTGTGCTCTAACAAGTTCTGGTGTTCTTTTTGGAGGTCACCCAGTCCCTGGTGGGCCAGGTGATTTTCTTCCATTTTTCTTTTTAAATGGCAGACTTCCTGGCCTAAGGCGTCTCTTTCCTGACTAAGAGCCTGCATTTGTGCCGCCAGGTCGTCCCTTTGCCTTTGGAAGGCACCAGCTTTCTGGCGTTCTTCATCAAACTCTGCCTGGGTATCCAGGTCTTTCATAATCAGCTTGTTGCTCTCTACCTTCACTCTAGATGACTTTGCAGGGTGGCTACCTGCTCCGTGCATGCCCTGTTAAAGTCTAATTGTTGCTCCAGCTTTTTCTGGCTCTGCAGTAAGGAGTCCAAACTGTCTTGGTGCTCCTTCTGCAGGGCCAGAAATCTAGTATCCTGGTCAGCCTTTTCCTGTTGCAGTATATCCATGTCCTCTTTTATTTTAATGATATACTGCCTACTATCATTTTCTGACTCCTGGCTCCTCTGCAGCCTCTGCTCAGAAGAGTCCAGATCAGATTGGGCCTTCTGTAATGCCAGCAGTTGCCTACTCACCAAATCTTGGCCTTCAGCACATTTGTCCTGCATGGCTCCCATATGTAAATATAAATATGCCGCTACCCTGGCAATCTTGTTGTGCTCATCCTTGGCCTTAGAGGACATATATAGTTCACTCAGGGCCACATGTAAGGGACCCTGGTCTCTCCATATATCTGACCCTGTTTCCGTGATTTGGGGTGTGATGGCCTGCAACCAGCCTGTTTGGTCCTGGTGAGTCCACTCACCTCTCACAAATAACTTATATAAGAAGTGCTCTCTGGCTATTTTCATGTCTACTAAGGTCGTCATTCTAGAGATTGGTCTCTGTCCTGATTTACAGAAGTTTGTATTTTATTTTTGCAAAACAGACCTTTTTCTTAGAGCGTTCCTTTGAGAAGTGCTTTACAGCGTAACACAGCGTGTGCTCCGACCGGATATGTGTATCTGGTCAGCTGGCACGCTGTATTAATCTGCACAAGCGATAGATCTAATCCAAACGTCCGGCACGAGCCCCCAATTTGTAAGAGGATTCAATTCAACACTACAGCTAAGTCAACGCCTAGTCTATAATACTGAATGAAAACCCTTATTGATATAACTTTATGTCCAGTTCATGCGTTCTGGATGACTACCCCTATATAACACCCCTCTCTTGGAATCCTCCTGACCCCACTGAGCCAAGAAGTAGTTCTGTTTTGCAAGTTAAAAGGTTTAATTGATAATTTAAACAATATATATATATATATATCACGCTTTATAATAAATTAATAATTGAATATCACACTTAATCTGATATGATAAAGATTAACAACGGAGAATCTGGCACTAGCACACTTCTTGATAATCACTAAGGAGTTGACATGAAATGGATAAGATAGCAACAATACTTTTATGGTTTCAACTGGATGCAATGTGGAATGAAATGCAGTACAGAAAATAACTTGATAGGATTTCAGCAAAAGACAATGGCCCTCATTACGACCCTGGCGGAAATCGAAAAACGATGGCGGAAATGCAATACCGCCATCGAATAGCGCTCGGTGCGATTACGACCCGTCACCGTAAAGTACAATGCCATTAGCGACACCGTAGCGAACGCCAACGCTAACTGCACCAAGTACGCGCACGCGCGCCATGCCAAACCGTAATTACCACCATGGCGCAACGGTACGCGAATTCCGACCCTAGCAGACATGTACCTAACGCCATCAAGCATGGCGGAAAGTACCATTCCGCCATGGTGAGAAGTACGGCATCGCGAATCAACCGTAAACGGCCCTACTGAGTGCCTGTACACCACTCCCTGGCCACATTGCACAACTCCTCGTAGGTGCAATGAAGTCACACTATGCAACCAGTGAAATGAACAAGTCACCCATGCATGCCAACAAACAAATGAATCCAGGGGCTCCAAGTGCCTTGTGAGTGGGCATCCATATCTGCCATGGCACCATTGCCGCACTGATGCAGCACAGGCATTTGAAGGTCCAAGTACAGCAACATGACCAGAAAAATGAGACAAACAAAAACAGAATAGACATTTAATGCACCACAAAACCACCAAGGGCCATACAGCCATTAGGTCATGAACTCCTAAATACATTGCAGTATTGTGGGCTGCATCCGCAAGAAATGACCAGCTTCTGCTTGTGTGACGCCCTGTTCCATCATGGTACACAGGGGCTACATTCACGTCCAAAAAGGCAACACGGAAGCGCCTAGAACCGCAGGGCCGTCCCATCAGGTAGGCACTAGTCCAGCAGAAAGGACGATATGTTGCTCCTAGCCACTAGCACTGCGTAAGGGCATGTGGCCCATTGGCGATCGTCCCATAAGATCGTAATGGTGCTCCACTGATTGACACGAAGCAGCAGGTGTCGGGAGTAAAAGCCATCTGCAGGAGTGGCGTACAGATGGCAGCGGCAAAAGGGGAGGAGATACCTGTCAACCAAATGAAATGAAAAAGAACAGTATGGCCATCAGAACTACAATTGTATAACTCACTTCAATGATCACACTAAATCTACAGCCATATGCATGCTAGCCCACTCAAAAGGAATATACCCACCCAAAAATCACTTGCGAATCACAACCATAAAAATCGAGGTGAAAACAGCATTACAAACGAGTGTCTGTGTGCATGCGTCTGTGAAGACAGAATCCATCAGATGGGATTAGTAACGTGCATAGACACAAGTGCCTGAAGGCGCGTCGAGACAGGGAGGGTTCAACAAGGGCAGAAAGACGATGGTCCCACTATGGCAGCTCTGCATGACATAGCGCAGGGGAGGTGGATAGATTCCAAAAAGCCCTGTACATGGCAAACTCTCCATCAAATCATCTGTCCATGCATCCATACATCATTCCCTCATCCCGGTATGAAAACGCCTGATTATTTACTCACATCACATTTGAAACTTCCATTGAGTCTGTGCGTAATGCAGTCTGCAAAATCCACTGTTCTCCAGCCCGGAATTCTAGTGTTGTGAAGTAACATGTATTTGGGAACGTCCTGCCTTTTTGTCCACTACGCTATTGCGCATCCCATACTATTCATATCAATCATAGCATACTCGCCATGGCCCCTGTCCCAAGGACATTAAACAATAGAACGTTATATTTGCAGTCAGACCTGTGGGCGTCTCCTCGCCGCTAGCTGAAAACCGAAAGCGCTGTCCTTCGAATTCCTCATTTGCAACATCACGTCGAAAAGGCATCTGTGACCGCATGAAATCACAAATTCATCCATGTAGTGCGGCAGTGTGTGTAAATGGCAACTGGCTTCACTCACAAATGGGACGCCCCGCCCGTCTGTGAACCTCGGTACGGTGCTCGCCCAAAGGGGATTGCAGCTGGCACAGGTGGAATGAATCACCACAGGTGGAGGCTATACAGCCTGAAAACACATAAATTGCACACCCAACCCCCTCCCACAACCACACCCACTCCAAAATGCTACCGGCAGGACTAGCGATCGTTGGCCCTGGGGGACCTGATAGCACTGCAAGTACTTCAACTTCAAGAAGAAGACGAACACCAACTACTACAACAACCGGCCGCACAGAGGAGACGCAGGAGGAGGAGGAGGGCAAGGCAGGGCCAGCAAGGCCCACCAGCACAGCCACTACCACCACGCAGGCAGCCCGCATACCCACGCCTCTGAGCTCATCCGTTCAACCTCACTGCTGAGCAGATCCACACCCTCTACCGTTTGGACCGGGACACCATAACCGCCATTGTGGACATGACACAGGCTGACCTTGTCAGCATGGTAGATAGCCCAACCGCCATCCCACCCCTACTGAAGGTGGTGTCTGTACTCCACTTCCTGGCCACAGGCACCTACCAGCACACAGTCGGACAGTTGCATGGCATTTCACAGCCACTGTTCTCACGGACACTATTGCAAGTGCTCGATGCCCTCCTGAAGCACGCAGACGACTACATCTCTCTACCACGCTCGGAGCAGGAAATTACTAACACAAAAGTGGGATTCCATGCACTTGGCGGCATACCGGGTTGCATTGGTGCCATCGACTGCACCCATGTGGAATTGGTCGTCCCACATGCCATGGAGGCCCAGTACCGCAACCGAAAACAATTTCATTCTCTTAATGTACAAATGGTGTCTGACTCCAACAGGATCATTACACATTGTTGTGCCCGATTTCCTGGATCAACCCATGATTCTATGGTCTTGAGGAACTCTACAATACCACGCTACATGGAGCGACACGCAGGGAACAGATCCTGGCTACTCGGTGAGTCTCATTTCATGCATGATAATGTGGGGTATGTGATGCGGCAATGACCTGGCAGGAAAGGGGGGGTGCGTACGTAGCAATGTCATTCCACAAACGTCCTTTATTGTCCAAATACAGGTGATGCCGGGTATCCACTGAAGAGATGGCTCCTTACACCACTCCGGAACCCACAGAACCAGCCTGAGGAGGACTACAACCATGCCCACTCACGTACCCATGTAGTCATAGAACAGGCATTCGGCCTACTGAAGACTCGTTTCCGCTGCCTCAGCAGGTCTGGCGGGGCACTCCTGTACCGCCATGAGAAGGTTGCAAAGATGGTCATGGCATGTGTCATGCTACACAACATGTGCGTACGTAGATATGTGCCCATGCCCCCTGACGCAGAACTACAAGCACCTGAAGATGGTCATGATGAGGGTGGGGATGTGGCAGCACCTCAAGGAGTCCGCGAGGCACAGGAGGGCCGTGACATTCGTCAGAGTATCATAGATTCATGCTTCTAGCACTCACGCCTGGTGGCTGATACATGGACACGGGACTTGTGGCACTGTGTGTGTCTGGAACATGCACAATATGGACTGTACGCCTATAAAGGCCTCGTACACAAAGATCAATGTCCACACATCTCATTGGATGAATGTGAAATGTTTATAGCATATGTGAAATTATGTTACACACCCCATCGACCCGCCACCCAAGTAAGCCCAACACACCCCCTCCACCCTCCTACCTCCCCCCCGAACACCAGTGTCCGCAGATGCTCATTGTCAGTGGGCAGACGCTATTGCAAGCCCCCTCTCCGGGTATCAGGGGCACCCCTGCCTGTGGAGCGCAGGTTCCTCCCAGATCTACGTTGGGGGCTGCCCTGGACGGAACTTGCAACGGATGATGTCTCTGCCTGCTCACGTCCATGCATGTCCCTAAGGGTTTGTGAGAGCTCAGTGAGCACACGGCGCACAGCGGCAAGTTCAGCACATACGTCTTTGGACGTCGCATGCAGTTCCCCCCTCAGGCTCTCGGTGCTTCTCTCCATTTGTACTCTCAGGCTCTCGGTGCTTCTCTTCATTTGTACTCTCAGGCTCTCTGTGCTTCTCTCCATTTCTGCCCTAAGCGTCTCAGTTGATGTTTCTATGGCTGCCTTAGTACCCCCACATTCATCAGCATGGTCCTTGAGGAGCGTGGCCAGTTGCTGCTGTTGCACAATCACCTGGTCGAGGGACTGTTGCCTCTGCTGTGCCATGGCCATTTGCGGTGGTGTCACAGAGGGGCTGGTCACCTCATGTTGCCTTGCCACAGGGCTTGTGGGGGATGGCCAGTCGTCGTCTTGTGGGTGCCCCTGCGTGGTATCCTCATGGTGTACGGGATGAAACAAACAGGGGGATTGAGACAGGTCATGGATGGATCTTACTTCGACATCCCCGTCTTCTGTGTCGGAGCATGCTGCCATTAATGGGGTGTCACCTATGGTGCTGCTGCCACCAGAGGCAGTGCCTTCTGTGGCATCCATTGGGGGGACCTGTGGTGGTGCTGTTGTGGGCATGCTGGCTGCTGGGGTGCCTGTTGATGTTCCCTCCTGTGTGCTGCCACTTGATGTGTGCTGCTGCCGTGTCTTGATGCATGCAGCTGAGGTGGAGGGTCTTTGGCCGTTGGTCTTGGCCCTCTTTGGAGGTGTGCTGGTATGGGTGTCCTGAAGCTCGTCGTTTGAATCGGACCCTGTGGTGGAGTAAAGGAGGGCGAGCGTTATTTATGGGTCTGTGGAAATTGGAATGGCAATGTATCACATGCATTGGGGTGGTACCTGAGGGTGATTTGGGTCGGGGCCTTGGAGGTGGTTTCATTTTTGTGTGGATTGAGGATGCAGTTGTTTTGCAGCCTGCAGTTAGGGTGTGCCTGCTGCACGTGTAGAGGGTGTTTTTAGGGTTTTTAATTATTTATGTATTTAATGTGAGTTTTGAAGTGCGCTGTCAGGCCAATGTATGTGGACGTTCTCCTGGACATGTGTTACTGTTGCACTATGTGGACACATGGTACTTCACATGATTGGACATTGTGGATTTGGCATAGTATTAGTTGGCCCACCTACCGGATTCTTCGGATGTCTGCACTCCTTTCTCCATCCCTCCGACTCCCTCTATACTCTCCATTCCAATGGTGGAGGCACAGATTTCTTCCCAGGGGGTCAACTTGATGGGTGATTCCGATCCTCCCCCGGTAGCTGTGGCAATGTTGCGATTGGCAGATAGTATGCTCCGTACGCGTATCCGCAGGTCGTCCCATCGCTTTCTGCATTGCAGTGGGTTGCGGGGTGCGGTCCCCACCGCACTTACCCGCTGTGCCACCAGGGCCCATATGGCCTTCTTGTTCGCAAGTGCCGTCCTGGTCATTTGCGTGGAGAAGACGACGGCAGCATTCTCCTGGAGGGTCTCTGTAAGCACGGTGAGTTCCTCACGGGAGAAGTGGACCTGCCGCTTGCGGTCGCACGCTTTTTTCGCTACTTTTCCCATTTCTATTGCTTTCACTGGGGTGGATGACGGGTTGGGATGTGTCTCAGGGTAGTATTTTTAATGGTTGTGTGGGAATTCTGATTTTATAGGTGTACGGCGTGCTGTTTCCCGTTCCGGGCCCATGTTTTTACTTCCGTTTCCGTATGTTTACGGTCACCGTACTTTCCGGTTGCCGCTCATTACGGTGACCGCTAAGATGGGTGGCGGAATTGCACCTAGGGCGCCGTACGACGGCAGTGAGGCGCGTTTTGGGGACATTTCCACCATCGCGGACTTTGCACTTCCGCCATGGCGTAGTGCTCGTGCCCGATGGGTCGGAATTGGCCGCACTTTGCTCCGTCGTGCGATGGCGGAAACGCTATTTACGCTATGGCGGTCAGGTCAGTCACTTTCCGCCAGGGTCGTAATGAGGGCCAATGTAATCACTTTCTTGGACAATTCACCCCCCCTTTTATGCAATGCAGGGAAATGGAAGGAAGGCACACAATTCTCAGAAATACAATTCAAATGTAATTCAGTTCACCCAGCAACTTAGACTACAGAAGTTTAAAACACAGGCAAAATGCTTTTATATGTGCTGGCAATGGAGTGAAAATATGTTAAAATGCTTTTAATTCCCTCTAGAGGTTCAGGGTGAGTGGTATCTAGTTAATATTAGTCCAGGCTCACTCTTGCAATGATTCAGGGATAATTAGCAGGTAAAATGAATTTCTGGCAAATGAAAGGCAAGCAGCAGCAGATTTTTACACGTGAAGAAATTGCAAATCGCGGCAAAATTCGCGAATGCGCCGAGCGAGATTACAGAGGAAATACAAGGACTATCACTATCGTTTTGGGGTCCTAAGAAAGCCTAGGATCTCAGCTTCCAGATGAAAGTTAATGCAAGTCTCTAGCACAAACGGTTACGGAGATATGAGCGATTGAATAAAGGTCGTTTTTCAGATTTGAAATTTTAAAGTTCAAAAAGACAAGTGCAGCTTGCAACTAGAAAATGACAGGTGACAGCTTTACAAATGACAGGTGACAGTTCTAGGAGGCAGTTCTACTTAGATTAAAATAGAATTGATCATATTATTTTAACTAAGAGATTGGTTCTGCACAGTTTTGCTAGGTACTCACACTATATTTTTGAAATATGCCTCTCCACAGATCTGGTCAGGTTTTAGACTGGACTCTGGTCTCTGCACTTCACAGTGATCTGGGTCAGCTCTCTCTGTTTCTGCTAACAGGTCAGCTCTACTCTGCTGGTCTGGTCTGGGTCTCTGAAGGTTGATGGAGGTAAAGTATGGAATTTTGGCAGAGCTTCCAGCTGCAAATGGATTTGAAGGTCCCTATCTGTCCTGTCTCTCTGCTTTTATGTGTTTTGAAAATGGGTGTGTGTGAGCAGCATCACTAGCCAGCCCCTCTCCACTTATCATTGGCCAAGCTTTCATTTCTCCCCTGATTGGGGGAGCTAGGTTGTGTCAGAGTGATGTCATTTTACAGCCTGCAGAAAGTCCACTCCTCCTGTCAACTTGCACACAAATCTAGATTTGAACCAAATACATATTTCATAGCTACACAGTGGTTTGAAATTACAGGCACCCATCACATATCACAGGAGGTATACCCTGTTCAAACTCTGCTCTTCCTGGGGGCTTGCATTCAGAAATGGCGATATTTTGCACTTTTTAACTGGTTTGCAATCCTGGACATTACCCCAAATTTACACACATGTGCGCAAGGAGTATGGACATTAGTTGATGAAGTGTCAGATTTTTCACATGCACACATTTTGAGTAATATCCTCTTTTCCGCTAAAACCCCCCTCAACATGCCACCGGTTCTAAAAACCTCTTAAAATGTGGGCAGAAAAATCACAAGAATTATGGTGTCATTTAAATAATTTTCACACAAGTCCGCTCTATGAGTTATTCATCTTTTTCTAAAACCATATTCTGGCTATAGAGGTGTGTCTTTTCATGTCACATGGTACAGAAACCAGTCTTTCCAGTTTCTGCCAAGCTCAGAGACCCTGCCCCTCCCAGCTTCTGCCAAGAGGAAGCTCCATTTACGACTCCCGCCAATAAAACATTTGCCTGAGTCAGGACAGGGCTTTGTTCAGAGCTCCTGTATTCTGTGGGGGCTCCCCTTAATTCAATTATCAGAGAGATGGCATATCCTTAGTGTGGCCAGCAAAAGGCAGATAGGCCTGGGAACACAGCTGTGACTCAAGTTTCACTCCTGATGGGGGTAGTTGCCAGGCAGAATTCAGTTCCTTAAGCCAGATTTCAGATAAAATGTCACTTCTGTTCCCCAGTTTAAGTCAAGACATTTTTTTACATATGCAGCTAGGATGCTGATTCTAAGTTTAAAACTATGACATTTAAACAATTGCAACCTATGTGACACTCAAAGTAGGTCACTCATTTCTTTTAAACATTTAGATTTTTTAGTGTCTTTCAGTCCAAATGTACTTAAACTGCTGAAATCCACAGCTCAGCCAGTCTTGTTATAAACCTTCAAGTCACTTCAGAATAAAACTTTACATTGGATCCACCTCTTAAAATGTCTTTCTTTGGCATGTTTTGGGTTCATTTATTCAGTTTTCTACAAAAAAGTAAAATCTGGTGGTTTTAAAACGCCGGCTTTTGGATAGTGGTGAGTACTGGTACTGCACCCCTTTTTGGGATTTAAGAAAATGAATTCCCAACAGTTATGGGTTTGCTTTTGGCAATCAGCATTGCCACTCCCAATGGTTTCAGACTACTGTGTGGGTAGTCCAATGGTGGTTTTAGGCAGCGTCCTTCTGTGCCCATAACATCGGCAAAAATGAGTGGCAGCCTATTCTTCATGCATTTCCCTGTGCATTTTCTGGGAAGCTCTGGCCATCATGATGTTTTCCATGTCAATACTGCACAGTTTTGAGGTAGGGCTCGGATGCATGGGTAAATACATCCCACAAGCCCCCCTCTTGCGATGGCCATTCTATTTCACGAATGGGACTCGCAAGACCTGGGATGTTTCCTCATCTTCTTCCAATAGATGGCACAGTTCAGCATCTTTTCCTCCATCCGGTACTGATCGATCGGTTCTCCTCAGGTCCTGATGGGAAGATTGGGCGGTACCCCGGGCCCGTTGCATCTCTGCTCCCGGTCTCCGGATCGTCCTCCTTGGCCCGTCTCCAGGTTTTCTTTCTCCTAGGACGACAAAGGAAGAGCGGCAATACCTATTCTTAGACGTTTTTCCACCACTGTTGAGATAGTGGGGCAGCATATGCATTTCATCATAACGAAACATTACATTCTTATTTTGACAAAAAAAAACAGTATAACTAAGAGACAGTTTCATGCAAATCACAATATTTTAGAGACTAGATGTGGTATGTTTTATGGTTGGAACTGAATTAATCTGAGACAGTACCCGCTAGGATTCCAGAGGATTCCTCCAGTTGTTGCAGAGTGTGCCTGGGATGGCAACATTTCAACTGGTTTATGTGGACCCACTTGTCTTCCCCCTCTGCCAAAGGACCTTTGGGGATGTGGATTTTGTAGGCCACAGGGGAGATCTTGTCGATGATCTCAAAGGGTCCCTTCCACGTAGGCAAAAATTTCCGCTGTTTTGCCTGGTTTCTTTGGAAGTTGTATAGATAGACCCGGTCTTCCACCTGATATTCCTTCCTGGAAGTTTTCAGGTCATAATGGGTCTTCATGCTATCAGCCGATCTTTCTAGATTCCGCTGAGCATAAGCAAAAGCATGTTGAAGGTGTTTCCTTAAATTCTCCACATACTCATGAGTAGTGGAGGCATTTATCAGTGTCTGCTCTTGGGTCCTGTAGAGCAAATGCTGCGGAAGCACCATCTTGCGCCCAGTCATCAACTCAAATGGTGACATTTTGGTTGCAGATGAAGGGGTAGATCTGATGGCCATTAGGACCAGAGGTAATCGGATATCCCAACTTGGCCCAGAATCTGCCACAAACTTCTTTAATATGCTCACAATGGTTCGGTTATATCTCTCTACTGCCCCAGAAGAAGCTGGCCTGTAAGCAATATGTAACTTCCTTTTGACCCCCAGTATCTCCCACATCTTTGTCATTACTTCACTGGTGAAGTGGCTACCTCTGTCTGACTCAATCCTTTGAGGTAGACCAAAACGGGAAAAGATGTGGTTAATCATCAAGGAAGCTGCAGTTTCTGCCTTGCAATTTGGGGCTGGGAGACATTCCACCCACTTGGTAAACAAGCATGTCACAGTCAACATGTACTTATTCCCCCTAGCCGAGCGAATCACGGGGCCTACAAAGTCGATTTGTAAATCTGACCATGGCAGTGTCATCCCCCTCTTTTGGAGAGGCGCGCGGTGCGTGAGGGATGATGGCTGAAATTGTGCACACACAAGACACCCCTTCAAATATTGGTCGAGGTCCTGCCCCATGTGTGGCCAGTATGCAACCTCTCTTAAGATTTCCAATGTTGTGTGAAACTCCCTATGACCGGCGGTGGCCGCATCATGGGCGTGACTTAACATCAGGCTTCGGAATGAGGTAGGAACCACCCACTGATCGTGGCCAGCTTTGGATTTCCTTACCAGCAAACCGTCTTGGATTCGGAACATTTTTGGACATTTCATCAACACTCTTAGGTCCTCTTTCCCAGTGTAATCGGTATCCGTCAGGGGAAAGTTCTCAGGGTCCTCAAGGTGTTGGTAAAATTTACCAATTATTGGATCCCCCTTCTGAGCGGTAATCAAATCAGCATCAGGGGTCTCCTTACTCCATTGTGCAATTGAAAGGTCGTTGTGAGCATTTGTCTGGGACCTAGTGATAGCAGTGACCTGGATTTCCCCCAACAGGGACTCAATCTCAATTAGATCCCCTTGGATGGCCCCGGTTTTGGCCAGCTGATCAGCTAAGTCATTTCCAGTTTTGTCTGGTCCCTCTACTTTGGAATGACCCTTGATCTTTTTCCAATAGATGGTCATCTCATTCGAGGTGACCAGATCATCAATATTTTGGATCAACTTCCCATGTTTTAAGGGTTTGTTGTTAGCACATAACATGCCTCTGGTTTTCCATATAACCAGGTGCTCCACAAACCCGTTCCGTACATAATCCGAATCTGTGATTATGACCAGTTCGTGGAGTTGATGCTGGACAGCAGTGAGGATGGCCTGATGCACAGCCATCAATTCTGCCACCTGACTACTTCGGGGACCAATTTTGTATCCAGCGGAGGGTTCTGGGGACTCATTC
The DNA here is from genome assembly GCF_040938575.1 of Ambystoma mexicanum. Lineage (NCBI taxonomy): Eukaryota > Metazoa > Chordata > Amphibia > Caudata > Ambystomatidae > Ambystoma > Ambystoma mexicanum. Next base: position 354,763,801 of record NC_090923.1, on the reverse strand, counting down.
AACCATGCATTCCCTACGCCGGCCACCAGTTCTTTCTCCCCGTCGTTGTCAACCTGGTAAGAGCATCCATCCACATAGACAGTGGGCATTCCCTCACACTTGTCTTCTTCAAAGACTTTGTGTGGGGAATTAAGGTATGCCTCCATGTTGTCCTTTATTTTTAGACTTTCGTCCTCGAGACAGTTTTCTCTGGCACAATCATGCAAGTCAGCCAGACCTTGCGCGAGGGGACTCTTCTTGTTTTGGCCATATCGGACCTCCACAGGAAAGCCTTGCATTGACAGAATCCAGGAAGTAATTCGGGAATTACTCACATTTCCGGTCCGGATTCTATCACTTTGGAGATATTGCAGAGGCTGGTGTGGAGTCTCCACTATGATGTGTTCCCCCTGGATAAACGGGCGGTAATTCTTCAATGCCCACACCGTTGCCAGGAGTGCCTTCTCACAATCATTGAATTTTTCCTCCACAGAGGATAAAGTTTTGCTCACAGAGGAGATTAATTTATTGACCTTGTCATGCTTTTGGTATAATACTGCCGTCAAGCACGTATTAGAGAACCCCGTCTCCAGGAAGAACTCCTTGTTTCTGACAGGGTAAGCTAGGCAAGGCGCTTGTGAGAGGCTTCTCTTGAGTTGTCTTACTGCCTCGGCTTGTTCTGGACCCCATTCCCACTTGACCCCCCCTTCAGGAGATGAATCAGGGGTCTGGTGATCTCTGCGTAGCCCTCAATGAACTTTCTGCTGTAATTAGTCAGTCCAAGGAGGCTCCATAGTTCCCGCAGAGTTGTGGGGTCTTTCAGTTTCTGAAGTGCATCCACTTTCTTTTCCTGGGGACAGAGACCCTGAGGAGTAATCTCATGCCCCAAGAAATTAACACGGGTTCTACACCACTGTGCTTTCTGAAAGGAAAGTTTTGCTCCGGCGGCCCTCAACTGTGTCAGAACATAACGGATCTCCGCTATGTGTTCCTCCACAGATGAACTTTTGATGAGGACATCATCTACATAAGCCAGGTTACCCCTCGCACCCAGGTCGGGCATGGCCTTATGTAGGAAAATGTTGAATTCATTGCCGGAGTTGAGGTATCCGAAGGGAGTCCGGGTCCATGTATACTGCTGGCCCCCAAAGGTAAAAGCCAGCTTGTATTGGTCCTCCCTACTGACAGGCACGGTCCAGTATCCATTGGTCAGGTCTATTGCTGTGAATACCTGTGACCCCTGGATCTGGGCCAGCCCTTGGTCAATGTAGGGCAGAGGCCATCGGGAAGTATGGACCCGTTTGTTGAGCTCCCTGAGGTCAGCACAGAGTCTCCACTGGCCGTTTGGCTTCAATATTCCCAGCACCGGATTATTGAAGGTGCTGTGGACTGGACGGATTATTCCCCGGGACTCAAGGTTCTTAATTATTTCAGTAAGGGACTCCATTGATGCGAGAGGCAAGCGATATTGCTTCACAAACACAGGAGTCATGCCAGGGTCCGTGGGGATTGTTGTTGTGTGGATGTCGGTGCGACCACAGTCATATGAGTCTACCGCAAAGAGATCTTGGAAATCCAAGAAAACTTGTTTCAACTTTTGCTTTTGTTCCAGAGTCACACAGGCATCAGCTAGGTTGACTCTCTCTTCCACCATCTGCCTGAAGCCTGGAAAGACTTCTGGTTTGGCTATTTCAGCGGCCTCCTCCAGCTGGGTGGAGAAGTCCCTGGTCAGAGTGCTGATTTGGACTGGAGGCTTCAGGTGGGAAAGGCAGCCCTCATGGACCTGGAAAATCACCTCATCCCTCCTGAAGTCACAAGTCACATCTTCCTTACCATAGGGGCAGGAAGTGTACACCAGGAAATTCCCCCCATGCCGGGTAAAAATCCTGTCTGGTGTTGTATTGTCCTCACTGTCACTGTCAAAACAGTCCTTGGGGATTGGTCCTAACAGTTCATTTACTAAGTCGATGGAAAAATGTTGGTCATCAACCGCCATTCCAATAATGGTGCCTGCGGCTAGAGTAAAACTCTTTAAGTCGCTGTTATCCACCTCTATTAGAATGGTGTCATGTTCTATGTTGACTAATGGAGTTGGGTTTACCCCCAACCCTTGCTGTTGGAGAGAAGCATTAAGATGTATGTAAGCATCAGGGTTTTGCAAATATTGTCCTCTTTTAACTTTCACTTCCAGGGAGAATTGTCGGGTCCTTTCGGGGATGGTGACTTCCTCTTTGATCTGAATTTCAACTGCATAAGGTAGCAATTGAGCTGACCTAAATGCTTTTTCTGGATCATCAAAGCCCATGGGATTATCCGCTAATCGGGACCAAGCTTTGAAGTTTATTAGGTCCAAACTAATGGCAAAGCGATTGAGAATGTCGCTGCCTAAGTAAAAGGCGGTAGGGACGTCTCGCACGACCCAACAATTGTGGACTATGCTCTTGTTGCCAATGGAGATTTTGAGCATACACCTGCTTGGCAGGAGATGTTTGGAATTAGGCGATTCCAGGTCCATTTCCCATTTGTCTATCAGTTTGAATGTGGGAATGGCTGGATCTTTTGGGAGTTGGCGGAACATTGCTTCGCTGATGAAGCTCTTACCGTTGTTCACACACACTCGAGCGAGAACAGAGTCCTTCCCATCATTTAACTGAACAGGGATGAACAACTGCTCTCCAATTTGCTGAATATCAGCCAGGCTCTGAGCTGATTTCACATCTTTCTGGACTATAGGAGTGGGAGTTTCTGATTGTGGATTAGTATAGAATCTCAGGGTGTTTCCTTCCAGTGTGGAATACCACCTTAAACTGGAAGGAAGGTTGATTTTCAGAAATAGAGAGGACCCCCATCACCAGTCTGTTGTCCTACTGCTATTACTGTCACGTCTGGAATTTGGCTATTCTGGAAGTGAAATTCTACTTGGTCAGGTTTTTGTTCAACCATGTGGCAGGTGCCGTTTAAACTAACATGGTTGACACTCTGTTTTAATTTTATTGGTCGGCTAGTCTGGGTCCAGAGGACCTTGTTTACGCAATCTATTAGGGGTGACAACCTTCTCAGTAGGTCATTCCCTAGTAAACAAGGGGTGCCCTCTGGGGTCACAACTATGACCGGGTGTTTCAACTTATGTCGCCCAATTTTTATGTCCAAATCTACCGTCCCCTCAACGGGAATTTCCTTCCCGTCGAAGTTCTGGAGTTGTCCAGGAAGAGAGGTGAGAGGAATACGATAATTCTCTCCCCTTCCTGCATTCAGTTTGTCAAAGGCCCTTCTGGACAGAAGGGTAGCTTGAGATCCAGTGTCCACCAGTGCCAAAATTGTACCCTGCCCCTGTACTTGTACCGGGGCATAATATCTTCCCTCCTTCTCCTCAAGGGGGCACAGATAATGTACATTTTTGGACAACTGGTGGGCTAATTTTCTGGTTTTGGACATCGCTAGCGAAGAGATTTGGGCAGAATTCTGTGGAGAGCCTTGGGAATCTGAAAGAAAAAGTTGGCAACTGGAGATCAGAGCCATTGTGGGTTCCCCTGGCTCCAGTTCGGGGCCGCCCCCCCCTTTTTGGAGGCAGTCACCAGGATGGGTTTGAACCAGGGGATTTTCTTGCTGTTGGTTCTGGGATGAGATGGTGGGCGGCGGTAGCTCAGTCTCCACATCTCCCCAGTATGGACTTGCATCCCTAGGGACCCATTTTTCTTTGGGAGGAGTTCCCCCCTCTCTGAAGGAGAAGATCCTTTTCCCAGGATCCTCTGAGGATCCCTCTACCTCAAATTGGAAGATCTGTACCTCCTCCTCAAACTGTGTCTGTTTGGGTCTTTTGTTTCTCCTACCCCCCCTCTGCTCCTTAGGAGGCAGACTTTCAGGGGCAAGAGATTTTGTTTCCGGTTCCTGGGTTTCCCGGGGCTGTTTACAAGTGAGGAAGGAAGCTTCCTCCAAGGCTATACACCCCCCTTCCCTTTGTGCCTCCTCCCTGGGAATTGGTGAGTTATCGGGGTGCTGCCCCCGTCATTGTTCTGGGGCACCAGGTCCAGAGTTTGGGGCATTCTGTGCCGGCATGCTCATCTGAGGGTTCTGCTGTGCCCTCAGTATTTGACCCAGATCCCGCGCCATGTTTTGAACCTGGCGCTCTAACTGGGAAACCCGCTCAGGCTGATACGGGACCCTGTTTTCTCCCCTGGGCTGATCCCGGGAAGGGTAGCTGTCCCTTCTCTGGTAATACCCCGGATTGGGAAGATTTGGGTACCCCTCCACCCTTGGCCTCCCCTCTCCCGGATTAGGTTGTCTGGGCTCAGGGAATTGGGGAAAGAAGGATGGATGATTTTGGGGTTGGAAATTGGGTGGATACCTGGGGAAAAAGTTCTGCCCAGGATTTGGAGAATTTCTGCCCTCCTGTGGGAAGTTGGGAGGGAAGTTCCCTGGGTTAGGTGCTTGGCTGGATCCCCCCCTTGGGCTGGAGGAGTCCACACATAACCCAGGATGGGTTTGAACCCTTGTAACGGGGACTTACATAATCAGGAGAGCGAGGGACCCCATTTGTGGGGCTGCCTCCCTGGCTCCCTGTCTGTGACTGGCCCGAGGACCTTCTGGGCCTAGCATTATTAGGTGCAGGTAGGTTTTTAGGCCCCCCCATCTCCAACTCTAAAACGGGGGTGACCTTTACCTCTGCCACCTTGGCAGCAGCAGGGGTGCTGTTGGCTTTGGGGTTTTTCTGGGCATTATTTTTGCTATCTACCGGTTTCTGCACCTCATAGATCCGGGTAGCCTGTTCAATGACCCAGTCTAAAGATCTTTTCTCGTGAAAATCCCTCACGAGCTGGGTCATTATGTATTTGGGCAAGGCATGAAAAAACGTATTAATGAATTCTCTACTGTCTGTGCGCACCTTTCTGGTGGTCTGCGCAAAAGCACGCTTTAACTCCTGCACAAATTCTTGTGGGGCCTGATCCTCCCCACATTGTAAATTGTAGGCTGCCTTGCGAGCCTCTTGAGGATTTCTATGAATGGAAAAATGTTTCAAGATGGCCGCCTTATAGGTGGACCATCTTAAATGATTTTGGTCCTCCAGCCCCGCAAAGAAACTGGAGTATTCCGGGGAGAAGGTCCACTTTACATATTGAATACAGCTTTGGCTGTCCTTCAAATGGAAAGTCTCCATCATTTGCTCAAACAACTCTAAGTGCTCCCAAACAGCGTTCTTATGGTAAGGCGTGATGACGCTCCTGATCGCCTTAATCTGCTTTAAGGGGTCCTTAAGCAAGGCCCTTTTTGCCTTATTGGCCTTTTTGGTTCGGGTAACCCTTGTCCATTCATCCTCTGACTCAGAGGCACTGCTCCCAGAGGTTCCTGTCTGCTCTTCCAGGTTTTCCCGGATTCTGCGAGCCTGGGAATGGCTGGCAGAATGTGGGGACCTGGTCTCCTGTGTCCTGCGCAGTTCAGAGGAGTCTTCAGATTCCTCCTTGCTGCCAGGACTTGATGGGTACCCCCTCCACTGACCTAACTGGGCAGAGGTTTTCAGGATGCCCTTAATGGGCCTACTCTCCTGGTGTTCCCCATTAAATTGCACTGTGCTAGGGTGCCCATACCCGGATACCTGCCCCTCCATACCTGGGTGGTACTGGCCTATGAGCCCCATAATTTTGTCTGGATAGTAGTCTGCCATCCCTGTGGCCCGGTGCTCATGTGCACCAGGGAATATGGGGGTGGCAGAGTCCAGTGACTGAGAGGTATGAGGGCCTCTGGTACTAGGGCTCCTGAGGTTATGCTCCGGAGCTTCCCTTTCCCAGCGAACCTCATCTCTATCCGTCCCTGCTCCCTGTTGCAATGCAAGAGCCTGCATTTGTGCCTTCAGTTCCTCAGTTAAGGCCTTACTAGACTCTATCAGTCTCTCCTGCATCGCTACCTGTTGCTGGAGCCTATCATTGTGCTGGCAGAGAGCCTCATTCTCTCTCTGTGTTTCCTGATTGGTCCTGGAGCACTGGGCCAGTCTTTGCTGCAGGAGGGTTACCTCCTGAGCTGTGTCCCTATTGGCCTGCTCCTTTCTTGCTAGAGCATCCTCCACCCTCCTGGTGTGCTCTAACAAGTTCTGGTGTTCTTTTTGGAGGTCACCCAGTCCCTGGTGGGCCAGGTGATTTTCTTCCATTTTTCTTTTTAAATGGCAGACTTCCTGGCCTAAGGCGTCTCTTTCCTGACTAAGAGCCTGCATTTGTGCCGCCAGGTCGTCCCTTTGCCTTTGGAAGGCACCAGCTTTCTGGCGTTCTTCATCAAACTCTGCCTGGGTATCCAGGTCTTTCATAATCAGCTTGTTGCTCTCTACCTTCACTCTATCTAGATGACTTTGCAGGGTGGCTACCTGCTCCGTGCATGCCCTCTTAAAGTCTAATTGTTGCTCCAGCTTTTTCTGGCTCTGCAGTAAGGAGTCCAAACTGTCTTGGTGCTCCTTCTGCAGGGCCAGAAATCTAGTATCCTGGTCAGCCTTTTCCTGTTGCAGTATATCCATGTCCTCTTTTATTTTAATGATATACTGCCTACTATCATTTTCTGACTCCTGGCTCCTCTGCAGCCTCTGCTCAGAAGAGTCCAGATCAGATTGGGCCTTCTGTAATGCCAGCAGTTGCCTACTCACCAAATCTTGGCCTTCAGCACATTTGTCCTGCATGGCTCCCATATGTAAATATAAATATGCCGCTACCCTGGCAATCTTGTTGTGCTCATCCCTGGCCTTAGAGGACATATATAGTTCACTCAGGGCCACATGTAAGGGACCCTGGTCTCTCCATATATCTGACCTTGTTTCCGTGATTTGGGTTGTGATGGCCTGCAACCAGCCTGTTTGGTCCTGGTGAGTCCACTCACCTCTCACAAATAACTTATGTAAGAAGTGCTCTCTGGCTATTTTCATGTCTACTAAGGTCGTCATTCTAGAGATTGGTCTCTGTCCTGACTTACAGAAGTTTGTATTTTATTTTTGCAAAACAGACCTTTTTCTTAGAGCGTTCCTTTGAGAAGTGCTTTACAGCGTAACACAGCGTGTGCTCCGACCGGATATGTGTATCTGGTCAGCTGGCACGCTGTATTAATCTGCACAAGCGATAGATCTAATCCAAACGTCCGACACGAGCCCCCAATTTGTAAGAGGATTCAATTCAACACTACAGCTAAGTCAACGCCTAGTCTATAATACTGAATGAAAACCCTTATTGATATAACTTTATGTCCAGTTCATGCGTTCTGGATGACTACCCCTATATAACACCCCTCTCTTGGAATCCTCCTGACCCCACTGAGCCAAGAAGTAGTTCTGTTTTGCAAGTTAAAAGGTTTAATTGATAATTTAAACAATATATATATATATATCACGCTTTATAATAAATTAATAATTGAATATCACACTTAATCTGATATGATAAAGATTAACAACGGAGAATCTGGCACTAGCACACTTCTTGATAATCACTAAGGAGTTGACATGAAATGGATAAGATAGCAACAATACTTTTATGGTTTCAACTGGATGCAATGTGGAATGAAATGCAGTACAGAAAATAACTTGATAGGATTTCAGCAAAAGACAATGTAATCACTTTCTTGGACAATTCACCCCCCCCTTTTATGCAATGCAGGGAAATGGAAGGGAGGCACACAATTCTCAGAAATGCAATTCAAATGTAATTCAGTTTACCCAGCAACTTAGACTACAGAAGTTTAAAACACAGGCAAAATGCTTTTATATGTGCTGGCAATGGAGTGAAAATATGTTAAAATGCTTTTAATTCCCTCTAGAGGTTCAGGGTGAGTGGTATCTAGTTAATATTAGTCCAGGCTCACTCTTGCAATGATTCAGGGATAATTAGCAGGTTAAACGAATTTCTGGCAAATGAAAGGCAAGCAGCAGCAGATTTTTACACGTGAAGAAATTGCAAATCGCGGCAAAATTCGCGAATGCGCCGAGCGAGATTACAGAGGAACTACAAGGTCTTTCACTATCGTGTTTGGGTCCTAAGAAAGCCTAGGATCTCAGCTTCCAGATGAAAGTTACTGCAAGTCTCTAGCACAAACGGTTACGGAGATATGAGCGATTGAATAAAGGTCGTTTTTCAGATTTGAAATTTTAAAGTTCAAAAAGACAAGTGCAGCTTGCAACTAGAAAATGACAGGTGACAGCTTTACAAATGACAGGTGACAGTTAGGAGGCAGTTCTACTTAGATTAAAATAGAATTGATTCTATTCTATTGGTTCTGCACAGTTTTGCTAGGTACTCACACTATATTTTTGAAATATGCCTCGCCACGGATCTGGTCAGGTTTTAGACTGGACTCTGGTCTCTGCACTTCACAGTGATCTGGGTCAGCTCTCTCTGGTTCTGCTAACAGGTCAGCTCTACTCTGCTGGTCTGGTCTGGGTCTCTGAAGGTTGATGGAGGTAAAGTATGGAATTTTGTCAGAGCTTCCAGCTGCAAATGGATTTGAAGGTCCCTATCTGTCCTGTCTCTCTGCTTTTATGTGTTTTGAAAATGGGTGTGTGTGAGCAGCATCACTAGCCAGCCCCTCTCCACTTATCATTGGCCAAGCTTTCATTTCTCCCCTGATTGGGGGAGCTAGGTTGTGTCAGAGTGATGTCATTTTACAGCCTGCAGAAAGTCCACTCCTCCTGTCAACTTGCACACAAATCTAGATTTGAACCAAATACATATTTCATAGCTACACAGTGGTTTGAAATTACAGGCACCCATCACATATCACAGGAGGTATACCCTGTTCAAACTCTGCTCTTCCTGGGGGCTTGCATTCAGAAATGGCGATATTTTGCACTTTTTAACTGGTTTGCAATCCCGGACATTACCCCAAATTTACACACATGTGCGCAAGGAGTATGGACATTAGTTGATGAAGTGTCAGATTTTTCACATGCACACATTTTGAGTAATATCCTCTTTTCCGCTAAAACCCCCCTCAACATGCCACCGGTTCTAAAAACCTCTTAAAATGTGGGCAGAAAAATCACAAGAATTATGGTGTCATTTAAATAATTTTCACAAGTCCGCTCTATGAGTTATTCATCTTTTTCTAAAACCATATTCTGGCTATAGAGGTGTGTCTTTTCATGTCACATGGTACAGAAACCAGTCTTTCCAGTTTCTGCCAAGCTCAGAGACCCTGCCCCTCCCAGCTTCTGCCAAGAGGAAGCTCCATTTACGACTCCCGCCAATAAAACATTTGCCTGAGTCAGGACAGGGCTTTGTTCAGAGCTCCTGTATTCTGTGGGGGCTCCCCTTAATTCAATTATCAGAGAGATGGCATATCCTTAGTGTGGCCAGCAAAAGGCAGATAGGCCTGGGAACACAGCTGTGACTCAAGTTTCACTCCTGATGGGGGTAGTTGCCAGGCAGAATTCAGTTCCTTAAGCCAGATTTCAGATAAAATGTCACTTCTGTTCCCCAGTTTAAGTCAAGACATTTTTTTACATATGCAGCTAGGATGCTGATTCTAAGTTTAAAACTATGACATTTAAACAATTGCAACCTATGTGACACTCAAAGTAGGTCACTCATTTCTTTTAAACATTTAGATTTTTTAGTGTCTTTCAGTCCAAATTTACTTAAACTGCTGAAATCCACAGCTCAGCCAGTCTTGTTATAAACCTTCAAGTCACTTCAGAATAAAACTTTACATTGGATCCACCTCTTAAAATGTCTTTCTTTGGCATGTTTTGGGTTCATTTATTCAGTTTTCTACAAAAAAGTAAAATCTGGTGGTTTTAAAACACCGGCTTTTGGATAGTGGTGAGTACTGGTACTGCACCCCTTTTTGGGATTTAAGAAAATGAATTCCCAACAGTTATGGGTTTGCTTTTGGCAATCAGCATTGCCACTCCCAATGGTTTCAGACTACTGTGTGGGTAGTCCAATGGTGGTTTTAGGCAGCGTCCTTCTGTGCCCATAACATCGTCAAAAATGAGTGGCAGCCTATTCTTCATGCATTTCCCTGTGCATTTTCTGGGAAGCTCTGGCCATCATGATGTTTTCCATGTCAATACTGCACAGTTTTGAGGTAGGGCTCGGATGCATGGGTAAATACATCCCACAACAGCAACAATGGATCTCACAGGAGGTTTGCCTAAGGAGGTGGTTTTGGGGAATTGTCAGCTGTCCCTTGGTAAATTTGGATTGCATGTTCCTCAGCATCCTTCCCCTTGTATCCATCAACTCTTACTGTTCAAGGAACGTAAGGGCGGTTCTCCTGTACAGAATCAATGTGAGAAACATTTCAATGTTGTCAACTCTATGCTGGTGGGTACGATTAGCCATACTCAGGCCCAACTTGTATCACAATATTCCTTTCATGAACAGGGTCTGCTCAAATTGTTTTTTTTAATCAGCTATGAATGGAGTGCCCGAACTTGTCTTAGGCCCTCACTGCAGAGTTGATCTCAGTACATTAAGTGACAGGTTCCAGGGGACATTTCTACAGTTATAATAATTTGGAGTCTCCTTTTCTGAGAGACTCACAAAAGGACTCAACTGGCATCAGTTGGGTGCCCGGTACTGACAACAGTTTCAGGCTGCAGGTTCATTCCTTGAGGTATGAAGTGCTGCGTAGGGTTGAGATATTTTCTGTCACTTCTCTGGAGATTATAGCTTCCCTTCCTCTTGTTGTTTTCTTGTGGCCTGGTCAGACAGTCTTGGGCAGAGTAGACCATGATGAGTTTGTGATCTTTGAACACTCGAAAATGGTCACCATGCAGCACGAATGTGTGCCAGAAAGCAAGGCAGCCTTGACTGATTGCTACGATTACTGAAGGGCATCACATATTGAGGGGGTATCCTGACCCTCTGGCCATGAGTCATGCCGGTGGCAAGATTCCATATTCCTATATAGCCAATGGGATGGCACACGTCCCCATCCTCTGTGCTCCTATGCCAACATTGTACAGTACTCCCTACAGCAGTTTGGCCTACTATTGAATGGATGGAAACCTATTCTTCTCAGAACTTTCAATCTGAAAAAACTGACAATGAAATGGCAACTCTCAAAAGAGGTGTCTGCTTTGGTGCCATCTGCAGGGAAAGTTGTTGCTCAGGCCATGACTCCTCTGTGCACTTCCCTGTAGATTTCAGTATCTTCAGACCTTGTTCACACTCCGGGGGACCAGCCCCCATCATGTGAAGGATTCTGGCCAGTTCCCCCTTTAGAAATGGCAGTTATTTGGCCCCTGGTGGTGCCCAAGGTTGAGGTGCAAGGAGACATCAAGCGGGTGGGAAGTGGCATTAACACACCATTTATCAGTTTTCCTCCCTACAGTAAATATACATACAGTTGGTACTTTAGTCATCACATATGTGATGCAGGTTGTTGGATGGAGCTCCAGATCTACATCACTGGATTCTCTGGTGGAGTACAGGTATATGTGAGCAGATAGACATTTGTTCTCATTACTCAGCATTGAGCTGGAGAAGCTGACATTTCCAATTGTGGGCTACATTGACCCACTCAGCAGAATTCCCATCCATAGCCAAGCTGCACTTCTGCAGTCAACAGCAAAATGGCTGCGCTGGCTCCTTGGAGCACCATTGCATCAAAACTGTGTTTGGCAGCGACAAAAGGATGGCTGCACCATCTTGCCAAACATCTATGGGGCGAGTTGGAACAGGGAGCACACCGAGAAAAGTGCCAGTGTGTGTTCTTGTGTACACCAAAAGAAGCAAATTGAAAAAGACCGCGCTGCTCAGCTGCTTACAAAAAGTTCCCATTGAAAATGGAATATTTTACCCTAAAAAGGATGCTGCCCTGATGCTATTTTCATCTATTCCATATCACATTGCTTTTATCAATAAGGCCATGCCATGCCCATCCATATTCACATTGTGCTTCAGCAAAAGAGAGCATTATCCCTGAATAACAGGCTAATGTCAAGCCAAATCTGGGAAATCTAAGAAACGTGTCCCTGCCTAGCCATGTAAATGGGGTTTTGCTGGGGAACATAAATGGGATGTTTTACTCAACAGGCTGGTTTTTGTTTCAGAACAAAATAAAAGAAAATAAAGGAATTAAAATGCATTGACTGGATTTTGCAAGCTTGAGAACAGGTCTTTCTGCTAGCTAAACTGGAGCCACCATAAAGACCATAAACCCAAAAGGAGCCACCATAAACTTCTAGGACACATGCATGCTAATTGCCACCTTGAAAACTTTGAATGGACCAAGTGCACTAAAACATACCCTGCCGTCAGACTTTTGTCTGTGCTCCAGGCTGTGACAATAGATCTGGGACACCTACGTGCGACCTGGGAAGTGACATCAATTGTTCAATCAAACTGGGAAACCCCTGAAGGACCACCCTGGGCTGGAATGACAGTTGGTGGTAGCTGAAAAAATGGGCCAAGTGAAGGACAAAGGCCAGCCCCATTTTTTTCAAAAGACTATTTTGATTAAGAAACTTTTAAGACTTTTATCTTTGCAACAAGACTTCGCCAGAACGTAAAAAGTTAACAGTGTAAAAGATAATTTTGTGTTTTTTAATTTAAGATGTTGTAGCCTTCACTGCCTTATCGGGAACAGAAATGGCAGAGAATTGCAGATTCTAAGGAAAATGTACATGATTCCACTTTAAAATTCAATACTGGTATGCCTAATAACAATCTACACACATGTTTAAAGTTTTACAGGGTAATTCATAGAATTTCGCAGAAAAGTGTCGCAAGCGGCTGGCGCAGAGTGTCCGCGTGCGATTGACTGCGCCAGGCACGTGCGATAAAACCGATTTCCGCGCACAGCGTATTCATGGATTTCATGCTCCCAAACCAGCCGTGGCGCAGAGTATCGCAGCGACCCTGCAGCAGCGCCAGTAACGCCCCCAAGAACGCCCTCGCGCAAGGAAAAGCCAGCAAAATCGCTAAATCATCGCAAAGGGCTGCGCTAACCCTGGACCAGTTTACAGGGCAGCCAAACAAAGAACGCAAAGCGGGTAACGTGCATATCAGGGGTACGCGTGAAGTTATACACGCGATTAGCCAGGGTACGTGTATTACAGGGGTACGCGGGAAGTTCAACACGCGATTGGCCAGGGTATGTGTATTACAGGGGTACGCGGGAAGTTTAACACGCGATTAGCCAGGGTAAGCGTATTACAGGGGTACGCGGGAAGTTCAACACGCGATTAGCCAGGGTACGTGTATTACAGGGGTACGCGGGAAGTTTAACACGCGATTGGCCAGGGTACGTGTATTACAGGGGTACGCGGGAAGTTATACACGCGATTAGCCAGGGTACGTGTATTACAGGGGTACGCGGGAAGTTCAACACGCGATTGGCCAGGGTACGTGTATTACAGGGGTACGCGGGAAGTTTAACACGCGATTAGCCAGGGTAAGCGTATTACAGGGGTACGCGGGAAGTTCAACACGCGATTAGCCAGGGTACGTGTATTACAGGGGTACGCGGGAAGTTTAACACGCGATTGGCCAGGGTACGTGTATTACAGGGGTACGCGGGAAGTTTAACACGCGATTGGCCAGGGTACGTGTATTACAGGGGTACGCGTGAAGTTATACACGCGATTAGCCAGGGTACGTGTATTACAGGGGTACGCGGGAAGTTTAACACGCGATTGGCCAGGGTAAGTGTATTACAGGGGTACGCGGGAAGTTCAACACGCGATTAGCCAGGGTACGTGTATTACAGGGGTACGCGGGAAGTTTAACACGCGATTGGCCAGGGTACGTGTATTACAGGGGTACGCGGGAAGTTTAACACGCGATTGGCCAGGGTACGTGTATTACAGGGGTACGCGGGAAGTTATACACGCGATTAGCCAGGGTACGTGTATTACAGGGGTACGTGGGAAGTTTAACACGCGATTGGCCAGGGTACGTGTATTACAGGGGTACGCGGGAAGTTCAACACGCGATTGGCCAGGGTACGTGTATCACAGGGGTACGCGGGAAGTTCAACACGCGATTGGCCAGGGTACGTGTATTACAGGGGTACGCGGGAAGTTTAACACGCGATTAGCCAGGGTAAGTGTATTACAGGGGTACGCGGGAAGTTTAACACGCGATTAGCCAGGGTAAGTGTATTACAGGGGTACGCGGGAAGTTTAACACGCGATTGGCCAGGGTACGTGTATTACAGGGGTACGCGGGAAGTTTAACACGCGATTGGCCAGGGTACGTGTATTACAGGGGTACGCGGGAAGTTTAACACGCGATTGGCCAGGGTACGTGTATTACAGGGGTATGCGTGAAGTTATACACGCGATTAGCCAGGGTACGTGTATTACAGGGGTGCGTGGGAATCATCACACGCGATTAGGCTGGGTGGGTCCTCACAGGTGTTCCCTGTACACCCTCCACGGCCCCTGCAGGCAGCCTACAAAACAGGGGACTACCCTGCACACCTGCTCATGTCCCCCTGCACCCCCACCCCCCAGCAGTGCAGGGGCAGCCTCCACCAGGCCCCCACTCATGTCTCCCACCACCCCCACCCTCCCGCCACCAGGGGCAGCCTCCACCAGGCCCCCACCCATGTCTCCCACCACCCCCCGCCACCAGGGGCACTCTCCACCAAGCCCCCACCCATGTCTCCCACCACCCCCACCAGTGCAGGGGCACCCTCCACCAGGCCCCCACCCATGTCTCCCAACACCCCCACCCACCAGCACTGTGGGGCACGTGGCCAGCAGGCAGTCAGGCAGCAGCAGATGGCAGGTGGGAGCATGCTCAGGGCTCTGGGGGGCAGTAATTTCGCCTCCTGGCCAGGAGCGTGGTCTCTCGTGTGTGAACGCGTGGACAGCCTGATAGGTAGTGAAATCCCACACGTCAGCAAAGGCCCTTAGCGCGTAAACCCGTCAACAGCATATGCGCGCCTATAGTCACCTGCACGTGCAGGAAATTGTTGCGTGACACGTCCCAGTGTCAAAGCGTGTGATTGGTGAAAATGGATGTACACGTAGAAGTGACAAAGCGTGTGATTGGTGAAAATGGATCTACACGCAGGAGTGACAAAGCGTGTGATTGGTGAACGTACACGCCGCGTAAGTGACGCTGTACGTGTGGGCCTGTATATAAGGTACATGTAGAACACCATTTCCTTGTACGTGCTTTTCGTGGAGAGCGAGTGGGTGAAATCTGTACTTCTTGTCGTTTCACACGCGATTTACTTCACGGCGTTTCCAGTTCGTATTCCCTGTTACCTCTGACAGCTTTTTCTCTTTTTTCTCTTTTACTGGTTTATCTGGGCCTGTTCCCTCAAACAGTGTCCCCTTCTACTGTTGTCCTGTCTTCTCAGACAGCGTACACATCTTCTTTTGGCGGGGGTTTAGCCAGCCAAACGCGCTCATTCTTCATGCTCTTTTACCTGGCAGACGGTGAGTCACGCACGTATCCAACTTCTGTGCTTGCCCCGTGTGTTGCCTACCCCTTCAGAGGTCATTCTAGGCTGCGTGTGACACGCATACGTTCATTCTTGTGTTACTGGGTGCCACAGCGTAGTGCAGGTTTTTCTTTCTGCACACGTGGTCTAGGAGGGGTTGCGTGCACGTCATCTCCCTTTTTTGGGCCTCCTGTGCGTTGCGTGACCCGTCATCTTTCCCCAGGGGTTACAATCAGCCGTGCTAGAGCACTAGGGTACAATTACCATCTGGTACCCAACCCCTTTGACCCCCAATTGCCCAGGACAATTGTCTACAGCCACTCCCATACGCACATTAATATCAGTGCCATGGCTGGGAGGCGAGGATTCCGTAAGGGTGGCAAAGGTGGAAGAGCCACAAGTGGTGGCCGTGGTGGATCCGGTAGGGGACGTGGTCGTAACTTGCAGGGTGAGCCTGTCCCCCCCTCCCCCCCTCCCGTTGAGGCTGAAGTGGCTGACACCATCCATGCTCAGCCCTTGTTGGACCAGCCCATTGTGGCACCAGACCTGGCTGACTCCATGGCTGACTTCCAGGTCAGCAGGGCTACGACACGTGCGCTGGTGCACGTTGATGCCATCATGCCACATGGATCTGGGGCAGCAAGGTCATCTGCTGCACCAAGGAGGCAGGGCGGAGTGGCTGCAGGGGCAGCTGCGGCTCCATCCACCCCAGCCCTCACACACCCAGCCAGGACAGTGTCGGTCCTAGTCCATGCTGCTGACATTCCCCCTGACACCATCACACTCGAGCCAATGCCTGCACCAACTCCCATGCTGAGTGTGCAATCCCACACTCCTGATACAGAGTCCACCAGGGCTCCTGCCCCTAGTGTCCAGAGCGGCGCAGGACACTCAGGATCACCACCACCTTCCAAGCGGAAGAGGAAGAGTGCTCGTCCGGCACAGGCTGATGCCCCAGACACGGCTACACAGTCCGGCCCGTCCAGGAAGCCCAGCTTCACGGATGACGAACTGAATGCACTTGTCGAGTATGTGTCCGGACATGACAACGAGATGGTCATTGTTGCAGGATCCAAGACCACACCTGCACAACGCCAGGCACACTGGCAGACCGTTGCGGACATCGTAAGTGCCCTTGGAATCGTGAGGCGCACAGCCAATGATTGCTATAAGCGCTGGAATGACCTAAAGCGCAGGGCAAAGAGTAAGCTGGCCTCAAGTCATGCCGCAACTCTAGTGACTGGAGGTGGGTCTCCAGTAGTAGACATGGAACTCACTCCACATGAGTCAGTCGCTGGGACCTACGTCACGGAGGAACAGATCCAAGGCGTGGGAGATCTGGCTGATTACGAGGCATTGTCCGGTGAGTGCACATGCATGTGTGTGTCATACATGTGCATGGTGTGTGTGTGAGGGCTTCTGTTTGGGTGCCAGGAGAGAGTGTGTGCGCCTCAGTCGTATGGGTCAGCCATGTGCTTCATGCAATACTTCCTGCGCAGCTGCATTTGGCCATAGCAGTATCCCTTCTGCCAACAGTAGACATCTAGCACAACTGCACGCCAGTTGCCCTTGAAGTGTCACCTTGACACAACAGATTTGCTTATTTTTCACTGTTCATTCAGTCAGTTTGTTTGCATTCCACCACTTTCACTAGGCATGTCGCTGTCCACTACTCACATGTCTGACATGGGTATGGTAAAGGGGAGTGACTTTGTTACCTGGATATCATTTGTACACACATGTCCCTGTGCAATTTGACCATTACAGACTGGCAGCTCCAGGTGAAAAATCTGACCTGTTAGAATCAGAAAAGCTATTACATGCGGGAACTGGACTGAATGAATAGGTGCTGCCCTCCTCTCCATCTTCACTCAATATCAATGGTACATGCCATCTGTGTGATGGCATGTGTGTTTCACCTGCCAATCACAGGCCAATGTGTGATGCCACTGCCAGGCAGCATGCAGAAAATTTGTTCATCTTCCATCTTGGTGTCATCAGTGTGTGCCGTTTGCCTGCACTTCATACGCAGTGAGGGTGCATGCATGGGAGGGTTTTAGTCATGTGGGACATGTCAATCAAGTACTGGTTCTCTTGCTTCTCAGCCCGCAATGTGTGCCATGGTGCTAATGCCTGTTTCCATTACTTTGTTTTCATGTCTTTGCAGGGGAAGACGCACCTGATACTGCTGGGGTTGTGGAGATGGTGCAGACCCAGGAGGTGTCCCAGGGCCGACCAACCACCAGTGAGGGACGTGGTGTGGTGGTGGGGGAGAACCCACAAGTGCTGCAGGTCGTGCTCTCAAGGGGTGTCTCTGGCTGCACCTCCCCCGAGCTGTACTCAGGTGTTGATTCGGATGAGACCTACGTGCCGTCGCTGGTGAGTGTTCCAGGGAGGGATTCTGTTCTGTCTCACCCACCTGCACCAGGGTCAGTACCCTCCATGGGGATGTCAGTGTTGGCAGCTACGCCTTCGGTGGTTACGGATGCAGGGTCACACTCCGCGACATCTGATCCTGTTCCTGGGCCAGCAGATCAGAGGGGGAATGCAGTCCTGCAGCCTCAAGCAGTGCCGGCACAGCAAGGCGCAGTTCGCCTTGCCCCAGACAGGTGTGGTGCCCGCCGACGTGGTGGCCGTACGCCACCTGGCAATACCGCATGGGAGCAATCCATTTACGGTATGGCTACCCAACAGGCTGCATCATCCGAGATGATGACTCATGCCATGGATAGGGTGGCCACTTCCATTGTCCCCCCAGAAAGGCTGATGGAGCGACTAGAGCAGGCAACTGACTCCATCTGCCAGTCACACAGGGAGGACATGTTGGGGTCCAACAGGGACAGGCGGGCGGCACTGGCGACTCTGCAGGAGGCCATCTCCATTGAGTCCCAGGGCCACAGGGAAGCCCTGAGGCAGGAGCTCCTACACCTCAGGACGACTCTTGTTGAGCTTGAGGCTTCAACACACCAAAGGACAGAACAGCAGCTGGAGCGTCTCACCCGTACGCTCTCAGCTGAGATGCAGGCAACGAGGGCGGAGGTCCGGGCATCCCGTGAGTTGTTGCATGGGGACCTCCGCACACTCATCCTCCAGAACCAGACCTACCACACCCGCATGCTTGCAGCCATGGAGGAGCAGACTAGGGCCTTGCGTGGGCTGCCTCCCATAGTGCAACCACCTCCGGATGCAGCTGCACAGGGTGATAATAGCGACAGCAGTGACACTCCCACAATAGGGTAGCCGTGTGGGCCATGAGCCCATGGAGGTGTTTTATTTTCCCAGGATCCACGCAGGTGGGTTCTGGTGTGCATCCTGTCCTCGGACCTCCTGGGTGGCCTCCCCAACCCCCCCGGGCCCATCAATGGCCATTTTTGATTGTTTCTTATTTTTGTTTTTATTTTGATTTCTTTTATTCCCAATTTTTTTGGGAGGATCTGTTGGCTCCGATCTGTTGGCTCCGATCTGTTGGCTCCGATCTGTTGGCTCCGATCTGTTGGCTCCGATCTGTTGGCTCCGATCTGTTGGCTTCCGTGGTTCCTGTGGGCATACGCTGCATTGTGGCTGGGCACATGCAGGCTTGTAATGTATTTGGTTCAGATGCTTGGGTTTGAGTCACACACACCCCTCCTGCTTCCCGTTTCCATGGGCTTGCAAAGGGTGTGCCCAAGTGACAGTGAATTACACAGTGACGTTGGACTCCCATGAGCTGTGTGGCCAGTCTGTAGTCAATACTGTGTATACATTCCTAGTGCATATTGCTGTTGTGTTGTACACTGCATGTTGCATTGATGTGTAACTCTTCTTCTGTGTCTACCTCCCAATTTGCAGGTCCCTTCCTCAAGTCCACACAAGGACCTCTAGTCTGGCGATGGGGACCATGTTGGCAGCAGTGCACCTACAACTCTACATGGCGCCAACACTGCATAGTTGGTAGTGGTGGGAGTGCAGGCATTTCCAGGTGGTGAGACTACTAATATGTAACATTTTTGATGTCATGTTAATGGTACTACGTGCTCAAGTATGTTGTTGGTCCGGCATTGCTGTGAGCATTTCAGGTGTTGCAGGTTTCTAATAGTGCCACTGTACATAGTGAGAGTGATGTCATGTTGTGGGGATTACTTTGTTTACCTGCAATTAGCATGACATGGCACGGTGTGTCGTGTGGCAGTGCTGGGGTTGGGTTGGCTGACATGGCACTGTCCTCTTGTTGCATTTTGCAAGTGGGTATTCATTTTAGCTGCTTCAATGTGTAACTTCACAAAACTGCATTGGTGGTGTCTGTGTGGGTAGGGATGCACACATTGTGACACTTCCAGGTGAACAATCTCAGGCTGACATGGAATTCCCGGTTCATTCTCCACACATTCAGGATCAGTGTCAGGTTGAGTCATCATTGATTGTCAGATGGAATGTGCCAGGGCAGTGTGCACTCCACAGGGGTGTGATTTCTATGTGAAGTAATTAGCCACTAGCTGTGTACGGGCTGCCTCCCCCCGTGCCCTTTCCCCTCCCATGCGCAGTGGCTGTGCATGTGGTTGGGGATGTGGGGCCACCACCATGTCCACGGCCAGGCCCCGGCGTGTTGCAACGTTGTGCAGGACACATGCTGCCACTATGATCCTGCACACTACTGGGGGAGCGTATAACAGCTGCCCGCCAGAACGGTCAAGGGAGCGAAAGCGTGACTTCAGCACTCCGAATGTGCGCTCCACTATGCCCCTGGTTGTAATGTGGGCTGTGTTAAATCTTACCTGGGGTGGCGTGGTGGGGTTCCGAATTGGCGTCATCATGTGGGGGCTGAGAGGGTAGGCACTGTCCCCTGTGGAGGTGGGGATTGGTATCATTGGTGAGGTTGTGACCTTGCTCAGTATCCAACATGCATGCATGTGCAGTGGCATACATACTCACCAAGCAGCCATGTATCGCCATGCCGCCCAGCTTCTAGGTCCCGGCTTAGGGTGGACATTCGGTAAATGAAGCTGTCGTGGGTGGAGCCGGGATAGTTGGCATATACTGAGGTGATGATTCCCTTGGCATTACATGCTACCTGCACGTTGATGGAATGCCAGTGCTTGCGGTTCCTATAGATGTGCTCAGATGCCCTGGGGGGACGTAGAGCCACATGGGTGCAGTCGATGGCACCTAGCACTTTGGGGAATCGTGCCACTGCGTAAAAATCCAGGGCGGCAGCATGCCTTTCTGCAGGTGTTCTGGGCAGGTATATGTGCCTGCGGACTGATGGGCGTGCAGTCATGATGTTCAAGACCTGGTGTAGGCAGCGTGACTGGGTGGCCTGTGACACCCCACCCACTATGGCACTTGTCCGCTGAAATGATCCAGTGGCTAAGAAGTGCAGTACATTGAGGACCTTCTCCAGGGGGCTGAGTGCTTGGGAGCACAGGGTGGGTGATGTGAGGTCATCCTCCCACTCAGTCACCAGGTCCAGTATGATGTGTGGTGGAAACCTGTACCTCCCATACATCTGGTCATCAGGCATCCCGAAAAGGCTGGTTCTGGGTGTGAATATTCTGGCCCTGACTATCCTCCTCCTCCTCCTTTGGTAGCCCACTGCCACTGCTGCTAGGAACGGTATGTTCATCTTGGCGTCTGAGCTTGTTATTGTTAAAGTCCGCAATTTATGCTTAGCGCGTGTTCTAGGCGAGCGTGTGACCCGCGCAGCCCTGGAATCCTGTTGCCAGTCCAATAGCGTGTGGAAATTCACACGCACCACGGGATACAGCGTGTGACCCGCGCAGCCCTGGAATCCTGTTCCCAGTCCAATAGCGTGTGGAAATTCACACGCACCACGGGATACAGCGTGTGACCCGCGCAGCCCTGGAATCCTGTTGCCAGTCCAATAGCGTGTGGAAATTCACACGCACCACGGGATACAGCGTGTGACCCGCGCAGCCCTGGAATCCTGTTGCCAGTCCAATAGCGTGTGGAAATTCACATGCACCACGGGATACAGGTTCGCTGACGTACTTGCGTGTGTAAGTGGCCGCGCACCCATTAAATACACGTACATAGGCCAATCGCGTGTACGCGCACTTTTGTCCAATTACACGCGATGACACTCTGACGTGCAGTATCTCCACGTGTGCCCCGTCATCACGTCCTGAGTGGGGAACACCCGTGCGGGTCACGTCACAGACGCGCTTACGCGCTGAGGGACTCTGGTCCAATAGAATCGCGTATGCGTGCTGACGCGCTTACGCGCTAAGGGCCTTTCCTCGGATTTCACGCTGACGTGCAGGATTTTCACGTGCCAAATCACTCCGTATCAAGCTGGCCACGCGAAAACACACGGAAGCCCACGCTCCTGCCCAGAAGGCCGAGTTACTGCCCCCCAGTGCCCCGAGCAGCCTCCCACGTGCCATCTGCTGCTGCCTGCCTGCCTGCCTGCCTGCTGCCACCGTGCCCTGCCATTTGGTGCCTGCACATCAGCCATCTGCAGGGGTCCAGTTGCTGTGTCCACCCCTGCTGGAACTGAAGACTCCCGACTGGTATTACATCGCTCCACAGCCCAGCCCCAGGACCCAGTTGCCCACCCACACCTGCCTCAGGGGTTGCCATGTCGGGCACTTCCACATCTGGCACCAGTGGCAACCCCAGGCCAGAGGGGCAGAGGGGCACCAGCTTCACTGTCACCGAAGTTGGTGTCCTGGTGGAGCATGTCCTGGGGCAGTATGATGCCCTCTTTGGATCGTCCCGCGCCAGCAAGGAAGGACGGCAGAGGATCTGGGCCGACTGTGTGGTTGCCATCAACGCGGAGGGGGTGGCAACCCGCGACGTCCTGAAGATCAAGAAGCGCTGGGAGGACTTGAGGTCCAGGACCCTTGTGAAGGCCCGGCGCCTCGTGGAGGGGGGCCGGGGCCGCATGAGTACCATCCAGATGAGGGTCCTGGAACGCGTACGCCCAGCGCTCCACGCCCAGATCCTTGAGAGGGAGGCCCGTCTGGAGTTGAGCGGTAAGTGTCCATGCATTACTGTGTGAGACAGGGCATGTTGCGGTGTGCTGGTTCTATGATACTTGCCTGTATGTGTGCCATAGCCCATGTATGCATGTATGTGTGCAGGGACATCATGGTAATGCATGTGCGACCAGTGATGTGTGATGCACATGGTTGTTGCATGTGTTGAAATGCCGCATGGGGAGCCCTAATCAGATTATGAACATGAGAGCATGCCAGTCTCTGTACCTGAACATGGGTGGGGGTGAGGGATGGGTGCTGATGCCAGGTACATATATGGTAGCCATGTCTGTGTGCCTGACCTGCGTGTCTGTGACTTGTGCATGCCATGGATGCATGACACATGTGTGTGACAATGCAGAGATTCAGTAAAGCAGCAAAATTACCCTTGTATCCGCTGTTTTTGGTGTGTTTGGGGCCAGATGGATGTGACTGAGGTGAAGTGTGTGCATGTGATGGGCATGAGGCATGATGCATGTGAGTTACATATCATTGAATGTTTCAAGAGTCCATTGGACATGCATGGAAATGTCCATGGCATGCACCATGCCTGTTACTGTGTGTGTTTTGCCTGGACTGGCCCATGTGTTGTGGAGGGACATGATGGAAGTGTACTTTGACAGTGGTGCTCATCTGCTATTGCTTCCTGTCTAGGGGACCATTGTACAGTGCCCTGATGCTTGTGTTCTTTGTCTCCCTCTACGCAGCGGCTAGTGAAGAAGAGGGTGGAGACGGCGCTGTGGAGCAAGGCGGCGGGGATGCCCCCACGGCTGCAGCGGAAGGGGTGGGTGAGCCCCCACAGGGGCCTGCTACGGTGGGAGACGGTGAGGAGCCATCCAGGTTGGTGGTTTGCACAGAGGAGGAGGAGGCCGCCACTGGGGCACACATGGGGCCTGGTGGGGGCATCCCTGCTGGTGCAAGTGGTGCAGTCCAGGGCCAGGGGCAGGAGGCAGCACAGGTCACCGTGGAGGGGCCTGTGCATGTCGCTGTCCCTGACCCTGTGAGTGCACCACCATGCACCAGCAGGGATGCCCCGTCCCAGGCCTGTCCGCAGGTAGAGGGGATGTCCATGTCACCTGACTCCCCTCCACCTGCGGACGTGGGAACCCCTGGCCGTGCGGAGAAGGTCCTGATTGGGGTCGCGTTGCGCACGGCTGCGATTCGTGATGCCGTGCGTGCTTCCCGGGAGGAGCACGCACGTCATCACGAAGTGCACCGTGCCGACGTGGCCCAATTGGGATCGGCCATGTTCGGGGGTTTCCTGCATGTGTTGGCCAATGTGGCGGCCCTCTCCTCCTCTGTGCAGGCTATCCACCAGTCGTTCTCCTTGCCGTCTTCCAGCCCAGATGCCACCAGGGCCCCCTGTGGACCTGCCCCGACCAATGCAGCCAGCTCGGTGGGGATCCCATCCCTGCCACAGTCGGGAGTCAGAGATCCAGCAGGGGTGGACACCAGAGCAACTGGACCCCAGCAGATGGAGGATGTGACGGCATCATCGGGCAGGGCACGTGCACGACGGCGTCGGTGGTTTCCATCAGCCTGGATGCCGTCGTGCTGGCACAGGCAGTTGCGTCGGAGGCAGCAGCAGGCTCAACGTGGGAGGCATCATGGCTCGGGGCCATCAACATCAGGGGTGCAGGCATCGGCCGGAGGGCAGGAGAACCCTGGAATGGGAGTGGCTTCCGTGTGGGAGAGGTTGTGCCAGCGGATAGGTGCGGAGCAGCAGCGGGCAGAGGAGGAACGGCTCACGATGGTCAGGGCGGAGGACTCCATGCGGAGGGCGCTGAGGCGGGCTGAGTGCCTCGAGGGTCTTCGCAGGGAGTTTGAGCTTGACACTGCGTTATCCCTGCGGGACCTCGGGGCCAGGGAACATGCCCGCCTCCAAGCCATTGACCAGGAGTTCGAGGATGCCCTGGCCCATGACAACAACCAGTGAGCCGTCCAAATAGCCCGCTGCCTTTGTATATAGTTGTATAGTTAGGGTTAGGTTTCCTTTGTTTTTTTGAATTTTTTTTTGGTTGCGATTGGACAATGCACCACTTTTTTGTATATAGTTCCCTTTTTAGTTAGTAGTCAGTTAGGTTTAATTTGGTAGGGCTCATGGACCCAGGATTATCTTCTTGATTGGCTTATTTTAATTTTTCATAATTTTTTCTTGGACATTCATCTTGTTTTGTTTGATTTGCTTTGTGTTTTTTCTTATTTGCTGTTCAATACATATTATTTTTTTAATCTTCAATGTGTCGTATCATCTCATTGCTTTCAGGCATGTCATGTTGGGTGTTTTGTCATTCACTTGCAGCCATTGTGTGTGACAGACATGTGTTAAATTGCATTATTTACATTGGGGGTGTAACATGTAATTGCCTTTGATATGTGGGTGGGTGTGATAGTTGGTTGGGCCTTTTGGCAGGGGAGGATGGGCATTACGGACATGATTGGGGAATGTTGGGACCCAGGTGCAGGGGGGCATGGATTGGACATGGGTGGGGGCCTGCTGGCAGGTGCCCCACAGTGCTGGGGGGTGGGGGTGGTGAGAGACATGAGTTGGACATGGGTGGGGGCCTGCTGGCAGGTGCCCCACAGTGCTGGGGGGTGGGGGTGGTGGGAGACATGAGTGGGGCACTGGTGGAGGGTGACCCTGGTGGCTGGGGTTTGGGGGTGGTGGGTGACATGAGTGGGGGCCTGGTGGAGGGTGCCCCTGGTGGCTGGGGTTTGGGGGTGGTGGGAGACATGAGTTGGACATGGGTGGGGGCCTGCTGGCAGGTGCCCCACAGTGCTGGGGGGTGGGGGTGGTGAGAGACATGAGTTGGACATGGGTGGGGGCCTGCTGGCAGGTGCCCCACAGTGCTGGGGGGTGGGGGTGGTGGGAGACATGAGTGGGGCACTGGTGGAGGGTGACCCTGGTGGCTGGGGTTTGGGGGTGGTGGGAGACATGAGTTGGACATGGGTGGGGGCCTGCTGGCAGGTGCCCCACAGTGCTGGGGGGTGGGGGTGGTGGGAGACATGAGTGGGGCCCTGGTGGAGGGTGACCCTGGTGGCTGGGGTTTGGGGGTGGTGGGAGACATGAGTTGGACATGGGTGGGGGCCTGCTGGCAGGTGCCCCACAGTGCTGGGGGGTGGGGGTGGTGGGAGACATGAGTGGGGCCCTGGTGGAGGGTGACCCTGGTGGCTGGGGTTTGGGGGTGGTGGGAGACATGAGTTGGACATGGGTGGGGGCCTGCTGGCAGGTGCCCCACAGTGCTGGGGGGTGGGGGTGCAAGGGGACATGTGTTGGTGTTCATTAGTTCAAGGAGACATGTGCCTTTGCTGGGGGGCATGCCCATGTTGGGTGGGCTGCCTGCGGGACATGACCAGGGATGCAGGGTAGTCCCCTGTGGTGTGGGCTGCCTGCAGGGGCCGTGGAGGGTGTACAGGGTACACCTGGGAGGAGCCACACTGTCAAATCACATGTGGAACTTCCCGCGCACCCCTGAAATACACGCGCCCAGGCTATTCGCGTGTGGAACTTCCCGCGAACCCCTGAAATACACGCGCCCAGGCTATTCGCGTGTGGAACTTCCCGCGCACCCCTGAAATACACGCGCCCAGGCTATTCGCGTGTGGAACTTCCCGCGCACCCCTGAAATACACGCGCCCAGGCTATTCGCGTGTGGAACTTCCCGCGAACCCCTGAAATACACGCGCCCAGGCTATTCGCGTGTGGAACTTCCCGCGCACCCCTCAAATTCACGCGCCCAGGCTATTCGCGTGTGGAACTTCCCGCGCACCCCTGAAATACACGCGCCCAGGCTATTCGCGTGTGGAACTTCCCGCGCACCCCTGAAATACACGCGCCCAGGCTATTCGCGTGTGGAACTTCCCGCGCACCCCTGAAATACACGCGCCCAGGCTATTCGCGTGTGGAACTTCCCGCGCACCCCTGAAATACACGCGCCCAGGCTATTCGCGTGTGGAACTTCCCGCGCACCCCTGAAATACACGCGCCCAGGCTATTCGCGTGTGGAACTTCCCGCGCACCCCTGAAATACACGCGCCCAGGCTATTCGCGTGTGGAACTTCCCGCGCACCCCTGAAATACACGCGCCCAGGCTATTCGCGTGTGGAACTTCCCGCGAACCCCTGAAATACACGCGCCCAGGCTATTCGCGTGTGGAACTTCCCGCGCACCCCTGAAATACACGCGCCCAGGCTATTCGCGTGTGGAACTTCCCGCGCACCCCTGAAATTCACGCGCCCAGGCTATTCGCGTGTGGAACTTCCCGCGCACCCCTGAAATACACGCGCCCAGGCTATTCGCGTGTGGAACTTCCCGCGCACCCCTGAAATACACGCGCCCAGGCTATTCGCGTGTGGAACTTCCCGCGCACCCCAGAAATACACGCGCCCAGGCTATTCGCGTGTGGAACTTCCCGCGCACCCCTGAAATACACGCGCCCAGGCTATTCGCGTGTGGAACTTCCCGCGCACCCCTGAAATACACGCGCCCAGGCTATTCGCGTGTGGAACTTCCCGCGAACCCCTGTAATACACGCGCCCAGGCTATTCGCGTGTGGAACTTCCCGCGCACCCCTGAAATACACGCGCCCAGGCTATTCGCGTGTGGAACTTCCCGCGCACCCCAGAAATACACGCGCCCAGGCTATTCGCGTGTGGAACTTCCCGCGAACCCCTGTAATACACGTAGCCCGCTCCCCCAGGCCCGATCGCGTGAGGAACTTCCCGCGCACCCCTCAAATTCACGCGCCCAGGCTATTCGCGTGTGAAACTTCACGCGAACCCCTGAAATATACGTAGCACGCTCCCCCAGGCCCGATCGCGTGTGGAACTTCACGCGAACCCCTGTAATACACGAAGCCCGCTCCCCCAGGCCCGATCGCGTGAGGAACTTCACGCGAACCCCTGTAATACACGTAGCCCGCTCCGCCAGGCCCGATCGCGTGAGGAACTTCACGCGAACCCCTGTTATACACGTAGCCCGCTCCCCCAGGCCCGATCGCGTGAGGAACTTCACGCGAACCCCTGTAATACACGAAGCCCGCTCCCCCAGGCCCGATCGCGTGTGGAACTTCACGCGAACCCCTGTAATACACGTAGCCCGCTCCCCCAGGCCTGATCGCGTGAATAACTTCACGCGAACCCCTGTGATGCACGTACCCTGCAAATCGCGTGTGACACTTCCCGCGCACCCCGGTATACATGCACACGTATTTTTTGTCAGCGGGTGTCCGTGTTTGTGGGTACCCCTTTGCACGTCATTTTTCCTGGAGGGCCACAGTATGGGACATTCATCATGGCAGTATATAGGTGCTATTTGTTGGCGCACCTTTTGGCGCACATTTCTTACAGCCGCAGAGACGCTACCGCCTCCTTTCTTGTGGCGGTCGTGTTTGTGCCTGTGCGCTGGTTTGAGCGTGCGCTTTTTTCCCCTATTCTATTCCATGAATACGTGTTGTAGGCGAGCGTGTGGGCGTTCCGCGCACTTGTGCCCTGTACTTCCCCCGTGACGCCCACGTTTTGGCAAGTTGTTCCCCATTCCGAGTGTTACGCCCGTGTTCCGCCTACTTTTATTGCGTGCGCCGCGCTATGTGCGAATTTCGCTGTGGCCTGTGCGATTTTCGCTGTGACCTGGCGCACGCTGTTAGATGGCCTGTGCGCTAACGTGCGCCGCGCACTTTTTATCGCACATCCGCTGGTTTTCTCGCGCACGGCCTTCCATGAATCGACGTGCGCTGCTTTTCGTGCGATTTTCGCACGTTCACTGCGATTTTCGCTATTCCACTGCGATTCGCACGTTTTTGCCCACTTGCGCCGCGCTAATTATTCCATGAATCGGCCTCATAGAATTTTAGGCTGAATATTTCTTACTGAAAACGCTGAAAAATTGTTAAGCGGATGAAACAAAGTCTTTCAAACTGGAGAGTTGGACTGGCACGCTCTGCGTAAAATATGTAATCTGCGTATGTAATTTTTTAAGATGCCACAAATGTAAAAATGTGCCATTTATGTCAAAACTGGGTTGTGGCAAAATTAACTGTGAGGTTCGGGACATAGGAAACCCACATCATAAAGCTGATGTCAGGGCTCTAAAAGTCCAATCAGCTGATGGGAAGGCAGTAACAATCACCCCTGACCAATCCGGTTGTTTGGGGCATACCCAGCCTAAGCCTGCCCTATCATATAATTCTATGATGTCACCCACTTTTAAATAAAGGGTGGGAGCTCACAGACTCTCTCCTGAATTTTCAGTGCCTGCGTTCCTCATATTCTACATTAATCTTGCCATATTCCAGATTCCACCCCAAGTCCAAAGCATAGCAGATCCTATCCCAGCAGCAAGGCCTAGATCCAGAAAATCCCACTAAAAACCCCACTAAAAAAAGGGAAAAGCTGTGATACCCTTTTTGGGGAACATCCTGAGACCAGACCAGCTTTTTTCCTGCTAGCTGTATTCCCGCTGTACCTCTGTCATCCAGTTGTACCAAAACCTGTATCCAGCTTTACCTTTGCCATCCAGTGACCAGACAGGCCTAGCTGTGGTTCTGCCAGGCAGGTCTGCCGCTATGCGGCATCTGTCGTGCGGTGACCAGAACCCGGTTGACTGTCCCAAAATCCCAAGCTCAAGCGTGGACTGTGAGTATCTCCCCATCCCATAGAAACACATAGCCTACCCATATTGGCCCTTTGTCCTGTTTCACTCTCCCAGTTACCCTATCCATACCCTGGTAACTTGCTTAAAACTGTTAAAATTCTCTGTGCACCCTGTCCTTGTTTTTCTAGTGTTAGCGAAATTCTGTCTTTCATCCCATCTTGTAACTCCTTATCGATATTTAGAATAATTTAAACATATTCTCACATAAAGTTGAACGTGGGGGTGACAAGGTTGATGTCGCAAATCAACCTTGGATCGTACCGTGTCTTTTATTAACTATCTATTCTTGATAATCTAGTTTAAGTAAAACTTGTCTTTCTTTCCAAACCAATTTCCTCTCTTTCACGGCTTAATTTTATCAAAACTGAACCTCCTATTATCTTGCAAATCTCATCCAGAACTTTAGCTATAGCCATCCTATTACCTCTATATTGTCGCTGCGATGTGAATCTATTCCCCAGCCTAAAAACCGCATCCAAATCTGAGTATTTCACCAGTTTTTCATTAAAACTGCCTGACATTTAAAACTGCAATTGAGAATAAAAATTTCCAACGTGTGATTCCGGCTGCATCGTGTTCTTACTTTCAACTTGCTTTTGAACTGTAGGCCTTTGTTGATACTTTGCCTTGTGATTGCTAGGTTTTATACATTACTGTTTTTGTGAGAAAGGATATTTGCCTCATAGATGTAACTGACATGAATTATTTATTTGTCAATTTCTGAGTGTCATTTTAAGCCATTAACTATCCCTGATTACCTGCTGCGTCTTTCTATCCACTCAGAATTCGATTAATTGTGGGTTGAGGGAACATTGCAGAGGGAAATCATAACTCTGGTGCTATCTATCCTAATTGAAAAAGTGCTCCTATTCAATTGTGCTTTGGATATGTTCTTGTAGAAGGTTACCCAAGTGTACTTCAGTAGTTTTCATTGTAATTATCACCCCATTGGTGATTGCTGCCCAATATTAAAATTTGTGTGATTTCTATGAATTTTAAAATAAATAAATATTGCATTCCCACCAACCGGCCTGGTTCATGGTCCATTGTGACCCAGGGTATTTGTAAAATGGGGTGTGAGACGGGTTGTGTGCCATCTCAAATTGAATTCGAAGAAAATAAAGAGAAAGCATTCCAATTGTGCGCTACATCCTAGGCTAAGACCAAGGTGTGTTACCCGATTGAAATCCTTAACAAAATGCAGGTTCTTCGCTTTGACCTAGTCAGTCTTCCCGACCAGGTTTTTTGATTTTAAGGAATTTGATCTGTGGATCTTTCCAAAAGGTTGCAAAATGTGCTCTTACCATTTACCTTTGACGGGTAGGAATTCGTTCTTGGTGATTATTAGATGGCGTGCTGTGTGTGTTTAGAGAAACGAGCGGGTGAATAACATTTTATACGTGGCTTGTAGCATAAAACTTGAACACATTATCTCCACTAGTTTGTTGCACCAGTTCCCTTGATCAACTGATTTTGGAGAGTAAGTGCTCTATCGCTGTCTGGATGGCAGTCCTTCAATTTCCTTTTTCACCCAATCAGGAAAGCTGGAATGATCCTGCGTGATAATCATGGTTAAGGTTCGGCTCAGGGTGGTCAGTTTTCTGAGGTTTAATAGTGGGTTGCTTCATCTTTTCTCCAGTTGCATGCTGAATTTCACTCCCCTTGTATAAGAGCTTGTATCGCACCTCCTCTTCAGGTTTGCTGTTTTAGATGATGGGTTTTTGGTGGCAGGATTGGAATTCGTGTTGACACCAAGCTACTTTCGAGTGTTGCAGGATACTCTGACTGGTTCCATGTGATAATTTTGCTGCAAAAATATCGCCTTACAAAAATATCGCCATATTTTTGTGGCAAAATTCACAATGGACCCTGCGGGGGACACCCCCGCAACCCCTGCATCACTTTTTAATCTGCGGGGGACACCCCCGCAACCTCTGCTCCCACATAATATCCCCAATAAAAATATCGCCTATGGCGAACCAAACGGCCATATTTACGGAGATATTTTTGTTGGGGATATTATTACCTGATACCCTCTGACTGACATTCCAATATTCATATATTGTTGATTCCATTCTTAAATGTACAAGGTGACTCCTTGAGTTTTTTTTTAAAATGGCTTTTATTGAGCCTTGGAGGAAAAGTCTGGAGCTAATGTATAATTTTTTTCTTCATCTGTGGGATATTGTGTCGCTACTCATGGCTATCCAGATCTCACCATTAGCTACTTCAGAGGAGGTCTTCTGCATGGATTTCCCGGAATGGTGGCATTCCTTGTGGCAATCACATTTTCTTGGCTACTCTGTGATATGACTTTTGTTTTTCTCTTTTTTTCTCCTTGCCTCAGTGTTGGATGGCCCTGTTTGGGTCTGTCCTTCATGTTATGTTGGTTATACAGTTGTACCTGCCCCTGTTTGTTTCTCCTTCCTCAGAGGTAGTAGTATTACTGTATACTTCGGGTCACTGCAGTTGATTTATCTAACGAATTGATGAAGTGGCAAGTTCAGTTCTCTTGATTCTTTCCTGGTAGCTGTGCGTACAGTGGGAAAGATAGATTAAACCCAATGTGCTTTTCTCGGGGATAGCATGATGCCATGTGACCAGGGTCTATCGTTTGTCCTTCATATTTTCAAGGTCGATGGACTGAAAAGCACAAATGGATAGTAATGCAACACATCTCCTTGGGTTCAGGTGGATTGGCAAGAGGAATAGCAGCTTCCAGGCCAAGGACTATCTTTGACCAATGTTTGCAGAGCTGTGATATTGCCCCCTTCTGTGTTGTTTTATGTTGCATGACTAGTGTGTGGTCCACCTTTGAAGCAGATGTTTTATCTACAACCATGCCTTGCATGTGCATGGTACAGATTTGTTTCACCAGAATATAGTTCAATGTTGTTGTGGAGGAACTTGCCATCCATAGCATCAAACTTTGACTCACTGTCTGTGGATTTTGGTGGCATTCCTTCAATAAGGATTGATTTTCATTACTTTGAGTTCCAATCCTCCTGATCACATTCATATCATCTTGCCCACCTACCCCTATTGGTATGGCCAAAAAACTGCTTCTGAAAAAGTAGATTGGTCACATACAGCAAGCGGAGGGTTGAATACAATGGTAATTTCATACACGGGGCTGCCAACATTTGCATTTATGGCATGCAAGTTTCATCACTCTCACAGCGGACTGTAAAAGTGATGGTTAAAGCACCTTTACTCTTCACTTTTACTCTCCGCTTTGAGAGAAATAAAATGCTGCTTGCAGATGACACTTTGCAGGCAGCGTTTTATAAGGGATTCCCCTGGAATCCGCCTGCTATTTACCATGTGTAAATGCAAGGAGTATTCCATTGGAATGCTATGGTTTTACACCTGCAGAAACATCTCATGCAGTAGAAATGAGCATTACAACCCTTTCAATATCACCGGTACCTAGGAAAGGGTAGTTTGCATCCATTTACAGGGCAGGCCCCAATATAAATAAGGAACCTAGCAACTGTCCCAGGGGATGTTCACTATGGACCTTGTGCCTGCTGATGTGACCCTGCCTGAGTGAGTAGAATGTAGATCCCTTGTGGATGAAATCTATTTTCTATAGCCTCCTCCCAGTGGAGCAGGTGAAAAAGGGCCCCACACGCCCTCCAAGCAGTGAAGTTAAACATGGACCTCATACAGCACCCACGCCCCTCAGAGGGAATAAAAACACTTGACAAAAGCAAGCCCAGCGCACCAACTCAAAGCTAGCCAGCAAAGCTCAGGTGGCACTTCCTGAGTGCACACTCTCCCACCCCATTAGCAGTGAAAGGAGCATTTCAGAAGGGGCTGAACTATGGTGCAAATATGAAATCTACAGTTTCCTTATATACGATAGAGTCGAGAGCGTGCTCTTGGCATGCTAGAAAAATAAGCTTTTACATCCCTATTTGGGGGGCAGAAATGCAAGTGAGACAGCCGTGGCTGTAAATTTTTTTTAAAAAAAATCATTACAGGGTCTGAAATTACCCTGTCATGATTTGCTCCTACACCAGCACCTGTTTGAAACGGCACAGGGGGTGATACTGCTGTCTTCTCATTTAAAATTGCATCCCGCGTGTGAATTTGCAATGGACTTTTAAATGCGCAGAAACACCCCCTTATTTGTGGAAAGGGGGAAACAGGATGTGCTCACTGAGGTGTCAGAATGCACCGCCACACTTGCACCAACATACTTTTGAGAATTGGGGGCAAAGTCTCCAGGACGCAGCAGGTTGAATTGTCTGGACATTGCACACTGGGGCATACACATTGCAAATAGGATGCAAACCTTTCTGCTTTGTGTGCTCACTTTTCTTTCAGTTCCTGTGGTTTTGGCTGCTGAATAAGCAAGCTGCCAAGTCATGTGCTTGTGTGCTTTAAGGACATTCTGACAAAGAAGCGGCGCTACAGTCACAGCAGAACTGCACTGAAGTGCAATCAACCCCTTCATCAATGGGAAACTATGGGGCTCATAACTCTAAAAGGAAGTGGGGAAGAAGTGGAAAGGTCCTAAACGAACAACTACAATAAAGGGACACATATGCTCCAAGAGATAACACTAAATGCCAGCAAGGTTATTATGGCCCACTTTTAATTACACTATATTTTTATGACGTAATGTTATACTGTGAGTGCTTTATCAGTAAATATCCAGTCAATGGTCAGACAATACTAGTCAAGCACATTTTCAGTGAATAAATCAATTCCAAAGGGACATGTAAATTGGTTCAATTAAAAACCAACGGTGCTTGGTCATTGAGATATGAGCCGTAATATGCTGTGGTAATTGGAGTAGCGCAGAACGCATTTTGCATTTATAATAATGAAATGTGGGGCAATCAGACCCATAGTACCAGGAATGAATGCAGCTACAAAAGGAGTGCATTTTCAAAAACTGCGAAAGCAAACAATTCGTTCCCAAGCGGTTCATAATTCACCATATGGTGCAAATTGGAATGACATGTAAATTACATCTTGGCAAAAAAGACTTTAGTGTGGGTTGCTGTCGTTTGCCAAGTATTATGAATGTAAATAACTACTTGTTAATCTTGAAAATCTCATTATTTTTAGCATTTGACTAACAATTAGCAGAGATTGTAGTCATTATTACATCCCAGCCTCCCATGCCTTAAACACACTTCACATTGAGGTTGAATCACAGTTTGAGAAGTATATCTCTACACCCACAGGAATGCGTATAATCTTTCAAGTAGTTTGGCTCGGATACCACAACCTAAATGTTGTTCAGAATAACTGATGACTAACAACATGTATGTTCTAAGTAATGCCGCGAATAACAGTTGGGGAGGTAGAGGAACAACACTGTGTTTCCCTGCACATTTTTGTAAAATAAAAGCAAAATACAAAGTGGATTCAAAACTTTTTTCACTGAAGCAAATGAGGAGATACCGTCAGCATCTTCACTTTTCACCTACTTCGTAATACCTGATTTGCAAAGCCTAAATGCTTGAGAAAGTCGGGACATGGCTGGATCATCTTTGAGAGGCTCACGTACACATTGGATTCACAAAGACTTGCTCGAGAGCATCTTAAAGGATAGTTCCGGGACTTTTTTTTTATTGTTCCTACGGTTCGGCCATGTGTTTTTAAGCATAAATCGGTAGATCGTAGAAAACTTTCCTATGGACCTTACCCGACTTTTCGTCCATTAACGCACTCGAAATCAGCCGCCATTTTGTGATAATCCTATCATTCCCCCCCTCGACCTGGCTCAACTGCGTTTGAGGCACTAAATCATGTCCCCCGCCCCTGAAACAGACTTTATCAAAACATTCATATTCCCCGCCTCTATCCGTGACGTGACTGTGCTGCGTAGGCAAATGCGCCCAGGCGTCTTCTACGCGACTCCACACAGAACCCGGAAACCAACACAGATCAGCTCACAACACAGCGCGCCACAATTCGGAATATGAAACTGTACTTTTAAATCAAACCGCAAGATTGTAAATTTGGTAAAGTACATTTATTTGACATCAAATGTTTAGAGAATATTCAGCGATTTGCATTTTTCTTTGCTCTCGATCCAAAATAGTTCGTCTTGAGGCAAGCGATGTTCGTGTGCAGTACACAGGGTGTTGGTTTACGATAAAATAAGCTCTTCGGTCGCACTGATAATCGCATTGCTGTTCCAACAACGAGGCACTAGGCCACCACAACGGTATGTATGTTGCATCTAGCCATTAGTACCGCGTAAGGGCATACTTGTACTTGGCGATCGTCCCATAAAATGGTCAGGGTGGTAACGTTGTTCACGCGTAGAAGCAACTGGCGGTTGTAAAAGCCATCCGCCGGTGTCTGGTACTCGTGACACATACAATAATGAAGGATGTACCTGTTTTAAAAACATAAAAAATGAAATTAGTCTCACCATCAGATCTTTATCAAAATTATTCATTTTATATATTAGGTTGGGAAATTATTTCATAGCTAGGACAGTGCAACTGGGTATTATACGTCATTTCCAGTAACCCACCCCCTCTCCTCTGCCTTTTTCAGAGCCGCCTGAGCGCCAGTGGACCACTTCGTCACTGATATGATATAATATGGCATTTGCAACGCGCCTATACACAAGTGTTTCAAGGCGTGGCGAGGCAGGGAGGGGGGGAACAAGGAGAAGACAGACAACGATCCTACTAGGCCAGGTGTCATTCAGATTGCGCAAGTGCAGGGGTAGGGGGAAGGTAAAAGTGCAAGGGGAAGGGGAAGGGGGGAAGTGGAGTACAAGGTAAGTAGCATAAAATAATAAATACATAGGGCCAGCTGGTGGCGAGTGCAAGGTAAGTGCAGAACAAGTGCTGGGAAGGGGGAGCTGTAGGATACTGAGACAGTCCCCCAGTGCAGGGGTTGACAGGGAGGCAGTGCAGGTGGAGAGTGGAAGGGCCCAGGACCGAGGTCGCAGACAGTGGACCAGTTGTAGCAGGGGAGAGGGAGAGAGAAAGCAGAAGCAAAGAGGAAGTTTTTGAGGTGCTTCCGTAAAAGGAGATGGTTCTCCTCAAGATAGTGCGCGGTACAAAACAATATGCCACATAGAACGAACAAGTACAACTTAACCCGTCTTTAAAGCTACTGTATAGTAATTAAATTGCGGTATAAACTCATCTAAAGAGTTACTTACATTATATTTGCATTTTCCATTGTGTCTGTGCGTAGGTCAGCCCCGAAATACCACTCCTTCTATGCCGACGTTATTTCTTCTAATGAACGAACATTAAATGGCTTTCGTTTCTGAAATTATATTCATTATCGTTTACGTTATTGCACCACACCCCCAAAAAGAAGTCTTTCGGGATGGTCCCGGCCTGTCAAGGTCAAATAACAATAGAACCTTATACTGAGTCGTGGGCCATTCCGGCACCCGAGCAAAAAATCAAAGCAACTGACCTTCACTTTGAACGAGCACACATTCCTAGTTAGCTACATTCAGTGTAAGGCCATCTCACAGGACTTGAAATTTACACTCCATCTTTGCATTTTGTCTGCGTGCATTTGCAGCCCCAGAGAACCATAAATACGGAGACATTCTATATTTTTTGAAAAATGATTTATATTACTGTTTGGTTTAATTTAATGCGCAAATGAACAAGGTTGGATAGACACATTGCATGTACATTGAGCAATCACTTTTATTTACACAATACATAGCTACACATATTCAATGGGCCTGCGACATGAGGAGACTCCAGAGCAAAGTCACAGGTGACACCCGGGTGGTTCGCACAACTGCACGGTGAAGGGAGGGGCAACGGTGGAGAGACACATTGCATGTACACTGAGCAATCACTTTTATTTACACATTACATAGATACACATATTCAATGGGCCTGCAACATGAGGAGACTCGAGAGAACAGACAATCAAATTACAATCATTTAAACCGTGATGTGTATTTCTCAATGAGCTCTGCTTTAGGTGGACATGGAACAGAGGCAATGTTGGGTGGCAATGCAGTTGTCCCCTGCACAGGTTCGTTCACAACTCCATGTATGTGCCTATCTGGGCCATCAACAATAAGTCTCTCAATAAACTCATATTGCATATCCTGAAACACTGGTTTGATCACCCATTGTTTACTTCTTTTAGTGAAGGCCTTATTGTAGCGAAGCGTCCCTAAAGTTCCGGTCGTCCTACTTTGTTGACGGCCAACATTATGGTTATGTGCCAAGACCGCTAGAAGAGTCCGATTTATCATGCCCTCCATGCCAAAATGCAATCGTTTTGGCCTGTACTTTAGGCACATATTGTGGAACACCTCCAAATCTCCTGTGTGGCAGAATTCCGTGAGTCCCCTCAAATCTCTTGTTATAGTTTTATCAAATACAATCTTTTCAATGGCTTTGTGAGTGGGTGATGAAGGAATCAACCACTTCTTCTTCCGTGCCTCCTCTGTGGACAAATGGCCATGTTCACAATTGTGGAAATGTTGGTTTGTGGTCCAGCGGTGAACGTTGCTACAGTGTAGCATTACTGACCGCCATTTTTCCAGTAGAATTTCCAACGACCCTCCACATGTTTTTGAGCTCCACCAAAGATGGTTGCTGATTGACTTGGACCACTGTGAAATACCTTGCATATCTTTTTTTTTACCTGCAGCCGACATTTATTTATTGATTGTTTTTGCAAGATGCCATACGTCAAATTGGTGATTTATATTTTTGTACTCTTCTCTCATTGTCTTGGCAATTGAAACGTGTCTGTCGTGGCTATCAGGTCGATCACCATTCCCCGCGATTGTAGTTCTTGCAATGATGCTACAAAGCCAACTTTCTCCATGGCCACTGAGGATGTACTTTGTGACACCTGCACGACCACCGGACTCACAATTTTCTTACTTTCCATGTCCTGAAAGTGGTAGGTGCAGTACTTGGCTGAAAATCCTGGGCTGTCGCACTGTCCATCACCGGCTAGCCTGAACCGTTTGCCCGCGAATGTACTATCAATAGACATTTTTTCCATTCTCCAAGCTTTGCTAATGGCTGGAAATAGATAATCGATTTGGTATTTGTAGAACTGAGTTTTCGCAATGAAATGGATTCCCACAAACTGAAAGAAATACTCTAACTTTTTAAAACTTGAACCACTAAAAAGTGCGGCCGCTGCACAAAGTAGATTGCCTGCTGGCAGTTGCCCCAGCATGGGTTGTGCAGACCATGAGAAAGGATGATATTTTGTACAGGTGGCATGTATTTTAAGGTTAGTGCCTCGAATTGCACGAGTCACATTAATCAATGGCTCCCCACATACTTCCCCACCAACCGAATGCCCACATTTCATCCTAATAATAATATCAATCAAACAACTATCGAATACAATGAATTTGGCCTCTTTCCTTATACTGTCACTCTGCATCCCAGCTGGTTCGGCCTGTAACGTTGAGGACATGTCACTCACATGAAAGGTAGAATCTCTGATATCGTCTTCCGCTATGTTCAGTGATATTGATGGTGTTTCATTGTCGTCCACTTCATTCTCTTCCATTTCAACATCTGTTCCTTCTCCGGCGATGGGTGAATAAAACAATTTCTTCAACTTTCTCGCGGTCTTAGTTTTTGCGGGTGTGGATTCTGTGAATTGATCTCCGACTGCATCCGAACTACCAGGAGGACATTCACTATCAATGGCTGGTGGTGGTATAGCTCCGTTGTCAATCACTTCATATTCTTCCCATTGGCAAGATGCATCTCCAGTCTCAAGTCCCTGCCAAAAGGTTTGACCAGCAACATCTCTCGTTCGCTTCACTGTCTGTGTAGATCTAGTTCGTACACCCACTCGCAACTAGAGGACAGATTGGAAAAGGGATGTTCAGTTTAAACACAACTTACGGTATTAAACTATTAACAGTGAAAAACAACATAATATAGTGACCAGGACACTAACCTTCTTTTGCTTTCTTTTCTTTTAAACTTTCTTGCCTCGAACTTCAACATCAGGACGCTGTTGCTCCGACTCGTGTGTGCAT
Organism: Ambystoma mexicanum; assembly: GCF_040938575.1. Lineage (NCBI taxonomy): Eukaryota > Metazoa > Chordata > Amphibia > Caudata > Ambystomatidae > Ambystoma > Ambystoma mexicanum. The sequence continues at coordinate 354,724,842 of NC_090923.1, read as the reverse complement.
GTCTCCACTTCCTCTTGCTCTGCAACGACTATATTTTCATGATAAGCACATCCATCACGCACTGACGCTCCATCGACTCCCTGAAACATAGAACTTTCATTAGTATGTATAATAATATTGAAAACACAAAATGTACTTGGGGACCAATACCCACGTACATCTCAATAGCAAAACACGAATGAACGCATTGTGTAGAACATTCAAACGACAATTATTCACGCATTGTTGATCTAGTTAGATGGAACTGTCAAGATCCATACCTCGGGCTCTGCATAGACTTCCATTGATGATATTATTGAAGATGACGCTTCAGCAACTCCCTGAAACACAGTAATTGCATTAGTATGGTTTTCTATTTTGTTAAAAATAACATAAACTTTGTGCAGGCGTCAACGGCTCATCTAAATAGACCTGCACAAATGATCAGTTGTCTAAAATAAGTAATGGATATCTAAATATGATTCTATTTGCTCGATCGTTGGAAGTGTCACCACCCAGAGATCTGCATCAACTACTAGGGGTGATGTTCTTGTAGAACATTGCGCCGACCCATAACTGCATGCTCCCCCTTCTTCTTGGACTAATGCTCCATCGACTCCCTGAAACATAGGACTTTCATTAGTAATGAACACAATATTGAAAAAAGAAGACACATAGGAAAGCGACGACAGAAGGACATATCAATGGCTAAAAACGAAAGAAACATTGTGTGTAACAATCACGCTACAAGAATGCAAGATCTGATGATCTCCATCGATGGAACTGTCCGGAAACGTACCTCGAGCATCTGAGGGACATCAACGGTTGTCGTCAACGCGTTGGACTCCTCAGCATCTCCCTGAAAGACAGTACTTGCATTATTTTGGATAACAATAATTATAACTGAAAACAAAGACTAGAGGACGAGTACTAGGGTGTACGAATAGGTAAAATAATTACACGATAAATTAAAACTATTGATTTACATGCCTAAAACAAGTCAGTGGCAGAATAGCTAAGTAAGATTACCCGATAGGCGCTTGAAGTGGCTGATGACTGCAATAACGACACGGATGGAGAATCTTCCGCCTTCATATTGAGTGGATACATAAATGGGGAAATTATTGTTAGCTAATGCTACACACTACCGCAAGGCCGAGAGCTAAATCCGTAAACTTGACTCACCAGTGGAGGGATGTGGACGAATAGAGTGGGAATAGCGGTTGAGAGCAATTTTTGCTTCGCTCGCGGTGTGTTCTTCTTTATTAGCAATGATGTGGAGTACATGTCTGAGCTAAAGTGCCTGCTGCAGATGCAGTATCGATCACCTCTCTTGTCCGCAAAGACTTCTAGGACTCTACTTTCAAGATCAGACGGTGGATATCCGCAATATCGGACCCATTCTCTTATCTGATCTATTGTCTTAGGGAAAACATGCATTATAGTACCTTCAGATTTATTATGGGTCTTCGAAGGGCAACCGCCAATGGAACAGGCAGGCATTGTGGAAAGTTCTGAAAAGTAAAGATCAACAATTCTCTATGAATACCAATGTGTTAAAAAATTAAATGACACATAAAAGGTTCAATGCAAGGTTCGTTTTGGTTCTTGGAACTATACACGTTATTCACATGTGGATAAGTATTTGAATAACTTTAAAAAAATAGAAAAATAATTTGACTAAACTCAGAACATGTGACTAGTTCCTTGCATGTACTGTCTTGAACGAAAAGAAAACATGGATGCAATTTGATGACTACTAGCAAATAGATATAAATTAAAAAATTGGACGCAAAATGATTATGGTACATGGCCTTACCTTGACGAACAAACAGTTAGATGCAGGGATCAGAGTAGTTTCTTGTCGTAGAACAGGGAGCAGTTCACAGGTTGCAAACTGACGAGTTTGCTCGAAGTGGTCACGGAAGTTCACAGAGACGAAGAGCAGATAACCAGCACCTTCACGGGTTGACTAGCAAAGCGCAAAGAAGTTCTCATTAGAAATATGAAGTGGGTTATAAAGAATTCGAAACAGGGGTGTGTTTGTGAATGAATGACGTGAATATGTCGTGGCATTATGCGGTTTGCAGGGGGGCGTCCAGCGTGAGGGGGGATGCTTGGCAGGAGACACGGGGTCTGGAGGTAGACATGGGAACAACAACCCATGCTCTATAGACCATTTTGAAGTGTACATGGTCTTTGGCACCTCTTGGCCTTTATCGCTCCCTGACAGCTCCACTTGCCAGCGCAAGTACCCCGGTGCGAACTGCCTTTGATAGGGCGGGGGGGTGGATTGGGGCGGTGGTCGTGCAGACAAGACACAGGAAGACTCGTGAATGGAGACACACTTATGTGGATTGCAGGGGGGCGTCCAGCGTGAGGGGGGATGCTTGGCAGGAGACACGGGGTCTGGAGGTAGACATGGGAACAACAACCCATGCTCTATAGACCACTTTGAAGTGTACATGGTCTTTGGCACCTCTTGGCCTTTATCGCTCCCTGACAGCTCCACTTGCCAGCGCAAGTACCCCGGTGCGAACTGCCTTTGATAGGGCGGGGGGGTGGATTGGGGCGGTGGTCGTGCAGACAAGACACAGGAAGACTCGTGAATGGAGACACACTTATGTGGATTGCAGGGGGGCGTCCAGCGTGAGGGGGGATGCTTGGCAGGAGACACGGGGTCTGGAGGTAGACATGGGAACAACAACCCATGCTCTATAGACCACTTTGAAGTGTACATGGTCTTTGGCACCTCTTGGCCTTTATCGCTCCCTGACAGCTCCACTTGCCAGCGCAAGTACCCCGGTGCGAACTGCCTTTGATAGGGCGGGGGGGTGGATTGGGGCGGTGGTCGTGCAGACAAGACACAGGAAGACTCGTGAATGGAGACACACTTATGTGGATTGCAGGGGGGCGTCCAGCGTGAGGGGGGATGCTTGGCAGGAGACACGGGGTCTGGAGGTAGACATGGGAACAACAACCCATGCTCTATAGACCACTTTGAAGTGTACATGGTCTTTGGCACCTCTTGGCCTTTATCGCTCCCTGACAGCTCCACTTGCCAGCGCAAGTACCCCGGTGCGAACTGCCTTTGATAGGGCGGGGGGTGGATTGGGGTGGTGGTCGTGCAGACAAGACTCGTTTGCCGCAGGGCCTCACCAAGGAGAGGCCATCTAACTGCATGTAAGAGGCAGGCTGCAGGATCTAGTACATGGAAGGCAGGGGGGTGAGTTTATAAATACCTCACTCTCCCAGGAGAATATATGGGTGCAGTTCACCCTGGAGACCCTGGATGCCTAGGCAGTTAGTCAGCAGCAGGATGGCCTGTGGTGGCAAGGCGGCACGGGCCAGAGGGGGTCATCTCTGTACCCGGTGCCCAAAAGGATGATTTATTATGATCAACCATATTGATTATTTACCTATAACCATGTTTTGTATCAATAAAATCCAACGGCCTTTTATTGCCAACGCTTGAACAAAGTGGTGTGGTAAGTATTTTTGGGGGAGGAGGCAAGGCCAGGAGGCTTGATGCCAACCCGCAAAATAACATATGTATGTCTGCTGCATATGGGTTCAACGGTTATGTGGATTGAAGGTGGGCGGCAAGCGTGAGGGAGGATGCTGGCCGGAGACATGTGGTGTGACAAGACAAGGCACAGGAAGACTATTCAATGGAGACACACTAGATTCATTTAAAAAATCAAAACAACCATTGTTAAAATATATGTTGGGTTTTATTTTAGATCTTAATTTCAATTGAACATAAATAATAAACATTACACATTGTAAAGTTCCGGTTGCAGCACATCCAGGGAAAATCCGCGGTATTGTCCACTGTCGCTGGGGAAATGTTGTCTAATGGCAAGTACCGCACAGGCAGGTATTACTCTCCGAACGCGGTGTCCGAGCCTCCCGTGAAGCCACCAAGTGAAGCAACGATAGGCCACCAGCCTGTACCACAGGTGAAAAAGAAAGATGGAAACGGTATTAAAATGACAAAACTTTCTTATCAATGTCGATGAAGATAAAAAATGTCATTCTGCTTTGAAAAAAATTCTATCTAGAAAATGCACAATATGGAACCAATTTACATGCGTTCGAATGATATGTAGATGTAATTTTATATGTGGGAGACGACCATGAAATAGTAGTGGCATCACTGACATCCCAACCAGAGTATACTTACTCGTTACTCGGATTACGCGGACGAACAGTGCCGCGAAGTTCGTGCATAAGCACCATCATCATCCTCAACACGGTCCGTTAGAGGCAGGCTTCCCTGAACTCTGGCAGCTCGGTGATGCATTGCGGACTTGGCTCGCCTTCCGAAATGTAGGCCAAGCACCCGGAATTTTCACGGCAGCAGCAGTTCTCCTCCTCAGTTGGCATTAGCTCGCACCGATTGCACGTGCACCAGGTGGAGACGCCGTCCATGCGACATGGTCCAGGCTCTTCATCCGTTGACTGGTCCTCCCAACTGCCGTCCGAATCCCCATCGTTTTCGCATGCTTGCCTTTCCAGTAGTTCCTCCTCGGTGTACTCGGGCTCGTACATATACGGCATTATTGTAGCCATTGTGTGGTAAAGAAAGTAAAATAATTTACAGAGATGGTACAGGTGTTCACAAGGCCTAGAAGCGGCGAAGGTAGCTGACCAAAGCACAGAAACGAGTCACAGAATACTCAAAGTAACACAGAGAGAGTAATAGAATCGAAAATCTGCTGCTGTGTGTTGTGAAACGGTGTGTTTATACTTATTGAGGAAAGAGGCGTCCTGCCATTTCCATGGCGACACTTCATTAGCTAAGGCGCAGTGATTGTTGACACGAAACGTGCTTTGGCGTTGGGAAATGGGCGGTACGCGTCTGCTGATGTCAGGCTCAGGGGCGGGGGATATGATTTAGTGCCGCAAACGCAGGTGAGCCAGGTCGATGGGGGGAAATGATAGGATTATCACAAAATGGCGGCTGATTTCGAGTGCGTTAATGGACGAAAAGTCGGGTAAGGTCCATAGGAAAGTTTTCTACGATCTACCGATTTATGCTTAAAAACACATGGCCGAACCGTAGGAACAATAAAAAAAAAAGTCCCGGAACTATCCTTTAAGAAAGATTCAAGCAACCCCTGATATGGCCCAAAGTTAGGCTTTGTAAGTGAAGTATGAGGAAGTATACGTTAATATGAGATGATCACTGGCATCCAGGGCACTTCCTTTTTAATTTGGCACTTTCGTCCAATTCTCAACATACCAGGAATCACTTCTCTTGTTTGACATGCAACCAGCAGCCGTTTGTGTGCGGGTCGGGGGTTGCAATCACAGCGACAGGCCCAGGAAGTCATTGACTGTCATTGTGAAAGGTCAAACAAGTAAAAGGCATTTCTGTCCATTTTGGAAGGCTAGAAATGCAAGTGAGAGAGCAGTGGGCCATGTCTCTGCTGTTCAATTCATGTTTTCCACTCTATGTGGGCTAGAGAGCGCCATGCCACAATGTCCTTTCCTCAAAGGTTACGCGCTGACTTAATGGTATCTTCTGTCTTTATATAGACCACATCTAGAGTGCTGTACTACTGCAACGTAAGAACACACATGCTCTTACTGCACCCAAATAACACCAAACCAGAATAAACTCTTGCAAAATGTGAACAAGTGGGACTTAGCTTTGCCACGTTGTGGAACAGTAAGAAATGTAGAAGGGCTGCTGACATTTACAATACGTATGGGGAATGGCTCATGAAGATTGGTGGAGGGTAATGTGATGTTAAGGATTATGTTTTTTTTAATAATCTTTCTTTTTTGGAAAATGTTTCTTGTTTTACAATAAGTAATAGCAGCTGTACATTTGTTTTTTTGTGTTGTTGTAGACTAACATTAATATTGTGAAAAGTATTTTAGGTTTATTATGTCTTTTGTGTGAAATGTTAAACCATGTTATCTCTCTATATATGAAAGAGAAAATGTGTGTGTGTGTGTGTGTGTGTGTCTGTTCAAATGTTCAGCAGTTTTCCCAAAATGCTACAAACCAGAAATTTGGCATGTGGATAGGTTGCATGGTGTAGACAATGTACACAGTATAAAAGATAATCAGTCTGCAGTGCTTACCCCTGCCATATGTGGATATGTGTGTGTGTGTGTGTCTGTTTGAAATGTTCAGCATATATCCCAGCATGCTACAACCCTGAAATTCGGCATGTGGGTCCGTTCCATGGTGTAGACAATGGAAAACATATAAGATATATATTTTTCTATTTTTTATTTTGATGCGATCTCCATTGCTTACCACTGCCATATGTGGCTATGTGTGTGTGTCTGTTCGAAATGTTCAGCAGACTTCCCAACATGCTAAAAACCTGGATTTTGACATGTGGGTAGGTTCCATAGTGTAGACAATGCAAAACGTATACAACATAAGCGGTCTTCAATGCTTACCTCTGCCATATGTGGAAATGTGTGTGTGACTGTTTGAAATGTTCATCATACTGCCCAACATGCTACAAACCTGAAATTTGGCATATGGGTAGGTTCCATGGTGTGAACAATGTAAAACGTATAAAACAACCTCATTGGTAGGTGAGTTGGGGGATATTTTCTTTCCCTCTCTTTTGCTTTTTTACTCCTTTAGCCTTGGATGTACCCTTGGGCTTTGGCTCAGCCTTGGATTTGGCCAAGGTAGCCTTGGGTTCAGACCTAGTGCAGGGTCGCTCTACTGTATCTCCCACAAGACCTAAGCCCCTGAGATAATTTCCCAGCAGCACTCTTCCCGGAAATTGGCTCTGAACACTTACAAGTATCCTTATACTCCACTATTCACAGCTAGAGTTACAGTCATAACTGGAAACTTGAGAGGGGGTCCATCAGCCAACTTAGTAGGCACCGGAGGAGCCCTGGCCAGCTCCTATGGGTTTACCAAAGTGGACTCCACTACAGTTCTGCTGGCCCCAGTGTCCTTAATGGCAGGGTATCTACACCATCTACCAAGACACTATCCATAATGCTTAGTATTGTCAGGGATGGAAGCATATACCTCAGCCACTCTAGGTTCCCAGGATCCCAGGTAAACTAAAACTACCTCTGAACCTATCCCACTGGGGAAGGAATCAGAAGAGATGGATGCCCCTGTGAGTATTTCTTCCTCTTCCTGGTTTAAGGCCAGATTCACAGAGTGGACCCCACAGTTTGACCTTACATCTGGGGTCCACCTTCACATGGTCATTTGCTTCACAAGCCACACAAGATCTACTGGGTCTTGGGACATAAGGAGGCTTAGCATAACCAGATCTGTGCTTGGGATGATTAGTCCCACTACCCTGTACATGGTCATGTGACTTACCCCTTTAAAACTTGTTATGGCCGTGTTGAGATGAAGATTTTTCAGTTGAACCAGCCTCCTTCTCCTTCTGCTTCTTCCTCTCTTCCTGCTTCCCAGAAGTAGGCTTGTCCATATGGGACACTCTGTGTGATACCCATAAATATGCTGCAGTGGCTAACTTCTTAGGATCTATCTCCTTAGTGTCAGCCAGATGCTGCTTACGCTTAGGGGGTCAAGAGGCACAAATATGTTGCAGCATGACCAACTGAACCATTCCTTCAAAACTGGTAACTTTATAAACTTCCACCCAACCAGTCAGGTTTTCCAAACATTTTATTACATATGGGACCCAAGTACTACCTTCTCTTTTCTTGTACTCCTTGAATCGTTTCAAGTATAGGGCAGGAGTCTTCCCAAAATTCAAGATCAGGGTTTGCTTTAATTTTGCAAAGTCTTTCCTCTTAGTCTTTTTACATTTCCACAATGGCACTGCAGCCAGAGTGGGGCATTCTACTGAGCAACCGCACAATTCTATCAGCATCTGCTACTTCTTGCACTTCACAAGCATACTCAAACGCGGTCAGCCAGTCCATGATGTCATTTTTCTCTTCATACACACTAAGCAGCTCTTTAGGAAATCTAAGATGTGAGGAGAAACCAGGGCCATTTCCAGATCCCGTGGAGTAGTTGTTGGCAGCTTGAAGCTTGTCAAGCTCCAACTGATGTTCTCTATCTTTTTGTTTTTCCAATTTTTCAATCTCCAGTTTAGCCATGTTGAATTCAAGTTCCTTTTCTCTCAGTCTAAGATTTTGTCTCTTCAGATCTAGAGGACACATGGGACTGGGCATCACAATCCTCATCTTCTCTCTCTATGATGGCAGCAACAGACATATCATGACTGTTACTTGGAGCAGCACCAGCACCTTCTGAACTTTCATAAGAGGGAAGAGGTACAATTCAACTTTCCTGCCAATCAATAATCTTTTAGATTAACTCAGCTTTTGAGCCAGAGGCAGTGATGCCTCTGTCTGCATATAGCTTTCTTAATGTTTCAGATCTAGAAGCACTCAAAGTAATAGCACTGACAGATTCCATTTTATAAGTTAAGTGGTTTACCACTATTGGCTAACTAAAGTCACTGTGTTACTGTGTACATGTAAACCAGTGCCACACAGTGCGCAACACCCACGTGCCTCAGATTTTATCCCACCACTGTACACCAATTTGTTAGAATGGATTTTAAACTCTGCTCTGGTGAACAAATGTTTAGAAGGCCACCCTTGTTAGTGAAACATGGGACACTTCTGCAAAGTTAGCCAGGGAAATGCAAGGTAGCTTGGGGAGCAGCCAATGCTAAGTCTCAGGAGTGAGTAGTGGGGTGATCTGAAGTCTTGGATGAGCACACACAGTAGGACAACAAGAATTACCCATAGACAGTAGTATATCAAAAATATACAATTTATCAGGCCCAGAATAAACACAAGTGAATAATGAAAGAAAACAGTAATGTCACTACTTAAACACACACTTTCTAAAATATATGTGCATTCAGTTTTCAGTCAATGTGCTAAAGAGTGGTTTCCCACCAAAACCTGTCGGGGGGGAAGCAGACAAACTTTAATACATTGGTTAAATCCAGAGATGAGTTTCCCTAACTTAAAAAGTCCAGCCCTACGAAGATTGGAGCCTTGTGCTCAGTGTCAAATGTGTGCGTAAAAACGCTCTGTGATGCGTAAAGCTTACAAAGGACAATATTCAATTGAAAGTAAAAGTTAGCAAGAGATTCCGGAGTGTGGAAACCCAATTCCGAGATTAGAGGAGGATCTACTGCGAAGAACAAAGCTGTCCCCAACATTCGGACGACTTTAGGAAGCAAGAGCTACCCAAGCCAAGGCAAGGATCACAAGGGATCCTTTGTGCGTAAAAACAGGTTGAATGAAGTAGAGGCCACCGGTAAGTGGTATGATAACTTAACGCTCCAGGATAAAAGCAGCGCCAGAGAGATCAACACAGCCGGTGTGTTGGGGAAACTGATGCAAGACCGGCTGTGTTGGAGTCAAGTTTGCAAGCAGCAACATTGTATAAAGAGCGCAAGAATGAAGATTGGTAATGCGTGTGATGATAGACATGAGGAAAGCTTAATTGCTGATGGATGTTCAAACTTTAACAGAGAAAGATACAATACCAGTGAGAGGGTGGTCTGGCACTGCGGATGTGCTCAATCGCAGGTCTCTGTGAGGTATCCAAAAATATACAGAAGAGCAGGTAACAAACCTGGCCACACAGCCGCTCTCTTTTTAACTGTTTAAGCCCTACCAAGGGCAGTGCAATTTGCAAAATTAGAGTCAACTAGTAAATGTTCACTGTATTTACAGAATGTAACTCATCCAAATAAATCTCTTAGTCGGGTCCAAAAGTAATATGCGTTTATCAAAAAGAAAATTCCAAGTTGGTCACTAATAAAATCTTAGTGAGGCCGCGGCTAACTCATCCCATAATTGTTATAGACATAAAGTGCCAATGCATTTCGGAGCATACAGCTCCTTCATCAGGGCAGGTCCAATTTACACAAACTGTAGAACATTATACCAAAAGTATCAAGTTTTGAAAAACATAAACAAAATCGTGATTGTGATACAAAATATAACCATGCGTGAAAACAATGTAAAAATAACATACCAATTTTCGATGAGTTGCAAGGTAAAGGTGAATTAAGCCACACAGTAGGGAAAAGAAAAGATGCCAAAATAAATAATGTGTAACTGAAATAACACAGTTGATTTGAACATGATCAGAAAACCAAGGAAAGTTACCTCAAGGGATCAAGGTAGCCCGTGGAAAAAATGTGCGGGGAGTTGACAACAACTTCACGCAAGATCAAAGGTCTGGAAACCAGACCAAATCAATTCTTCAATCTGTAGGTGCAACAACATGTGTTTTAGTGGATTGTCTCAGAATTTGTCATTGAAACTAGTTGTAAAGGTCTGCATGCTTACCTGTACTCGTAAAGCTACGAGTGTACTGAGGCTCGGATTGCGGTCACGCAGGGGACGCCGTTCCGCATTGCCAGGGAACAGCGTTCCCAAGGTTACTCATACTAATATAAACACGTGACCCAAATGTGTCCATTAAACGACACGATGCCGATAGGCAGTTGCACTCTATGCAATCAGGCAATTCAGGCTAAGAATCATAGAAATAAGGAATTTGCAGTAGAGCTGATGATAATTACGGAATTATAGAAGAAGAAAAAAATCGAAAATAAATATAAAAATAAAAAAACCACTGATAGACATAGAAAACATACTGCCGATTACACTCTATGTAATCAGACAATTCAAGTCAAGAATTCAAATAAAAAAGAATTTACAGTAAAGCTGGTGATGATTGCGGAATTATACATGGAAACCAATCGAAAAATTTATGAGAAAAAAAAGGCTGATAGACATAGAAAACATACTGACGATTGCTCTCTATGCAATCAGGCAATTCAAGCCAGGAATCCAGATGAAAAAGAATTTACAGTGAAGCTACTGATAAATGTAGAATTGTAAAAGGAAAAGAACAGAAAATTGAATATGGGAAAAAAGGCTAATAGACATAGAAAACATACTGACAATTATGTATAAATGAGTGAAAATGTCATAAATAAAATAAACAATAATAATAATAATAAGCATATTAGACACACTGCAATATATGGAAAAAATCATGCAAGGGTAGCATATGTATCTAAACCATTACATAAACAACTAATGGATGTAATCATGGATATATCATGTACATTTATATTAAATACACCAGTCGCATGCGGTAGCCCCCGGAAGGCGCTACCTTGGGTCCCAAACCTAAGTTCGGGAAGGGCGACAATGGTGTGTGAACATTGGTAATTAGATCCTAATGTGATAACAATTCATATTGAATCCTAAAATAAAAGACATGAATGACCCCCTCAGAGAGAGAGGTCATCCAAAGTGTCCCGATACAAATGTACATTGGTAGAGGAAGGGAATCCTGTACTAGTCACTCATGTATCAACATAATCCTCTTAAGTCAGGCATGGAAAACAATGATTCAAATGTAACAATGATAGTTAATCTCTTCATTTAGGCCATTTGGGTAAAGGCTCCCAAGTTTGTCTATCCAAAAAGTTTCTCTTTGGTTGAGTCGCAGGCCCAAATCCTCATGGGAATTCAATTTCTTTAACACTTCAAGAATGACAAATCTAATTTGAGTCAGGTTGTGGCTCTCATCACGCCAGTGTCGTGCCACCGCCGAGTTGGTGTTACATGTACGTATGTACGAACGGTGCTCGTTCCAACGTGCCTTTGCTGATCTCGTGGACTGTCCTACATAATACTTACCACAGGGACATTTTATGCCATATATAATGTTCACACTATCGCACGTACCGAATGTCTTCAGGAAAATCTTGTTGCCTGTTCTGGGATGGTATATCGTGTCACCCTTGATCACCAAATTACAGTTGATGCAATGTAAGCACGGATATGTTCCTGTGCGTGAAGTAATGGGTTCTTTCATCGGTGGCCTCGTGTGGACCAGTTCATCTCGTAGGTTTTTGCTCCTTTGATAAGCAAAGACTGGAAGTTGTTCAAATAGATTCTGGACCCTTACATCATTCTTAAAAATGCTCCAATGTTTCTTAATGGAATTCTTTATTTTGTTACTCTGAATGGAAAATTTAGAAACATATACTGGAGTTTTGAGTTCTTTCTTGGGTTTGGTGGTACTTTTCAATAGGCTGTCCCGATCAAGGGAATTAACCCTCTGGACTGCCAAATCCAATTCCTCCTTTCTGTATCCACGTGCTTCAAATTTCTCTCTCATGTTTAATTGCTGTGCTAAGTAGTCTTCAGGATCGCTCACAATCTTTTTAACTCTCAACAATTGACTGTAAGGAAGATTTTTGAGTAAACTGGACTGATGGAAACTCAGGCGGTAAAGTAAGTTATTGCGATCTGTGATTTTTCGAAATAATGTAGTAGAATAGTTGGCGTCTTTTTTCTCAATCTGAACATCAAGGAATGTGATTCTGTCTCTGGAGGTCTCTTTGGTGAACTGGATGCGCTGGTCGATGCTGTTAAGATATGTGAAAAAGTCACTGAAGCTCTGATCCGTGCCTATCCATATTCCAAAAATGTCATCGATGAACCGTAACCAGAGGTGTATATTTTTGTTCCATTCCTGGTTATTCAGTATATGGTCCATTTCATACTTATGCATAAAACAGTTCGCATAAGATGGTGCCATAGTGGCCCCCATTGATGTACCAGACACTTGAAGGAAGAATTTGTCTTGAAATTGAAAATATGAGTTCTCTGAAATAAAGTGAAGGAGAGATAGTATAAATTCCTTCTGTGCTCGAATTTCTGGTGCTTTTAACAGTAGCCATTCAACTGATTCTATCCCAAGGTCATGAGGTATAGATGTGTATAGACTCTTCACATCAATGGTAAACATCAGGTGATCACAATCATAAATAACAGAGTGTAGTTATTGTAAGAAGTGTGTGGTATCTCTAACGTATGTGGAAGTTTGTTGTATTAGAGGTTGCAGAAAAAAGTCAATATACACTCCCAATGGTTGATTAATGCTACTCATTCCAGCAACAATAGGTCTCCCCGGTGGTTTGACAAGATCCTTATGAATTTTGGGCAACGTATAGAAATTAGGAACCCTTGGGTGTGGGTTATTGAGGAATTTATAGGTGTGTTCATTTATCCAGTCTAATTCCATGGCTTTATCCAACAACATCTCAAGGTTCAATTTGATGGAAAGAGTAGGGTCTTGGTCTAAAGGTGCATAAATGGTCCAATCTTGCAGTTGTCTGATACATTCAATGTTATAATCTGTAGTGTTCATGATGACTAGGGCGCCTCCCTTATCAGCTGGGCGTATGGTGATATCCTTATCACAATATAAATCTCTGATGATTTTCATTTCATGAGGTTTCATGTTTCTGTGCGGTGGAGTTTTGTAACTGATCCGTTCAATATCTCGGGTAACAAGTTTTTGAAAAATATCAATTGATGGTACTGAGATTGGTGGTATGAAGCCACTCTTAGTTCTGAATTCTTGAAAATCTGGGACATCCGAGGTGTTCTCATGTGGTTCTAACTCCTCAAAGAATACTTTCAATTTAAGTTTTCTTATGAATTTGTACAACTCAATCTTGGTATTAAATAAGTGGGTACAAAACTCAACCCCTTTTGTAGGGTATCCTCTTCAGTTTTATTCAGAGTTTTATGAGATATATTTATGACTAGGTTTTCCTCAGTTGTAATCTTGTTTGTGGTTTGTTTTTTGGATTTCCTCCTCCCCCTGCGGGTTCTTTTGGGCGAGCTCCTAAAAAAGGTCCAGTCGTGGATGTGCGTGTAGACGGGCTGGCCGTTTGGTTGCGATCGCTCGATGCTTGTTCTGTCGGGACCTCAGTCTCCTTCTGTGCATCTGAATCGGAGCTGGAAGTATTATCTGAGGATTCCTGTGGAGTTTCTTGGGTGCTATAGGGCCATACTTCTCCATCCATGTATAAACCTCTTCATTGATATAATCATATGTGTCCCTTTTAAACTTCTTCACTTTCTTTTGTTCCAACTCGTTCTTGTAGTCTTCCAATTTTGTATTGATGTCAGTTAGAATGATATCGTATTCTTCTTTTCCTAGTGAACCTACAAGTTCTTTCTCAATTTCTTGAATTTCAGTATTTAGTGTAACCAAATTTTTTGATAATTCCTGTATGGTTAGTAAAATCAGGTCAAGGGAACACTTATTCAAAATAGCCTCCCATTTCCGTACAAATTCTTTGCTTTCCTTGCAAAGTGTTGGGCGAAGTTGAATCCGTAACCCTCTTGGTATACGTTGATTCTTGAAATAGCGGCCTAGAGTGATCGCATGTAGTTTGCGGTTTATCTCCTTCTGTATCAAGTATTCAAGTTGTTTAATGCGAATTTGTAACCATACAGGAATTATCAAAAAACAAGCATCAAGCGATCCCAACCAAACGGCCAGCCCGTCTACACGCACATCCACGACTGGACCTTTTTTAGGAGCTCGCCCAAAAGAACCCGCAGGGGGAGGAGGAAATCCAAAAAACAAACCACAAACAAGATTACAACTGAGGAAAACCTAGTCATAAATATATCTCATAAAACTCTGAATAAAACTGAAGAGGATACCCTACAAAAGGGGTTGAGTTTTGTACCCACTTACAGTACCACTCTATTTAATACCAAGATTGAGTTGTACAAATTCATAAGAAAACTTAAATTGAAAGTATTCTTTGAGGAGTTAGAACCACATGAGAACACCTCGGATGTCCCAGATTTTCAAGAATTCAGAACTAAGAGTGGCTTCATACCACCAATCTCAGTACCATCAATTGATATTTTTCAAAAACTTGTTACCCGAGATATTGAACGGATCAGTTACAAAACTCCACCGCACAGAAACATGAAACCTCATGAAATGAAAATCATCAGAGATTTATATTGTGATAAGGATATCACCATACGCCCAGCTGATAAGGGAGGCGCCCTAGTCATCATGAACACTACAGATTATAACATTGAATGTATCAGACAACTGCAAGATCGGACCATTTATGCACCTTTAGACCAAGACCCTACTCTTTCCATCAAATTGAACCTTGAGATGTTGTTGGATAAAGCCATGGAATTAGACTGGATAAATGAACACACCTATAAATTCCTCAATAACCCACACCCAAGGGTTCCTAATTTCTATACTTTGCCCAAAATTCATAAGGATCTTGTCAAACCACCGGGGAGACCTATTGTTGCTGGAATGAGTAGCATTAATCAACCATTGGGAGTGTATATTGACTTTTTTCTGCAACCTCTAATACAACAAACTTCCACATACGTTAGAGATACCACACACTTCTTACAACAACTACACTCTGTTATTTATGATTGTGATCACCTGATGTTTACCATTGATGTGAAGAGTCTATACACATCTATACCTCATGACCTTGGGATATAATCAGTTGAATGGCTACTGTTAAAAGCACCAGAAATTCGAGCACAGAAGGAATTTATACTATCTCTCCTTCACTTTATTTCAGAGAACTCATATTTTCAATTTCAAGACAAATTCTTCCTTCAAGTGTCTGGTACATCAATGTGGGCCACTATGGCACCATCTTATGCGAACTGTTTTATGCATAAGTATGAAATGGACCATATACTGAATAACCAGGAATGGAACAAAAATATACACCTCTGGTTACGGTTCATCGATGACATTTTTGGAATATGGATAGGCACGGATCAGAGCTTCAGTGACTTTTTCACATATCTTAACAGCATCGACCAGCGCATCCAGTTCACCAAAGAGACCTCCAGAGACAGAATCACATTCCTTGATGTTCAGATTGAGAAAAAAGACGCCAACTATTCTACTACATTATTTCGAAAAATCACAGATCGCAATAACTTACTTCACCGCCTGAGTTTCCATCAGTCCAGTTTACTCAAAAATCTTCCTTACAGTCAATTGTTGAGAGTTAAAAAGATCGTGAGCGATCCTGAAGACTACTTAGCACAGCAATTAAACATGAGAGAGAAATTTGAAGCACGTGGATACAGAAAGGAGGAATTGGATTTGGCAGTCCAGAGGGTTAATTCCCTTGATCGGGACAGCCTATTGAAAAGTACCACCAAACCCAAGAAAGAACTCAAAACTCCAGTATATGTTTCTAAATTTTCCATTCAGAGTAACAAAATAAAGAATTCCATTAAGAAACATTGGAGCATTTTTAAGAATGATGTAAGGGTCCAGAATCTATTTGAACAACTTCCAGTCTTTGCTTATCAAAGGAGCAAAAACCTACGAGATGAACTGGTCCACACGAGGCCACCGATGAAAGAACCCATTACTTCACGCACAGGAACATATCCGTGCTTACATTGCATCAACTGTAATTTGGTGATCAAGGGTGACACGATATACCATCCCAGAACAGGCAACAAGATTTTCCTGAAGACATTCGGTACGTGCGATAGTGTGAACATTATATATGGCATAAAATGTCCCTGTGGTAAGTATTATGTAGGACAGTCCACGAGATCAGCAAAGGCACGTTGGAACGAGCACCGTTCGTGCATACGTACATGTAACACCAACTCGGCGGTGGCACGACACTGGCGTGATGAGAGCCACAACCTGACTCAAATTAGATTTGTCATTCTTGAAGTGTTAAAGAAATTGAATTCCCATGAGGATTTGGGCCTGCGACTCAACCAAAGAGAAACTTTTTGGATAGACAAACTTGGGAGCCTTTACCCAAATGGCCTAAATGAAGAGATTAACTATCATTGTTACATTTGAATCATTGTTTTCCATGCCTGACTTAAGAGGATTATGTTGATACATGAGTGGCTAGTACAGGATTCCCTTCCTCTACCAATGTACATTTGTATCGGGACACTTTGGATGACCTCTCTCTCTGAGGGGGTCATTCATGTCTTTTATTTTAGGATTCAATATGAATTGTTATCACATTAGGATCTAATTACCAACGTTCACACACCATTGTCGCCCTTCCCGAACTTAGGTTTGGGACCCAAGGTAGCGCCTTCCGGGGGCTACCGCATGCGACTGGTGTATTTAATATAAATGTACATGATATATCCATGATTACATCCATTAGTTGTTTATGTAATGGTTTAGATACATATGCTACCCTTGCATGATTTTTTCCATATATTGCAGTGTGTCTAATATGCTTATTATTATTATTATTGTTTATTTTATTTATGACATTTTCACTCATTTATACACAATTGTCAGTATGTTTTCTATGTCTATTAGCCTTTTTTCCCATATTCAATTTTCTGTTCTTTTCCTTTTACAATTCTACATTTATCAGTAGCTTCACTGTAAATTCTTTTTCATCTGGATTCCTGGCTTGAATTGCCTGATTGCATAGAGTGCAATAGTCAGTATGTTTTCTATGTCTATCAGCCTTTTTTTTCTCATAAATTTTTCGATTGGTTTCCATGTATGATTCCGCAATCATCACCAGCTTTACTGTAAATTCTTTTTTATTTGAATTCTTGACTTGAATTGTCTGATTACATAGAGTGTAATCGGCAGTATGTTTTCTATGTCTATCAGCTGTTTTTTTATTTTTATATTTATTTTCGATTTTTTTCTTCTTCTATAATTCCGTAATTATCATCAGCTCTACTGCAAATTCCTTATTTCTATGATTCTTAGCCTGAATTGCCTGATTGCATAGAGTGCAACTGCCTATCGGCATCGTGTCGTTTAATGGACACATTTGGGTCACGTGTTTATATTAGTATGAGTAACCTTGGGAACGCTGTTCCCTGGCAATGCGGAACGGCGTCCCCTGCGTGACCGCAATCCCAGCCTCAGTACACTCCTAGCTTTACGAGTACAGGTAAGCATGCAGACCTTTACAACTAGTTTCAATGACAAATTCTGAGACAATCCACTAAAACACATGTTGTTGCACCTACAGATTGAAGAATTGATTTGGTCTGGTTTCCAGACCTTTGATCTTGCGTGAAGTTGTTGTCAACTCCCTGCACATTTTTTCCACGGGCTACCTCGACCCCTTGAGGTAACTTTCCTTGGTTTTCTGATCATGTTCAAATCAACTGTGTTATTTCAGTTACACATTATTTATTTTGGCATCTTTTCTTTTCCCTACTGTGTGGCTTAATTCACCTTTACCTTGCAACTCATCGAAAATTGGTATGTTATTTTTACATTGTTTTCACGCATGGTTATATTTTGTATCACAATCACGATTTTGTTTATGTTTTTCAAAACTTGATACTTTTGGTATAATGTTCCACAGTTTGTGTAAATTGGACCTGCCCTGATGAAGGAGCTGTATGCTCCGAAATGCATTGGCACTTTATGTCTATAACAATTATGGGATGAGTTAGCCGCGGCCTCACTAAGATTTTATTAGTGACCAACTTGGAATTTTCTTTTTGATAAACGCATATTACTTTTGGACCCGACTAAGAGATTTATTTGGATGAGTTACATTCTGTAAATACAGTGAACATTTACTAGTTGACTCTAATTTTGCAAATTGCACTGCCCTTGGTAGGGCTTAAACAGAGAGCGGCTGTGTGGCCAGGTTTGTTACCTGGTCTTCTGTATATTTTTGTGTTCCACGAGTCAGGGTGTCTCCAGACTCATCGTAGCCAGCTCCTGTGAATTTTTTGAAGATGATTTATAACCTCAACTTTTTTTGATCCGTTTGAAAGTGAATTTAAACAGGTGGTGCCCACTTACTTACCTTCCTGCTCTGTGAGGTATCCAGCCAAGAAGTGCCTGAAGCGAAAGTAAAAGATGACAATGAGAAAGGAAGTGAATTGAAGTGGTCTCGCAACAGTTTAAGCAAAATCCATTACACAATCGAAAGGGTTAGATTTTTGATACAAAGAGGAAAGCTTAGAAAGTGCGATTACATGGTGCGAGCCCGAACGAGGGAGACCAATTGTGAACATTGTTCTTAAGGGGTCTGAGCCTGAATGAGGGAGACCAATTGTGAACATTGTTCTAAAGGGGTGTGAGCCTGAACGAGGGAGATCCATGGTCCGAGCCCAATCGAGGGAGACCAATTGTGAGCATTGTGTTAAAAGGGGGTCCGGTCCTGAAGGAGGGAGACCCAGGGTTAACAGTGGACCTGAGAACTTGTGAGTGTGAAAATCCTGATAAGAAAGGAACGTTGGTGCATGTTTGTTACATTAGGCCCTCTGCAATAAGATATAGGGAACCTATGAAAGGAGTGCACAACCCTTCTGATGATTAGATAAGGTGTGAAAATAGTAGAACGTAGTGATATTAGCGGCCAGCTGCTGCGGAAGTAGAGGATCTGGTGACTTCCCTAGGTCACCTTAGGGTATAGCATGAAAAATATTTTGACCTCTACTAACCGCGCCTTGCACCTACATTTGCAATAGTATATATCATGTAGAATACCAATTGAGGTTAGGCCAATGCGGCTGTATTTATTCAAATGATCACATACATAATCACGTCAGTTTATACATCAAAGAACAGATAACATTTGTGGTTATCATAAACCAAAAAGAAATTAATAGTAACCTAAATGTTTGCCATTGCATATATGATCACGTCAGTTTGTACATCAAAGAACAGATAACATTTGTGGTGATCACAAACCAAAAAGAAATGAATAGTAACCTAAATGTTTGCCATCACATATATAATCATGTCGGTTTGTACATCAAAGAACAGATAACATTTGTGGTGATCACAAATCAAAAAGAAACTGATAGTAACCTAATTCTTTAACTGAACACGTCAAATGGACACATGGGTTCGTATCTCTATAAACTCATCGCCTGGTCAAGTGTGTGGTCAGAGAAATATTGACTGATTATACATGACACTGTTTACCATTATTTGCCAAGATTATATAGATACAACAAGGAAACATTTGCCAACATGTGTTTCAATCTGCTCTGGTCTTCATCAGGGCAGAAACATTCCATCTAATTTTGTGTACCCCTAATACTCTGAACAAAGTATTAAACCATTATTGGCAAGTATGAGTATTTAGCAATCAAAAGCTGGGAAAAAAGAGGGGGGAGAAAAAAAACAGAGAAAACAATATGGTAAATTGGTATTACAAAGTGTTTATCGTTGTCTATTTCCATTTATGTGAATATAGGAAGAGATTAATAAACATACGGTTAGGTGATGTTTAGTTTAAAATGTACCCATTAGATAATGTTTTATTTGTTTTATTTCAGACCTTCTCAGACATACTGAAGATCATCTAACAATTGAATAAACGTTACTGTGACAATCACAAGACAAATAGATCGCAGTGCAGATTTCTCACTATATTACTATAATACTGTATATTCCCATGCCAAAGCCAACTACTCAACTATCCTGATATAAACTGAAAAAGACACCTGTTGCTTCAATGCCCAGTGAATCAACAGATCAGATTGCGTTATCTGAAAAACATTTTCTGGAGACTTTGTGTTGATGGATGAGTCAACATGCTGGTCCAGACTGATCAGCGGCAACTCAACAAAGTGGCTAATTGCGACCTACAAAATTATGCAGCACATACAATTTCCCCTAAGTCAAGCCATGACGACCTGACTCTGACTCTGCCTGTGATTAGAGCTAGCACCAATCTGAATTTATTTTTGCTCTAACAACATCAATACAAGCCACTTTAAGTTGAACTTTAAGTTGAAATTTAATGAACTTTAAGCTGAACTTTAAGCTGAATTTTAAGAATTCTAAGAAAGTGTTTGATTGAATGACAATATCCCTCAATTTTGTAAAAATCTATTTGTGATTAAATACAAAAAAATTAAAATAAAAAATAAAAATATATAATTTCTTGAACACTTTTCCTTTAGCATACATTGTTGTTCCACACCATTTGTATTTAGAAGTAAGCATTGGCAATAGATGTATTAGTATAAGACATTTTATTTTGACAAAGACTCCACTAGGGCTAAGTTATTATTATTATTTGATTGTCGTAGCTTGCTCCCATCCTTAGATTTAGGGTTAGATAGGCGTTGAACCAACCAATTGAAGTTCAATTAATACCCTTGAACTGTGATCACTTGTGCCTGTGTACACTGTTTGATACCATGCCTTCCGTACAAGACCCGCACACGTGACATGCATAAACTAGCGAAAAGTGTCGGCTTTCGCATGTGAATACATAACCAAGTGAGGACTCCCTGGATCCCAAAGACCCGGAGGAAGGCCTGCGGACAAAATGGCCAAAGGAGAAGACAAAATACCTTGTGGTCATGACTGACACTAGCCACAACCATGAGCCACACATGGTAAGCGTGGCATGGCTCAGTAAAAGTTAATAAAAATAGACGAAAAAGCTTATGTTGCCACGAGTCTACTCCTAGGCACACTGTCCACTTACCCAAAAATCCTTGAGGAATGTCTAGGGTGTGGAAACGCAAGGACCCCAGTGCGCGGTACAGTAATGTACTTTGTGCACTGAAATACAGTTGCCAAAAGTGGCAACAAAGTCATAACACTAAGAGAAACAAAGTTTCTCGGTATTGACTATCTGAAGGACAAGTCAGTTTCCCCATGAGGAGGAGCAAAATCCCAGTTGAGTGCAGCTGAAGGCTGTGCTTCACTGGCAGGAAGTCAGGACAGGAGGCTGAAACAAAAGCTTGACTTTGCATCCCATTACTATTGGCAGCCTTGGTGCAGGTTTGTGGACCAGAGGGTCCACCCATTACAGGTTGCGCAGCCACCAAAGTTCCACATACTTCCCGTGTATTCACCCATGTAGCTCCGCAGTTGGCTAGTGTTAGCAGTCCGGGCTAAGTTCTTGACCGCACGGTCCACCCAGAACAGGTCACGCAACCACCACACTGACTTTCTACTTCAAGGTTGTCACCTCCAACTCAGCGCCATTGCCTCACTGCAACTTCACCTTACCTGTCCTCAAACTCACTGGCCCGTTTGGTATTCGATCGGCTCCTTTTTTTTCCGGTTCTTCTTCCACCCTTCCACTTCCAACTACCACAGTTGTTTTTGGCATTCTGAAAGCCTGAAAAGGCTCTTGTGTGGTCTGATGTACAACACCCTTTTCTCTTTCCTTGTCCCCAGGAGGAGAGTCCTTCCCTATTAGTTCTTCCCTCATTTTACTGACCTTCTGAGGACTATCGGTTAGCTGACTCACCACCCTAGCCTGATAGGAAAGGGCTTCCCCTGGGGAGAAGTCATGCCATCTGGAGGATCGTTACAGTGGACAGTATGCAGAAAATGCTAATCAGTTTCGGTTATGGTTTTGCAGCATAAGCATTTGTCACTGGTCTTCTTGTTCCACTTGATTTTCCTATATGCAAGGTGTAGAGTATTGAACCTGAATTTATTAGACAATGATTACAAAAACTTAGGCTTCATTGTGTCTAGAGAGCCCTCATAACCTGTTTGCATTTTATTTCCCCAGAATATAGTTAAAACAGTTGAGCCTACATTTTTTCGATAAGCTAATTTTTCACCCTAACATAAAAATCTCTTGATACGATTAATTTGCATGCCCATTGCTGTACAGGGTATTTTTAACATGAGAGCACCACGATATCGAAGTCCCCTGATCGTCTGCCAAAGAGTGCATACATTTGCTCAATTCCGGGCATCTCCAGAGTCTGAGCCAGTTAAATACTGGCTTTAGTTAGACGATATGACTTAAATGGTGCAGACTTAACTCTTCATGTAAGAGAATTGTTGATGTGTTTATTGGAGCGTCAAGTATTCTCTTTATGAGAATCCAAATTTTATTTTTAAATGTTTTTATAAGCATTTATCAACTGTCAATATTTACATAATGAACAATTAGTTATGACAGGTAGAGGAAGTCAGTTGTTGTTCGCGGATCCCCTCCCTGAAAACGGGTCTGGACTAAGGCATCCCTGCTGGTATGGGATGATGCAGTCACAGGACCGGGACAGGATTACACACAGGCACCTCCACGGCAGCCTGTGCAGCCTCCTGTCCCTGCCCCTGGACTGCACCACTAGCACCAGTGGAATCCACCCCCCAACAGGCCCAGTGCGTGGGCCTTCCACAGCCTCCTCCCCAACCAAACCACCCACCAACCTGGATGACTATGTGCCATCTTCCTCCATAGCCCCCTGTGGGGGCTCAGCTGCCCCTACTGCTGCCGAGGAGTTCACCTCCAACCTCCGCCTCTTAGACCTCCCCTCGGCAGCTGCGGCCATGGATGCGGCACCAGACTCCTCACTCCTGGAAGAGATGACTAAGCGGGAGGAGAGCTGGGCCTTGCATCTCTGGCTGGCTGTGGGATCCCTGCCGCTGTGCTGCACAGCACCGTCTCCGCCCTCTTCATCAGTCGACGCTGCAGACAGGGAGAGACAGAACACAGGCATCAGGGCACTATACAATGGTCGGATACACACATGACAGTTGCACATGAGTGGCAGTGTCAAACTTCACAGATGGCATCACACTCCCCAACATCCCCCTCATATCATTTGAACCCACACACATGCACAAATGAACAGGAATTGTGCAGTAAGCAGCAGCATCCATACACACACAACAGCATGAACATCCAAAGGTTGGCATGACATCACAAGCAACATGGGGAGTGCCGAACACATGCACACACGCCAACAGACAGACATGCATCTGTACATCTCCACCACCTGTCACAGTGCAATCATCGGCAACTATGTCACATCTGCCAATCAGGTTCCTACATGTCTGTGTCACATTCATCCATGGTGTATCACAGTCGCACACATGTCAAACACACACACGCACATGTATGCCGTGCACGTACAAGAAGGTGGAACTAACATCCATATGTCACACCCCAACCATGCCATAGTACATACACAGAAATACTAAGATGTGTGCATCTCCACATGCAGTTGTGCATCATGCTTTGGAACACATACACCATTGATGTGCATCACACATGAAAGGACTCACATGCAGAACGGTCATGCCCCTGTGCACATACACATCCATACAGGCCCTTTTCAGATATATGTCTAATCTACACACTCCTGGCACACCTCAACATGCACTGCATCAAATAAGTATGCATGGACACTTCCCGCTCGACTCCGGACCGGTCTCCCGCTCGAGGACCTGGTGGTGAAGCGCTGGGTTAATGCGTTCCAGGACCCTCATGTCATTGGTGGTAAGGTGGACCCGGTGCCTCACTGCATCTGCTGCTTCCAAGGGCCTTCCTGAGGGTCCTGGACCTGAAGTCCTCCCAGCGCTTATGGACGTGTTGTAGGTCACGGGTTGCCACACGCTCCACATTGATGGCAACCACGATGTCCGTCCAGATCCTCTTACGTCGATCCTTGTCGGCGCGTGTACTTCCGAAGAGGGCATCATAATTCACCAGGACTTGCTCCACCAGGATGACAACCTCTCCTGCTGTGAAGCTGGCAGCCCTCTGCCTCTCTGGCTGGGGGTTGCAGTGGTCTTTGATGGTGTTTCCCCGACATGGCAATCCTCGAGGCAGGTGTGGGTGGGCAACTGGGTCCTGGTGCTGGGCTGTCAAGCGATGGAACTTCAGTCGGGAGTCTTCTGTTCCAGCAGGGGTGGTCACAGAAACTGGACCCCTGCAAATGGCTGACGTGCAGGCACCAAATAGCAGGGCACGTGGCCAGCAGGCAGGCAGGCAGCAGCAGATGGCTGGTGGGAGTTGGCTCAGGGTTCTGGGGGGCAGGAAAATGGCCTTCTGGGCAGGAGCATGGTCATCCGTGTGTTGTTGTGTGGCCAGCTTGATATGGAGTGATTTGGCATGAGAAAAAACAGAACGTCAGCGTGTAATTTGAGGGAAGGCCCTTAGCGCATAAGCGTGACGTAACGTGTGCGCTGGCATTTCCCTCGGCACGGGTGCATAGTGATTCAGCACGTGAAAAAACAGCACAACCGCGTGTCAATGCGTGTAATTCAAGTAAAGGGCCTAAGTATGTAAGTGACGTGCGAGGGCATTTCCATTTTCACGGGTTAAAGGTGAGCGGGGCCAGCAGTTCACTGTGTGTGCCTTTCATGGAGACCGACACGTGTGTTGCTACTTCTGGTTGTTTCACGCGCCATCACTACTTCACAGCGGATGAAGGACGTATCTCTTCTTTTGGTGGGGGTATTGGCTACGCGTGTTTTTCATTACCATGCTAGTCAGACGGTGAGTCGCGCACGCTATTTCTCCCACTGCGGGTCCCCCTGTGTAAACGCTTACCCATTTTCGAGGCCACAGTAGCCTGCGTGTCCCACGCGTACATGTTTTTTGTGTCCCTGGGTGCCACCGCATAATGCAGGAGGTTAATACCACACACGTGGGCTACCGGGGGTTGCGTGCACGGTTTTACTGCAGTTTTGGGGTGCCTGAGCATTGCGTGACCTGTCACTTCATCACCGGGGTCAGATACAGCCTTGCAGGCGCACAGGGGTGCTGTTAACATCTAGAATCTCACCCCCTTCACCCCAATTGCCCAGGACAATTGTCGTGTACACCTCCCATTGGCACTACTACATCTGTGCTGGCACTACTACATCTGCGCCATGGTTGGGAGGCCACGAAAGGTGAGGGGCGCATCATCTGGGTGTACTCCACGTGGCGGGCGTAGTCAGGGATGTGGCCGGGGTGACCAGGGAGTAGGGGGAGTCCAGGGTGTCCAGAGGATGCAGAGGGCGAAGAGGCAGGGGTGCACCACTTTGGCAGGATGTTCTGCCACGTGTTGGTGCAGTCATGCTATCACCCCCTGTGGTTCCGGGAGATGCAGCTCTTGCATCTGGCACTGTGGCCCATGACACAGGCCCAAGGGGTAGTGGTAGCTGCAGGTGCAGCTGTGGACACCACCACCCAGGCTCAGGGTCGGCAGCGCATGCTGTGTTGGCACCTGAAGAGTCCCAGGATGATTTCCAGGAGGTCAGGAGGCACACAGTAAGTGCACGCAGGGGTGCCCTGACCAAGGCACATGTCCCTGGGGTAGTATTGTCATCTGCTGTCCCGAGCAGCCGGGTGTGGGTAAGTGCAAGGGCAGATCCAGCCGACACCACACCAGCTGTGAGTCTACCGTCCAGGACAGTCCCCGGTCAATGACCTTGGCACAGCGGATGTTGCTGCGCAGGGTCCAGTCAAGGGCACCCAACAGCCACTGATGCAAGTCAGGGCTTCCGTCCTTGTTCCACCTGCCACTCCCTTGGTTCAATCCACCAGCGCCACTGCCCCTATTGATCAGGGTGGCATTTGCCAGTCAGGGTCAGGATCACTGCCCAAGAGGAGGAAGATTGCACCTGCACAATAGGCTGGGACCCCACACACGGCTCCGGGCTCCGGCACGTCGAGAAAGAAGCCTTTCTGCAAGCAGAAACTGGACTTCCTTGTGTGCTACGTGTCGGAACACGACCGTGATATGCTAGTGGGCTCAAACTGTCACACTATGGCTGCCCAGCTTTGGGACCACTGGAAGCATGTTGCGGAGAGTGTTAGCGCATTCGGACATGAGGTACCCACAGATCAAGAGTGCAAAACGCGTTGGGGTGACCTCCGACACTGTGCTAAGCTAAAGCGTGTCTCCAATTATGCCATGACTGGGGTGAAGGGCG